>NW_027206068.1:24654253-24979253 GCF_024711535.1 Dipodomys merriami | reverse complement strand
CCCCAAAAAAAAAGTGCCTAAATTGAAATAAAGCAGAAGGTGAGAGGAAAGGCATAGGAATGATATTTTTTATTACAGGGATGAGCTCATGCCTATAATTACAACTATTTAAGAGGTGGAGATAAGAGGATCCAGGTTCAAGGCTACCTTGAGGGAAAGACTGTAGGAAAAGAAATAAAAGCAAAAAATGGCTTGAGGTATCGCTCAAGTGATGGATTCCTTGCCTCAAAATTGATTTCAAAATCTCAGTATAAGGAGAGGAGGAAGGGAAGAGGAAGGAATGACAGGAGGTCAAGGGAAAGGAAAGGAATGAGGTGAAGATGTGAATATTAAGTGAATATAAATCCTAGGCAGAAGAAAGCGATCAATACCTTGGAAACATAAGTGAGCTCTTTATTCAGGAAAAGCAAGGACCAGGTGATTAAAAAGAAGTAGGGAAGGTGAAGAATCACAGGTAGCACCAGCAAAGTAAATCTGGAGAATGATTATGGAGTTTTGCATTGTTTCAAAAAGATAAAATCAGTTGGCTAATTATATGTGAATAACCATGTATTAACTTGGCATTGAAATACAGAATATAAAACCAAAAAGTGAGAATCATTTCAGAAATATTATTTCATGACCAAGGTGACGAATTTTAATATACTTGTCTTAGAAACTACACTATTAAAGCCAGTTGCTCTTGCCTGTAATCCTAATTACTTGGGAGGCTGAGATCTCTGAGGATTATAGTTCCAAGCCAGACCAGGCAGGAAATTCTGTGAGACTGATCTCCAATTAACCATACAAAAAGTCGAAAGTGGAGCTGTGGCTCAAATAGGGTTCTAGCCTTGAGCATAAAAGCTCAGGGACAGTACTCAGGCCTTGAGTTCAAGCCCCAGGATGAAGAGAGGAAAGGAAGGGAGTGGAAGGGAGAGTAGAGAGAGAGGGAAGAGAGAGGAGAGAGAGGGAAAAGAGAAGGGAGAGAGGATGAGAGAGGGGAGGATGAGAGAAGAATAAGGGGATAGGGGGAAAGGGGGGAGGGGGGAAAGAGGGAGACAGGGAGAAGGGAGAGACACACACAGAGGAAGAAACAAGGACAGAAAGAAGAGAAAGGAAAAGGAAAGACAGAAACTACATGTATTAAATCAAAATCAATCAGGAAAAGAGTAAATTTCATTTTGGAAATGTCACCCCTTCACTCACTAGGAATGGAGAATTAACTAAGGAATGGAGCCATATTTTGATTAGAAGGACACTAATGAAAGAAGAAAACTGATCAGTGACTCATACCTATAATCCTAGCTACTGAGGAGACTCACACCTCCAGTTAATCATCAAAAAGTTGGAAGTGGAGGTAGAGGCTGGTAGATCACACCTGGAATCTCAGAGGCTGAGATCTGAGGATCAGGGTTGGAAAACAGCCCAATCATACATAAAAAGCTGTGAGACTCTTATCTCCAATTAAGGGGGAGGGAGGGGAATGGACAGACAGACTGACCAGAAACTGAGGTGTGACTCAAGTAGTAGAGTTCTAGCCCTGAGTGATAAAGCTCACTACAGCACCCAGGACTGGAGTTACAGACCAGCAAGAAAACAAAAACAAGCAAAAAGAAGGCTGTGATTACAAAAAAAGATAAGGAGGTTCAAGAAAATAGATGGTTTTAGATCAAAGCTTTAAGGGAGGTCTGGGAATGTGGCTTAGTGGTAGCCTTCTTAGCCTGCACAAAGCCCTGGGTTAGATTCTTCAGTGTCACATAAACAGAAAACCCAAAAGTGGCGCAGTGACTCAACTGGTAGAGTGCTAGCCTTGAGCAAAAGCAGCTCAGGGACAGTGCCCAGACCCTGAGTTCAAGCCTCAGGACTGGCACCAAAAAAAATAGCATTGGGGAAAAGGCAACCCTAAAAATTCAAGAGGAAGTTCTAAAATATAAAGAATATAGAAGACGGGGAATATTGTCAGAGTAAGGACAGGAAGGTGTCTAGGGCCAAGAGATTTGACCTCTTCAGAAATGTATGTTCCAGAAGTGAAGCAATATGCACATTTCAGTCTTTCTCACAACTAGGGAGGAAAACAACTCAGCACAAGCTGTTCTGGTCTCAGCTTTGCCTGGGAAACAAGTGAATATATATAAACTAGTGAAACTGATCCTGACTTCCAACAGCACTCATGAGAAGTACACTATTCACAGCTTTTAACTTAAATCTGATGTAGAAATAAACATAATAAGAAATCTTCATTAACAGAAATTATAAAAAGCATATTCTCATATTGAAAGTACAATTAATTTGTATAAGCAAGACTGCAAAATAACACAAGGAGGAACATAGGCTCTTATGGAAACATAAGCTCTTGGTTCAGATTAATGTACTTAAAAATTCTCAAAATGGAAGAAGGGGGAGCAAATACTGTCATATTCAATGTACATTATGTAAAAAATGAACTATGGGGTTGGAGATTTAGTTCAGTGGAAGAGCATTTTCCTGGCAAGTGCAAGGCCCTGAGTTCAGCCCTCAGCTCTGCAAACAACAACAAAACAAACAATGTAACTTGAAGATAGAGGGAAAGGGAACCGGGAAAATGGGTAAAAGGAAGGAAGAGATGGGTGACACTGACCAAGAAGTACTGTACTCATAACCCCTTTGTACCGCTACTTAATAATATTAAAATCTAAGAAAAAACCTCACAATTACGCTCTTAATATTCCATTGTTTAAATGGCATTTCGTTGATACCCTGAAACATTTAAAGTATTTTTGACCAATTACGAGTGCAGATTCAGAACACATCTACTTGTTCCTGGGAATAAAAAAAAAAACAGTATTTTTAAGGCCTCTTATGTCACGTCTCTACCCAGTTTTCTCTTTAAAAGTCACCATATTTCTTTAAAGTTATCACGGTACTAGGCTTGGAATCCCGACATAAACATGCAAACAAGGCACTAAAGAATTGTGCACACACCCGAATTCGTGCAATCAACCTCCGTCCCGGATGGCATCAGAGGTGGGTAGGGCGATAAAAAAGGGGGGGGGGACCTGGTAAATACAATTAGCAAGTAATGCAGTGCACCAGGCGCACACGCACAGGTCGAAAACCATGTCCAGTCGGGACCCCGTCGCTGGCCACCGGCGGACTGCGGAGAACAGTGCCCGGTCCAGAGCAAGGCTGGCTCGGGAGGTCAGGGGCGGGACGGGGGCGCGGGGCGGGACGGGGGCGCGGGGCGGCCGGGGGAAGCAACGCCTACGGGCGCAGAGGAGGCCGGCGGCGCTACCCACCAGTCCCGGGCCTGAGGCCCCCTCCCGGACCGGGCCGGGCCGGCGTCCGGAACCGCAGGGATGGGACCTCGGAACAGCGCTTCTCCCCAGCCTCAGATTCCTGGGGTGCCCACAGCAGAGAGACAGGAAGCCTCGGGGGCTGGACAAGTGCCCGGAGCGACCAGCCTGCCCAGCGTCCGGCCCCGGTCCGCTGGCGCCCACTCACCGGGATGCAGGCCGCAACCCTCTCGGCGGCAGCCGCGGCGGCGTCGCTGGCGACTCGCCACAGCCGGTCACTCGAACCACATCAGCTGAGCAGCCCGGCCCGCGTCAGCTGAGCTCCCAACACAAACAGAAACGCCGCGGCGGCTGCACCTCCCACTCGGCCCCGCCCCTCGGCGGAAGTGACGCACGAGTTGTGGGTTTTGACCTGCCCGCCCAGGAATGGCTCCTTGGCTTCCTTTCGGCTCGACGATTGACAAATCCTTACTCGGTTCCCGTCCAAGCATGCGCAGTGAGACGCAGTACAGGCGGGCTTCCGTGACGGACGTGTGTGCGTGCTCCCGGGGAGGCGCGGCTTGGCGAAGTCAAGGGTTGTTGGGCTTTTGTGGTGGTAGGGCGCTCGGAGGAGGTCCAGTGGTTTTTGCCCTGTGTACCTGAGGTCTGGATGGAGTCCCGGATGGAGTCCCGGGCCTGCCTGCGGGCGAGCAGCCTGCGCGGCCCCTCGGAGCCGTGCACGCCTCCCTCCCCACTCCCTGAAGGCCCTGTCCGCGAGCGGAGGCCGGCGTGGCCGGCCCTGGGGCGGGGGGGGGGGGGGAGCGGCACGGCCCCTCCACGCTCTGTTCCTGGTGACTGTCCTAGGCTTGGCCACAGGTCCAGATGTCACTCAGAAGCGCTTTCGCATACACTACTTACGGCATTGGACTTAGCATATACCACCAGCCCTGTTTTCTCGGAATTCTTCCCTTTCACGCACACGAGGAAGGCCCACCGCTTAGCTAGGGGTAACTAGTTGTCAATAGATTCCGTGTTCTGAATTTCATCTCCTGGGGGTCAATACTGTAACACTGGGCTGGGAAGGTGGCTCAGTGGTAGAGTGCTTGCCAAGAGCTGAGGGACAACTCGCAGGCCCAGAGTTCAGGCCACCACCGACAAAAATAAATTGAAAAAGATACTGTAACACTTTGTAAGATGGTTGTAATATTCTTTAGAAAGGGGAATTATGTGGACTGCCAAACACTATTGTTGGACTGGAAATAAGTTTTGTTGTTGTTTTTAATAGACAGTTGACTATAAGGAAGCTGAAGTAGGAAGATCATGAGTTTGAGGCCAGCCAGAGCTGTAACTTGAGGTCTTAAAACAAAAAGCCAGCCTGTTTGGCTTTTGGGGCACAGGTGGTTGTATTGTAGTACATCATAATGCTTGGCAAATCCCAGAAGTACACAAGCTATCCAACAGGTACTTAAAGCTGCTTTTGCTGAAAAGTACTGAATTTTTACTTGGACCCACTAACAGGAAGGGAAAAGCTAGGAACCTAGTCCATTTCATTTCCTCTTTGTTTAAGCCATTCACCTAACACTCCTTTAGAATCCCAAGAGGACAGTACAAATTAATGTTTACCAGGAGGGTTGAAAAACTGTCCCAAAGAAAAGAATTAGCAACCTCAGGGATCAACAGTAACAACTTTTCCTCAGAAACTTCTGCCAAAACAAGGATTAAGATAAAGGTCAACAGGCCACACCTGTGACTGAGAAGTTTATACATTCCTCTTACCCCATTCCCAAATTCTTTTGTCTGTTTAAATCTAAAGATCATTTCTGTGCCCTGAAGATGCACTAAAGGTGTGTTTAAGTGATGTTTTATGGTGGCATGTCCAAGCCTTGCAATATTAGCCTTTATTCTTTGTCCAACCATTTGCCTATTTGGTAAATTGAGACAAGTGGCCAGACCCAACATGAAATCTCAGGAGTTTGGGACTTGGGTTGAAAACCCCAATTTCAATTAGACCCTTTTAGGGGCTGTGAATGTGGCTGGGTGGGAGAGTGCTTGCCTAGAATGCATAAGGCCTTGGGTTTGATTCCTCTACCCCACAGAAAAAGATGGAAGTGGCATTGTGGTTCAGGTGGTAGAGTGCTAACCTTGAGCAAAAGAAGCTCAGGGAGGGTTGAGAAGGTGGCTCAGTGATAGAGTGCTTGCCTTGCATGTATGAGGCCCAAGTAAATACTTAAAGATGTACACCACAAATTAAAACTTAGAGTAAGATGGCAGAAGCTTTAGTAGAAAAATGTTTCATTTTGTTAAAAAAGACATATTCTGACACTTGTTAAAATGACCAGAAAGACTTCAGGACTATTGAAACTATTGCAGTGTCAAGACAGGAAGAGAAAAGCTTATATTCAAGTTCAAATATAACAAAGCTGAGATTAGAGTCAAAGAGCAAAGGGAGTAGTCAGTACATGGAAAATACTAAGTGGTGACGTCTAGGGCAGGAGACATTCTCAATAAACAGACCAGATTCTTGTTGAAAATAGGTGTAAGTGACCAGTTACCAAGGATGGAGTTGTGTGTGTGTGTGGTGGTGTGTGGTGGTGGTGGTGGTGGTCATGGAGCTTGAAGTCTAGGCCTGGGCACTGTCCCTCAGCTCTTCAGCTCAAGACTAGTCCTCTACCACTTGAGCCACAGCGCCACCTCTGGTTTTCTGTGGTTAATTGGAGATAAGAGTCTCCTAGACTTTTCTGAAGGGGCTGCATTTGAACCGTGATTCTCAGATATCAGCCTCCTGAGTAGCTAGGATTACAGGTATGAGCCACCAGCGCCCAGCTGAGAATTTTTTTTTTTTTAACTTAGAAGACTCTTACTACAACTTGGCTTTGATAGATATAACCCAAAAGCCTGGCTGGGAATGTGGCTTAGTGGTAGAGTGCTTGCCTAGCAGGCATGAAGCCCTGGGTTCGATTCCTCAGTACCACATACACAGAAAAAGCTGGAAGTAGCACTGTGGCTCAAATGGTAGAGTGCTAGCCTTGAGCAAAAAAGGTTCAGGGACAGTGCCCAGGCCCTGAGTTCAGTCCCCAGGACTGTCAAAAATAAATAAATCAAAAGCCTAAGGATAACACTTACTTTGAGAAAAAGCATGACTAAAGTTTGGTCAAGGAGAGATGGTCTCATTGTGCTATTATCATTTCCTTAGAGATCAAATATCCAGATTTAGCTGGGCGCCTGTGGCTCACGCCTGTAATCCTAGCTACTTAGGAAGCTGAGATCTGAGGATCATGGTTCAAAGCCAGTCCAGGCAGGAAAAGTCTGTGAGAGTCTTATCTCCAATAAACTATTCAGAAAAGCAGAAGTAGCACTGTGGCTCAAGTGCACTAGCCTTGAGCTGAAGAGCTGAGGGACAGCGCCCAGGCCCAGAGTTCAAGCCCTACGACCAACCAAAACAAAACAAAACAAAATCCAGATTTTTCTCCCCTGTTAGATATTTCAAAGTAATCCACAATTCCTTCTTTGCCCTTCCTTTGCCTTCCTTGTCTATCACCCTATCTTTAATCAGACGTGTAGCCTGATTGATCTTAATGCAGAATTTTTTGGTATTTCCTCAGCTCTATAATCTCACGTCCACTGCTTTATTTTGGCTTTCCTTCTTACTTGCCCACCAATGTCACCTAACTGGTTCTACATTCTATCTTCAACCTGTAACCTAGTCTCTTGTACAGCCAAAATAATCTTTCAGACTGCAAGTCCAATCATATGCTTTCCTGAATTAAAAGGCTTTTTACCAAAGAAAGAAAGGAGGAAATAAACTGAATAAAAATAAAACATGTAATTCTATTTTTTTAAAGGCTTTTTACCTCTTTACATAATTATTAAATATAGAACATGCATGTAACAACTGGTTATATTGTCATAATCATAATACCTGGCAGATCCCAGAAGTATATAATCTATGTAGCAGATATTTAAACTGCTTTGGCTGAAGAGCACTAAATCCTTACTTGAGTGTAACCAAGAGACTAGAGAGGGAGAAAACAGCAAGGGAGGGAAGGGGATAGAGGTTAATAATGTTGAGGTTAGTTACAACAGTATATGAAAAGGACATAAAAAACCTCAGTAAAAGCTAATGATCAATAGGGTGGTAAAGAGAGAGGAAAAGAGAAACTGGAAGGTGAGTATTAGCAAGGAAGGATTGGCTAATGGTGAAAGGATGAGTATGGTCAAAATAGGTTGTTAGAAAATGTAAAAACAGAATAGTGAAATCTGTTGAAATTGTATTAGGAAGAGAAAAGGAGTAAGGAGAGGTGTAGGTAGAGAGATTGGAATATAGTAAATGCATTCATGGGACCATCACTATGAAATGCCCCACTGAAGAGCTAATATATACAAAAATGAAAAGTTTTGCTGCCATTTCATCTCCACAGACCAAACCATGAAGGCATCATAAGTTATGAGCCTCTTATCTCCCAACTTTTCTTTCCTACAACATACTTCCTACTCTTTAACATCCAGTTACACCTATACTTCCAGAAATACCCGAGCATTTTTGTAGTTCATGCCTCTCTGTTCAAGCTATAGATTTATCTTCCCTTCCTTGTTCAGAATTCTAAATATTTCTTCTTCAACCAGGAAAATCTTATCTTACCACTCTATAGACTTAAATCATTTTTCTGTCTATATTTATTTTGTATTGCTTGAGTCCTAGCCTATATATTAGTTAAAATATTTTAATATAACAACTTCTACAACTCTCCCCTTTCTCAAATTCTTAGAAACTTGATTTACTCTTTTAAAGATATTGCCATCTATGTCCACGAATGAGGTTCTATAACTAAACATCATGATCCTGATCAGGCAGCCTCAAAATTCTTAGCAGTGCAGATCCTGAGCATCGTGGGTCTTTCAAGGAAAAGGAAGTTCCCACAGAACCACAGACTATGGCTTAGGAGAAAAGGAGTGTGTGTGTGTGTGTGTGTGTGTGTGTGTGTGTGTGTGTGTGTGTGTGTGTGTGTTTTTTTTTTCCTTTCTTTAAATTTGTGTGTGTGTGTGTGTGTGTGTGTGTGTGTGTGGTTTTTTTTTTTTTCCTTTCTTTAAATTTTCCCAGAGGAGCAGACTACAAGGCAGAAAAGCAAAAGGACTGGACAACACAGCAAGCAGATGAACAATAGTTGGAGTATGATTGAACTGGTACCTACATAAATAGAGCAGGTAGCATGTTTCCTTTAATGCCTTTGAAAATTTACAGATCTGACATGGACTAGCAGTGTTGAGAAGTGTGTGTGTATGTGTGTACTAGGACTTGGACTCAAGGCATCGAAGCTGTCCCTAAGGTTGTTTTTCATGCAAGGCTGACCCTCTCTACCACTTGAACCACAGCTCCACATCCAGCTTTTTAGTGGTTAATTGGAGATGAGTTACATCTAGGATCACAGGCATGAGCCACTGGTGCCAAACTGAGCATATTTCTTTTGTCTTTTTTTTTGTCGGTCATGGGGCTTGAACTCTGGACCTGGGCACTGTCTCTCAGCTCTTTAGCTCAAGGCTACTACTCTACCACTTGAGCCACGGTGCCACTTCCCGTTTTCTGAGTCGTTTATGGGAGATAAGAGTCTCACAGACTTTCCTAACTGGTCTGGCTTTGAACCTCAATATTCAGATCTCAGCCTCCTGAGTAGCTAGGATTACAGGCATGAGCCACTGGTACATGCCTCTGAGCATATATTTTGAGGTGGGCAATCTTAGACTCTAATTCTATCTTTGATACTTCTTTAGAAAATTACACAATGTTGTGTTTCTCCCTCTCTCTCCCTCTCTCCCTCTCTCTCTCTCTCTCTCTCTCTCTCTCTCTCTCTCTCTCTCTCTCTCTCTCTCTCTCTCTCTGTGTGTGTGTGTGTTTGTGTGTGCGCACACATACAAGCATGCCAGTTCTTGGCTTGAACTCAGGGCCTTCATGCCATCCCTGAGCTACTTTGTTCCAGGTAGTGCTCTACCACTTGACCCATGGCTATACATTCAGCTTTGTTTTTGTGGCTAATTAGAAATAAGAGTCTCCTCAGCTTTTCTGCCTGTGCTGGCTTCAAACTGATCTCAGTCTCTGAGTAGCTAGGATTACATGTGTGAGCCACCAATACCCAGGTACTCACCTTTAAGGCTCATTTCCAGCAATTGAACAGGGCCTTTTAAAGGTCACTTGGATCCAAGTTGAGATAAACTATCTATTTTTAGAAGGCAGTCACACTTGTTCTTGTTCATAGTGTACTTTAAAATCATTACAGGGTAGAGGCATGGGAACCAGAATTTTATTTATTTTTAAGTTTTTTTCTTTTTGTTTCTTCTTTTTGTTGTTGTTGTTGGTCCTGGGTTTTGAACTCAGCCTGGATGCTGTCCCTAAGCTTTTTCCTTTTTCCGCTCAAGGCTAGCATTCTACTATTTGAGCCACAGTGCCACTTCTGGTTTTTCCTGGTTAATTGGAGATAAACAATCTCAAGGCCTTTCCTGTTTGTGCTGGCTTTGAAGCACTATCTCAGATCTCAGCCTCCTGAATAGGTAGGATTACAGGCGTGAGCCACCAGTGCCTGTTTTTTAAATTTTCTTTAATTGTTATTTTAAAGGTGATGTACAGAGAGGTTACAGTTACATAAGTCAGGTAGAGAGTACATTTCTTTTTGGACAGTGTCACCCAGAATTTTATTTTTTCCTGTAACAAAGTAACCTCTTTGAGGTTAATTTTTTCATCCATTTTTTTATATTTTTACCCTTTTAATTATTATAAAGGTGATATACAGAAGAGTTTACAGTTATATGTCAGGTAATGAGTACATTTCTTTCTTTTTTTTCTTGTTGGTTGTGCAGCCTGAACTCTGGGCCTGGGCGCTGTCCCTCAGCTCTTCAGCTCAAGGCTAGCACTCTACCACTTGAGCCACAGTGCCACTTCTGGCTTTTCCTGCTTATGAGGTACTGAAGAATCGAACCCAGGGCCTCATGCATGCAAGGCAAGCACTCCACCACTGAGCCACCTTTCCAGCCCCATTTCTTCTTTCTCTCCTTTCTTTTTTTCCTTCCTACTTACTTACTTTCTTTCTTCCTTTCTCTTTTGTTTTTTCTCTTTCTTTCTTTCTTTTCTCTTTTCTTTTTCTTTCTTTTTTTTTTTTTGCTGGCCCTGGGGGCTTGGATTCAGGGCCTGGGCACTGTCCCTGAGCCCATTTGTGCTCAAGACTAGGTGCTCTACCACTTGAGCCACAGTGCCACTTCTGGCTTTTTTTTTTTTTTTTTGAGTAGTTTATTGGAGATAAGAGTCTCAGGCAGACTTTTCTGCCTTGAGCTCATTTTGCTCAAGGCTAGCATTTTACCACTTTCAGCCACAATACCACTTCTGTTTTTCTGGTGGTTAATTGGAGATAAAAGAGTTAAAAGATGGGGCTGGATGGGGCTGGGAAGGTGGCACAGTGGTAGAGCGCTTGCCTTGCATGCCTGAGGCCCTGGGTTTGATTCTTTAGCACCACATAAGCAAAAAGAAAAAAGCCAGAAGTGGCACTGTGGCTCAAGTGGTAGAGTGCTAGCCTTGAGCTGAAGAGCTGAGGGACAGCGCCCAGGCCCAGAGTTCAGGCCCCACGACTGACCAAAAAAAAAAAAAAAAAAAGAGAGAGAGAGAGAGAGAGAGAGAGAGAGAGAGATAAAAGAGCTTCAAGGCCTTTCCTGCCTAGAGGGCTTGAAATCGCAATTTTCAGATCTCAGCCTCCTGACTCCTGAGTAGCTAGAATTATAGGCGTCTACCACTGCCCTGGTAGATTTAGTATAATTTTATTTATCAGTTGTGGGGCTTGAACTCTGGGCCTGGGCACTGTCCCTGCACTCTTCAGCTCAAGGGGAGCGCTCTACCGCTTGAGCCACAGTGCCATGTCGGGTTTTCTATTGGTTTATTGGATATAAGAGTTTCACGGGTTTTCCTTCCCCTGGCTGGCTTTGAACCATGATTCTCAGATCTCAGCCTCCTAAGTAGCTAGGATTTACAGGTGTGAGCAACCGGAGCCCGATAGATTTAGTATAATTCTTTAGGGAGTACTCATTAAGGTGACACACCTGTAATCCCGGCAATCAAGGCTGAGGAAACAATATTGTAAATTCAAGGCCAGACTGTTATATAACAAGGACTTGTCTCCAAATAAGTAAATGATGTTTTAAAAGGGTACTAGTATTTTTGTTAGAATTGCTTAAAAACTGCTTTTCATGAGCCCACAAACTAAAAGTTGGAGAAAAATGTGGCATACCAGCCTCTATTTTGTGTGTCTTTGCCCTAAACCATTCTCTCTTTAGTCACTTTGCAATCAATCAATCACCTTGAAACCTGGAAAGGACAGAACTTATCAATAATATCCTTTTGAAAAAGGACCAAAACTACTGTTAAGGAATAATATAGCCTGTTCAAGAGGGAACACCAACCAGACACTGGTTACTTGTTATCCTGACCAGTGATGACAGTGGTATCTGATAGAAAATGACTTAAACTAAAAACTTACGTAGTGCTGACCTTGCTGAATCATCTCCCCTCCTTTTCCCTCTCCTCATATATACCCTACAGCTGTAAAATACAAAACCTGTGAATTGAAGGCCAATGTGTCTGCCAAAAACAGATTCTGAAAAAAACACCCAAAAAACCAAACAAATCCCTAAAATCCAAGATTCTACCTTTGCACAAAGAGCCCTTTCCCATTCCTACCCTGCTTCTCTCTCAAGACAAACTATCCCAGACCCCTGTCCTGCCTGACTTCACTCTCTCTGCCTATTGAAAAGGTGACCTCAGCCAGACGCCGGTGGCTCATGCCTGTAATCCTACTCAGGAGGCTGAGATCTGAGGATTGAGGTTCAAAGCCAGCCCAGGCAGGAAAGCCTTGAAACTCTTTTTTTTTTTTTTTGTCGGTCATGGGGCTTGAACTCCAGGCCTGGGCGCTGTCCCTCAGCTCTTCAGCTCAAGGCGAGCGCTCTACCACTTGAGCTACAGTGCCACTTCCGGTTTTCTGGTGGTTTATTGGAGATAGGAGTCTCATGGTCTCTCCTGCCCGGGCTGGCTTTGAACCGTGATCCTCAGATCTCAGCCTCCTGAGTAGTAGCTAGGATTACAGGCGTGAGCCACCAGCGCCCGGCTAGCCTTGAAACTCTTATCTCCAATTAACCTCCAGAAAACCAGAAGTAGTGCTGTGGTTCAAATGGTAGAGTGCTAGCCTTGAGCAAAAGAGCTCAGAGACGACACCCAGGCCCCTGAGTTCAAGCCCACAACCAAAAAAAAAAAAAAAAGAAAAAAAAGAAGAAAGAATAATAGGTGACTTCAGTTGTAAGACAACACCGGCACACTACTGTCTTTCCAGTCTGGCTAGATTTGGTCATCCCTCTCAGGCTTTTCCCCTGAAATAAAAGTCTGAGTTTACTTTCTGTCTGTTCTTTATTCTGATACTCTATAATGACTGTTTTCCTACAATATCCACTTTTCCTGAACTCCTTCTAAAATAATGATCAACCAAGCTATACTTTGACCAAGACTGTTTAATAATTATTCATACCTTTCTCTTATATCCCCCTAGCTTCTTGTGAGTTTAAAGCTAAAACTCATGTCTGTACTTCAAAAGATGCTGAGTATTATCTTCCCAATGGTATGACCATACCATGTAACAAAATCTCCTTTCTCTGTCCTTTACTACATCTTTATTTGGCACATATAGGGCCATATGGTTGGATCTTACATGTGGAACTCATGGAGTTTGGGAGGAAGAGTCTAAAAGCTATCTTCATTTTCAAAATGGCAACTGGGTAGCTATTTCAACTTCAAGACACCAGCTTCAATAACGCGTAAGAGAGTAAGTCTTGAATACATTACGATTCTTAGATGGTATTACTTCAGTCACCTCCATCCATTATCTTAATTACAGCTCTAGCTTCTACATCGACACTTGTTGCTTCATCTTGTACTTTTTGGCTAAGGAAATACTGTGGCTGGTTGGATGTAGACCACTAGATCCCTATCAGCAATATGGCTGTTTAATTTTCTTGCCATTTGTGTGTTCACTGAAGTAGCACTTTAATTCCCTGCCCCACCTCACCATCCCCTCATTTTCACTTTACATTCATAATTTGGCATAAGCTTTTAGCCTGTCTCAGCTTTGGCATGATACACAGAGAGCTTCATCATTTCAAGCTTTTGATTTAAAAATAGAGATTCTTTGACTTAAACTTAGAGGCCCCTGGATCCAATTTAATGTTGTATCTCAGGGAATAGGGGGCTTACAGACCAGTCAGCTAGTGAAGCAGTCAGAACACACACATTTATCAATTAAATAACTTATATGACTATAGTTAATGGTACCCAAGCAATTATAATGGTAATAAAACTTAAGGTTTTGGACCCCAGGCCCAAACTGCAGGAGTTCTACATTAGGTCTGGCACTTTCCCCATATATCTAATAAAAAGACGTGGTGAGCAGGGAGCCAGTGGTTTACACCTGTAATCCCAGTTACTCAGGAGGCTGAGATCAAAACCAGCATGTACAGAAAGTCTATGAGACTCTGGGGTGGGTATAGGGTACAACTGACATCATCATTTTCTTGCTTGCTATAAACAGAATGTGTCCAGCTTTTAGACTCTACCATGATCCTGTAGTCATGCTTCAAAGCTAATAAGGTGGGTTGAGTCATTGTCTTGCATCTCACTGACTTCATCCAAAAAGAGGTTCTCTTCCTTTTAAGTACTCAAGTAGTTAGACTGGATCCACCAGATAATCCAGGTTGATCTTGTCTCAAGGTCTGTAACCTTAATTACACCTGTAGCATACCTTACCTATCACGGATCCTGGAAATCAGGTTGTGGACATCTTGGTGTGGGGGTGGGAGGTTAATGATGAAGTTAGTCTTATAATGCCTAAGGTAACATGCAGATTCACTGTTTTGTTTTTTTTTGTCGGTAGTGGGGCTTGAATTCTGGGGCTTGGGCGCTGTCCCTGCGCTCTTCAGCTCAAGGTGAGCACTCTACCGCTTGAACCACAGCGCCACTTCTGGTTTTCTAGTGGTTTATTGGAGATAAGAGTCTCATGGAGTTTCCTGCCCAGGCTGGCTTTGAACTGTGATCCTCAGATCTCAGCCTCCTGAGTAGCTAGGATTACAGGCGTGAGCTACCAGCGCCCAGCTCACTAGTTTCATATCAACTATTTCACTATGTAATCTCTATCTACTCCTCTTCAAGTACTTTTTTTTTTTTTGGTTGGTCGTGGGGCCTGAACTGACTCAGCTCTTCAGCTCAAGGCTAGCACTCTACCTCTTGGAACCACAGCACCACTTCTGGCTTTTTTTCTTTTTGCTTATGTGGTGCTGAGGAATCAAACCCAGGGCCTCATGCATGCAAGGCAAGCACTCTACCACTGAGCCACCTTCCGAGCCCCTCTTCAAGTATTCTTAAAACAGAGATACTGTTATTCAAAATCATGAGAATGAAGTCTAAGCATAGGTGATCTTTAGTTAATTTCATAAAAAGGGTAATCATTTAAATTAACATTTAACTTTTAAACATCCTAGCTTAATAAAGTATATTTATTAAGTATTAATATTATTTAGCTCATTTAGTTTTTCAAAAAGTGTAACAAAATCTACAATAACTCCTTTTTTGTCTCCCCAGATTCAATCATCCTGAAATCAATGTTTTTAAGTATACATGAAACATGCACATACTATTTTGTTCATTTAAAATTTTTAAATATATGGTTATTAAACCTTTTGCCACTTAAAAGATTTTTTTCTAATATTGTTTGGATACTTAATACATTAAATCTACTCAGCTTTGTATATAGGTCATTGTTTTGGATAAAGTCTCTTATCTGTTTTAAGCTAACAAAGTAAATGCCATAAACTGAGTGATTTAAACAACAAGTTATTTTTTCACTGTTCTAGGGGCTGAAAGTCCAAGGTCAGGGTGCCAGCTTGATCAGGTACTTGACTTGCAGTGAAGAGGGCAAGGAGCTCTCTGGATTCTCTTCTCATGAATACACTAATCCTACTTATAAGGTATCCACCTATATGGCATCATCTAATTACTTCCTTTAAGGCCTAATTACTTCCTTGAAGCCTATCTCCAAATACAGTCAAACTGAGAATTGGTGCTTCAAAATAGTACTAAGTAGAGGAGACTACGATTCAGTCCAAAGTCAGGAATGTGAGTTTTCTCAATAAAGCATGTGATAAGATTTTGAAGCAAGTGACAAAATTCTTAGCTTGTAAGAAAAGGCAGGGGCAGAAGAAGGGAGTTTACAGGAAAATTTGAGCATGGAGACATGAATGTGCTATAGCAAGCAACACTGCAGCTAGGGCCGGTGAGGTGGATTAGTGGTAGAGTACTTGCCTCGCATGCATGAAGCCCTGGGTTTGATTCCTCAGTACTACATAAACAGAAAAAGTCTGAAGTGGCACTATGGCTCAAATGGTAGAGTGCTAGCCTTGAGCAAGAGGCTCAGGTACAGTGCTCAGGACCTAAGTTCAAGCCCCAAGACTGGCAAAACAAACAAACAGAAAACCCCTGAAACACTGCAGATCCCATTTGAAGTTTGTATTTATGAGATTGTAAAAAAAAAAAAAAAGAAAAAAAAATGAGTTTAACCAGGAATAGAATTTAAGCATATGACAATAGAAGGACAAGCAATGCTTTTGAAAGTTGTACAGAGAATGATGATAGACAATGGCAAGAGTAGGAATGGACATGAATATAGAAAGGTGTTTGTTTCATTTTTTTTTTTTTTTTGGTCAGTCATGGGGCTTGAACTCTGGGCCTGGGTGCTGTCCCTCAGCTCTTCAGCTCAAGGTGAGCGCTCCACCGCTTGAGCCACAGTGCCACTTCCAGTTTTCTAGTAGTTTATTGGAGATGAGTCTCACGGACTTTCCTTCCCAAGGCTGGCTTAGAACTGTGATCCTCAGGTCTCAGCCTCCTGAGTAGCTAGGATTACAGCTGTGAGCCACCGGCGCCTGGCTCATGTTTCATAATTTATTGTTGTGTATCTATCTCTTTCAAAACTCAGATTAAAATGAGCATTTTTGCCAGACACTGGTGGCTTATGCCTGTAATCCTAGCTACTCAGGAGGCTGAGATCTGAGGATCATTGTTCTGAGCCAGCCTGGGCAGGAAAGTCCATGAGACTCTGATCTCCAATAAACCACTAGAAAACCAGAAGTGGCGCTGTGGTTCAAGCGGTAGAGCGCTCACCTTGAGCTGAAGAGCTGAGGGACAGCTCCCAAGCCCAGAGTTCAAGCCTCATGACCAACAAAAAAATAAATAAATGAGCATTTTATTTTGGCCTTAAGGCATCTGAGAAGTGTTCTGTTGCATTTTGTCTCCTCTGGAGCAACTGGTGCTTAAGAATCAGTTTCCAACATGGTTTCTTCATTCATGTATGATAGTCTCATTCTTCAGAGCACTCTCCATGTGGCATAGGTTTTCCCAGAATGACCTTACATGGTATCTGGCCTTCTAAGAGTAAGTGTTCCAAAGAAAATATGGAAGATGTAAAACCAGTTAAAGGCCAATTCTGGAACTGTGTGTCAGTTTTACTATACTTTACTGGTCAAATCAGTCACAGAACCCACCCAGATTCAAGGAGACTCTACTTACTGATAGGGAAAAGCAAGTCCATGGTACAAATGAGGATAAACATAGGAAATATCTTCTCAAAACCCTTACAGTATCAAGAGAGAGGTAGTTACTATTATCATTATGATTTATATCATTATGATGTAAAACAAAGCCCAAGCCAGCATGGTGGTATATTACCTCTCAGCACTCAGGAGGCTAAAGCAAGAGGATCTTGAGTTTGAGAGTATCAGAGCTACATACAGTGCAATCTCAATCCTAAAACCAACCAACAAAAAAGAAAAGAACAAAAACCAAAGCATGTATGAACAGAAGGGAAACAATTTTGACTGGAAAACAGGTATAACATTTCATTGAAATATAATTTTTATAGACTAAATTTAGGGAATAAAATAAGCAGACAGACATAAGGGACAGACATCTGTCTGGCATGTTTGGGAAATACTAAAGAATATAGTGTGGGTAAAGAGAACAGAGGATAAAAATAATTACAGATATCATGGGTATCATGGTAAGTTTAGCTTTATTTTGTAGGTATTAGAGAATTTGAGATTTCTAAGGTAGAAAACTAAGTGGAAGGTGGCGCGAACAGGAAGATCTAGGATGATATGAACATGGAGGACTATAATAATATATGAAAGATTTATCAATAATAATAATTCAATAATAATTCAAATAACAAAAGAAGGCCAAAAGCTGCAAATATACTTTAGAGGTTAATTATGTTAGACTGACAATATCCCTAATTGATTATAGCTAAACACAAGAAAGTATCTTATATATGTATACATATATATCTTTTATTATCTTTAAGTAGTTGTAATTTAACAAAGTAGCTTATGAATACAATGCACCTCGATCAATGCCACTCCTTTAGACAAGTATCTTAAATACCTATAATTTATTAAATCTAAAAGAATAGAGCTAGTTACATAATTTCTATAAAATTTATGACTTCAAACAAATAGTACTTATTTTAAATTTCATACAGGTGGGATATTTAATATTAAGCATGCTTCCATGGTTACCTAATTAAAATACTTCTATTTATTATTAGGTTGGCACACAGTTCAATATCAATTAACTTCATTATCCAGAAAAAAACTAAGTTAAACATGGTTAAAAATGCAATTATAAAACAATTATTTGTGATTCTGGATCAACTTTTATTGAGCACCCCCTATTCTCCAAGTCCCCCAAAATGTTTATTTTACTGTATTCTTAAAAAAAAAGAGGGCTGGGAATGTGGCTTAATAGTAGAGTACTTGCCTAGCATGCATGAAGCCCTGGGATCGATTCCTCAGTACCACATAAACAGAAAAAGCTGCAAGTGGCACTGTGGCTCAACTGGTACACTGTTAGCCTTGAGCACAGAGAGGCTCAGGGACAGAGCCCAGGCTCCAAGTTCAAGCTGAGGGCCGGCAAATGAGAGAGAAAGAAAGAGGGAGAGAGAGTGCATGAGACAGCATGTGAGAGAGGTGAAAGTACTGAAGAGACTGTTAAAACTTGGCTCAACACCATAGGCAATTCAATTACACTGAAAAATTTCAATATATATATATATGTATTTTTCCAATTTCTATTGTTAGTACAAAGTTTGCTTTTATGCTTATTTTTCTTAAATTCAGTATGGATATAAATAGTATTTCTATTTATAGCAATACATCTTCCATAAGATGGAAACCTAAAGGTATCTTCCTAAAGGTCATCATCACTTATAGTTTCTTCCTTATAAATTTTTGTAAAGTATGCAGAAGAAGGAATGTATAATAATAAGTACAACACTATTATGCATAGCAGGTGCCAGTGGCTCATGCCTGTAATCCTAGCTACTCAGGAGGCTAAGATCTGAGGATTGGGGTTCAAATCCAGCCTGGGCAGGAAAGTCTGTGAGACTCTTATCTCCAATTAACCATCAGAAAATGGGAAGTGGTGCCAGGTGGTAGAGCGCTAGCCTTGAGCTGAAGAGCTGAGGGACAGTGCCCAGGCCCAGAGTTCAAGCCCCATGATCGACCAAAAAAAAAAAAAGCAGCATACCTATTAGGAAATATACACATCTATGATTTCTAATAGACATACATATATTTAAAATTGGTACAAATATTACTTTATAAATACAGGATGCTGAGAAACTTAAATGCCTATATTTTAATGGCCAACTCTATAGGAAGTATTGAAATATTTATTTTCTCAAAAGTACTCTCCTCAGAGCTGAGTTCAACAGCAATAAAATTATAATAGTATTTTTCTTTACATTATAGATATGTAACTAGAAAAATGATTAAATAATAAAAGCATATTGAGGATATTCCAATAGTTAATATCAAATTCTAACCATCTTCTATATATTCTTATAGAAAATGTTTTAATAAAGGTATCTTAATAGGAAGAGAAGGAACTATACACAAACAGACTAACGTGGTCTACTAAGTGCCCTTATTTTACAAATTACAAATAAGGGAATGAAGCTTAATGTCTACCCACAACTCTGCACAAAGCTAAGCAACTACTGTACGACTGGTCTTCATTAACAATCCTAGAGGTGCAATCTTAACAGTAGTTTGCCTAATTCATATGCTAGTGGTGGAACTGGGATCTATTTGGGGCTTTCTCTTTGTTCTCTCACTTTATAACTAAACTTATTGTTTTTACTCACTGTAAATTTACTGTAATTTGGAACTCTCCTGTTTCTCTTACTATAGGCATTACAGAAACAGAATGCAACTTTCATAGCTTCATTAAGACAAACACTATCTGTAGGAGAAAGATCACTTTATGCATAATTTGGTTTAGCTAGAAAAAGCTAATACAGCTTAAAACTTTACTCTATATCATAGTAACTTCATATGTGGTGAAGTGATTTTCTATAATGTTGATGTTTTCTTCAGATAGCCAGTTTTCCTGTTTTAGCTGGCTTATAAGAGCTTCCAAAGACTTCCATCTTCCTAGAGTCTGTTGCTCTTGTAGCTCAAGAAGAGTTATCTTTGAATGAAGCTTAGAGACTTTTTGCCAAAGATGTTCCTTATTTATGTCTTGTCTGCAGTAAGAGTGTTCCGTTTGTAAAATGTCTATACTATGGTCTATATTCTTATATGAGGAGTCTTCAATGTTTATGTCTTCCAATCCTACGGTTTCATTTTGTGCTAGAACAGATGAATTAACTGAAGATTTAAAATTTTTTGTGGGTACAAAAATGGCAATAACAGATTCTTTATTTGTGCTTAAATCTTCAACAGTGCTGATTAAGAATTCATTTTCCTGTACTGACTTAATTTCAATTGAATTAGGATTAGCAAGATGACTGGTAGTTATTTCAAGCATTTCTTGGGTTTCCAAAGATTGGTGGTGAATACCTTCTGAATTTGAAGTTGTTAAAGTAATAGTTGTAGAATTTAGATTCTCATAAGATGTGTGAAAATCACTTACACCTAAATCTTGGTTAATCAATGTTTCCAAGACAGAATTTGTCTTTTCAGCATCTTGTTTAACTAGATTAAGAGTTAATATGTTAGTTTGCATACTTGCTATTTTAGGTGCTGGTGGCTTCAGTATGGCAGGCAAATCAAGTAAGTCTGTATGTTCAGGGAGTATATCTATTTTAACTGTATTTTTCTTTGCTTCATTTGATGCAAATGATTCTTCGGGCTTGGCTTTTAGACACATTTCTTTCTCATCTCCCAATTTTTTCTTCTGAGATTTTTTTTTACAAGATTCTTTTCCCTAGAAAATAATATTTCAAATTCTAAAAAGGGCATACTTGTAGACTTACTCTCTTACTAGTACTAAGTTTGAGCAGTATACTGGTCTGGCAAACTTATTTAAACTGGTCTAAGTATGTAACAACTTAAATATATCTTAAAGTATTTTTTTTAACTCCAGTTGAAGCACTGATGGCTCATTCCTATAATCCTAGCTACTCAGGAGGCTGAGATCTGAGGATTGTGGTTTGAAGCGAGCCCAGGCAGAAATGTTTTCATGAGACTCTTAGCTCCAATGAATCACAAAAAGCCAGAACAGAGCTGTGGCTCAAGTGGTAGAGTGCCAGCCCTGAGCAGAAAAACTCACAGACAGTGCTGTAGTCCTGAGTTCAAGTGCCACAACTAACAAAAAACAAGCAAAACCCTAGAGTTGACATATGATAATTTCAGGTTATTTAAATGACCAGTAAGAAAAGCGTAACCATTAATTAAAAAAATTTCAAAAACGTAGCGTTTTTTGCTGCTCTCAAACGGTTCCACTTTAATTTTTAAATTCATCATACTTTTAGTAAAAGGAGAAAATATTCTCAAGTATTTGTTTTCCTAACAGTAATCTTTACCTCTTACTCTTTCCACCTGATAACCTGTCAATTTGGATTTGCCACCCTGTTCTGCATTACCCGCCTCTCCACTATTCCAATACCTGATAGTCTTCAGGCAAAGAAAATATTGTTGGAATTGCAGTTTGTTTTAAATAACGGATACCCCATCTGATGTCAAGAGAGTCAGGAGTAAAATGGTCACTACACAGGAACTGGTATTTACTGGGAACCCAAGACTCCCGTTTCATATTCTTTAACCACTTTTCAAGTCTTTCTTTGTCATGAAGAGGAAACCTGAAATTAAAAAAAGAAAAAAAAAAGACAAAAACTTTGTCTTACAATATATCCACATAACCTATTTGCCCCATGCTGCAAAAGCAAGGCCATCATCTCTACTAAATGAATACACCTTTATGACAATGACTACGAAGCCAAAGCTTTGGTCTGAGAATAGATTGGAAAACATAATTCAGAGATCCTTTAAGGAAAATACATTACTTCAAAGAATCTAGTCAGTTTTCTATGGATAGGTAATTTGCCTAAAATCAGCCCATTGTGTTATAAATTCTCTACAAATTTCCACCCAAATGTGTTTCATATATAGCCCAGGTGGCTTCAAATTCCCCTTATTCTTGCTTCAATTTATATTAGCATTTTAAAAATAAGTAGATACTCATTCACACAAATCAGCTGAATAAAACTACTATTAATATGGTTAGCTGAAGAAAACTATTAATATATTTTTACTAGCATCTGCTTCATTTATACCTATATGTAATTTAGTCTGCTTCTAGACTTCTGTAACAGCCTAGAAACTCTAAACTTTAAGTTCTAAAATAGGAATTCTGATGCAAAAAAATGGTACCACACACCAGTAATCCTGGCAACTAGGTAGGTTGAGGCAGAGGATTAAGTGTTGGGAGGGTCATCCTGTGCTACACAGTAAGACTGTCTAAAAAACAAGAGGAGCCAGTGGCTCATGCCTGTACTCCTAGCTACTCAGGAGGCTGAGATCTGAGGTCCCAGTTTAAAGCAGCTGGGCCAGGAAAGTCTGTGAGATTCTAATCTCCAATTAACCACCAGAAAACTGGAAGTGGCGCTGTGGCTCAAGTGGTAGAGCGCTAACCTTGTGCTGAAGAGCTCAGGGACAGAGCCCAAGCCTTGAGTTCAAGCCCCACAACTGACCAAAAAGAAAAAAAAAAGAAGAGGAAAACATCAAGACTAGACTCACATTAAATAACTGATATTTAACCTAATGATACTCTATGTAAAACATACATTATATAATTCCGTTTTCATAGTAATGTGATTTTTCACATAAAGTATAGATATTATATATTCTTTCCCATCCCAATTGGGTTTATGCTTTGTGTATTTTACAGTTTATAGAAAAGTCTCCAAATTTAGACAAGTTTATAAGATTCTAGGAGAAAAGATATATGTATATTTTAGGAAATAATTTTTAACACTGACACCTTAAGTTACCAAACCTTCAAAAAATATACTTTGATTATACATTCTCTCCATCATCAAACTAAGGGACTTGCACTTGTGGTCTACCTCTTATCTGCACCTTTTTTTTTTTTTTTTTTTGGGTCCGGTCGTGGGGCCTGAACTCTGGGCCTGGGCGCTGTCCTTCAGCTCTTCAGCTCAAGGCTAGCACTCTACCACTTGAGCCACAGCGCCACTTCTGGCTTTTTTTCTTTTTGCTTATGTGGTGCTGAGGAATCGAATCCAGGGCCTCATGCATGCAAGGCAAGCATTCTACCACTGAGCCACCTTCCCAGCCCCTGCACCTTCTTTATGAGTATCTTTATTGGTAACTAACTGAACTTCATTGCTTTTTTCAACCAATAAGCTTTAAGAAATCTCCTAGATGGGGCTGGGAAGGTGGCTCAGTGGTAGAGTGCTTGCCTTGCATGCCTGAGGCCCTGGGTTCGATTCCTCAGCACCACATAAGCAAAAAGAAAAAAGCCAGAAGTGGCGCTGTGGCTCAAGTGGTAGAGCCCTAGCCTTGAGCTGAGGGACAGTGCCCAGGCCCAGAGTTCAGGCCCCACAACTGGACCCCCCCCCCCAAAAGAAATCTCCTAGAGTCTCCTAAACAACACCGTTTATCGTCTATTCAATTTGTTTGATGATTTCGTCTCACTGTTGTATGCAGTTCCTTCAAATGCATAACATATTAACAGATGTTCCTTTTTTTTTTTTTTTTTATCGGTCGTGGGGCTTGAACTCTGGGCCTGGGCGTTGTCCCTCAGCTCTTCAGCTCAAGGCGAGCGCTCTACCACTTGAGCTACAGCGCCACTTCTGGTTTTCTGATGGTTTATTGGAGATAGGAGTCTCACGGTCTCTCCTGCCTGGGCTGGCTTTGAACCGCGATCCTCAGATCTCAGCCTCCTGAGTAGTAGCTAGGATTACAGGCGTGAGCCACCAGCGCCCGGCAAAAAACAGATGTTCCTTTTTGTGTGTGTGTGTGTCTGTATGTCGGCTGTGGGACCTGAACTCTGGGCTTGGGTGCTGTCCCTAAGCTCTTCAGCTCAAGGTTAGCACTCTACCACTTGAGCCACAATGCCATTTCCAACTTTTTCTGTGGTGCTGAGGAATCGAACCCAGGACTTCATGCATGCAAAGCAAGCACTCTACTACTGAGCCACCTTCCTAGCCTAGAAGTTCCTTTTTTTTAAAGATGGAGCTTACTACAGCCCAGGCTGGTCTCAATCTTACAGTCCTCCTGCTTCAGCTTCCCAATGTCTGATTACAGGTATAAGCCCACAGTATAAACTGAGCACTGTAGGCTATAAATTTATATTACATCTTAAAATAATGTTAACATGAGCAAATATGATTCTTCAAGTTTGGTCCTATTTAGAGAATAAAATCAATTTTTATTTTGTATATTACACATGCATTTAAAAAACCCATAAACTCACTTTAAATTTACATCTTGAGGAAAATTTTTTTATAATACCATTGTGGAACACAGAAATTCAATTTTGGGGTTTGGTTCTGGATTATGTCTCCTCAAATCCAAGGCCAAATAGGAAAATGGTACTTTGCTACAAACCTTCTCAGAGCTAGAGCCATTAATATCCTAGTGTTTGCCTTTCAAGTGACCATGGCTTAGATTTATTCCTCCCCAAAATATCTTGTCTGTTATTTTGTAAAATGGATTCAAGGAAGCTAATCATGCAAAAATTATATAAATTACTTAGATTTATCTGTTGTTTTTTCCCCATTACTTGAGATAAAGGGAAGCACCCAGCCATTAGTAAATAGCAACTTCATGATTAAACTCAAAGATTTACTAAATAACGTGAAAAAATTAAGGAACCCCCCCCCCCACAAAAATAGAGAACTAGGTAGCTCTAGCTGAAACAATTTTTGTTAAATACGTTATAAAAAGGAAATGGGGGGGGGGGAGGCTGGGAAGGTGGCTCAGTGGTAGAGCGCTTGCCTTGCATGCCTGAGGCCCTGGGTTTGATTCCTCAGCACCCCATAAGCAAAAAGAAAAAAAGCTGGAACTGGCGTTGTGGCTCAAGTGGTAGAGCGCTAGCCTTGAGCTGAAGAGCTGAGGGACAGCACCCAGGCCGAGTTCAGGCCCCACGACCGGACCCCCCAAAAAAAGGAAATGGGGGAGGGGTGGAAGCATGGCTCAGTCGGTAGAGCACAAGACAATGAGCAAAAGCTTTAGGTACCAAATTTAAATCTAAATCTAGGATATTTAAAAAAAAAAAAAAAGGTAAAAGGAAAAAAGAAAAAAAAAGGGCCTGGAGCTGGTGGCTCACTCCTGTAATCCTAGCTATTCAGGAAGCAGACATCTTAGGACCACCAGAAAGCCGTTAGTGGCGCTGTGGCTCAAAGTGGTAGAGCACTAGCCTTGGAGGGGAGGGGGGGGGGGGAGGGAGAAGCTCAGGGGGAGATCGCAGGCGGAGTTCAAGTCCCAAGACCAACAACAAAGGAAAAACAAAGGAAATGGAATACATAAGTAAGCTGATTTTCAGACTTCTCATAAATATTATTCTTGTATTTAATAACATTCTATTATTTCTACTTTACAAATGGAAGATATGAAGCGTGATCATTCAGTTGCAAAAGAATGGAACCTAGATTTGGAACCACAGCTCCCAAATGACACAGCATTGCTTCCCTGTCTTTCTGAATGCAAACTAGTATTCGTATAGTTCGATGGAAGTATCTCGTAGTTTTAGTCACCCAGAATATATTTACCTGCGCCACGCAGGAAACATGTTAAAATCCTGGGTATGACACCAACTTTTCAAGGTTACTAATCAAGCTTTGGTTTCTGTTTTCTCACGGGGGGGGGGGGGGGTGGGGGATTAAATTCTGTGCAACTTCGCACTTCCTCACAGCAGGTTCGGTGCACCTTAAGGCGTGGTTAGTGCAGTTCAATGAGAGCTTCCGCGAGGTGCGATCGAGGATCCCAGAACCACGATCGTGGACCATGCACAACCTTTCTGTCTTACCAACACTTCAACGGCATGCCCAAGGTTATACTACATTCAGCCTCCGCGCCCGCTCTGCGCGGGAAGTTGAGGTCTCACTCAGAGCAGTTAGGCGGTACCTGGGCCCCGGCTCCACAGAACACAGGCCCGGGGCTTACAAGGGTGACGCTGACGCCACGGCCTACGAGCTGACTTACGGGTAAAAGCTCAACTTCCGGCCTTTATTGTTCCGTCCCCTGCGATTCTTACAGCATATCGCAGCGCAATAGCGGGGCATCACTTGAGTAAGGTCCTGGGGTGACCCCAGTTGGCAAAGGGCGCAGACCAGCCCTCCTAGCTTAGGCGGAGCCGCAAGACCAGGCCGCCCGCGCCACTGCGCCTGCGCCAGAAACAGTTCCGGAGATGGGTGCCGGAACCTTTCATTCACTTCCGCCCCCGTTAGTATAGGAACCGCCCTTTGCGGGGGTGTAGCAGGAAGTGACGCGCAGGCCGAGCGGCAACAACAGTTTTCCACGTGCGCTTTGGGCGCCAGAGTCAGGTGGGGAGGCGGGAGCCAATGGGGAAGCGTTTCGTGTAGGTCCTCTCCCGTGGTGGAGGCGCCAGCCGGGGACACCCGCCAGTAGGGAGCGGGCTGAGAGGGGAGGCGGTGGTATCCTCGGCCCCGGGAGCGAGAGGTCGGTGTGCCGGTGACCGTGAGGCGTGCGTCGGCCCAGGGAGGACGCGGAGGCTGGGGAGGGTGGCCGGGCCGCCCGCCTGAGCGCAGAAGCCGCGCGTGTGCTCCTCCCGGGCCTCGGCTTGGGGGGCGCGGAGCCGCGGTCGGGGGAGGAGCGAGTCCGGGGTGGCGCGGACCGGTCGGCCGCCCAGTGCGGTTCTCGGCGTCCGCGCGCTGGTGGCCGGTTGCCTCGGCCTCGGCCTCTCCAGCCGCTTCGGGCTGCGAGGTTCGGACGAAGGGACTGTCGGGAGATGGCCGGACCACAATGGTGCATTTTGTGCGTTGGGCTGTGTCACGGGCGTTCTGAACTGTCAGCTTCGCCGAGGGCCGGGTTTCGGGTCTCGGGGAACCCTGCCGGTAGGAGTCGGGGGGACGCAGGGCCTGTGCCTTTGCGAGAGGCCTGGGTGGTCCAGCGCAGCCGGCTGCTGGGGGGGGGGGGGTGGCTAAGGCCCACCCAGGCCGCCGGGAAAGGCGACGGAGGAGCAGCTTGTGCTTTTCTTCCTTCTCTTTGCTGTTTTGACCTGAGAAATCTGGTTAGTGGAAAAGTTTGCTCATTAAAACTTAACACACGTTCAGCTTGAATCCGTGGAGTAACGTTTAAGAAACCAGTAAGGTGCCAGTCAGTTCAGACCCGCCCTTCGAGTAGGGAGCAGCCGCGGGCGATGGGGCGTCCGTAGGACAAGTTGGAGGTTGTACTTGATCCTTGAACCTCCTTTCACAGGAGGTTGTACTCGTGACTATGAGTAACTCTGGGAAAAAAAAAAAAAAGTAATCCACCTGCTAATTAGTAATGCTGCGAAAAGGCCACAGGAGAGGAAGGCAGGCAGTTTCCATAAGCCATAGTGCTTTTTCATCAGCCTTGTTATGTCATCACGGGTGACCAAGCTCTCCTGTGGTTTAGTATTCAAAAAACCGGGGCACTTTATTATGGATATCAAGTCAGAAGATACATGTTACCAAAAGTCCCATGTCAAAACTTACTAAAGATTTTCAGGGTAAGAGAACTTTTGTAACTACTGAGAAGTTTTGAGAATAACTTGTTCGCTTGGCAGCCTTAGGAGAAATCTTAAATTCTATTGTATTTTTAAGTAGAATTTATCCATATACCTTTTCTCCCGAAAAGAGCAAATAGAATTGAACTGAGAAACTCCCTCCTGGCCACCACCATTCCTCTAATAGTCTTTCCAAACACAGAATTTTTTTGATAACTGATTTTTACTAGATATTGTAGTTTATTTACATGCAAGTCTAGTTTGAAAGAAAAGTAAAAAATGCCAATAGTAGTTTGGGGGAATCTCAGTTTTCCTTATAGGAATTCATATTCTGAGGCTTAGTGTAATGGTAGAGATTTGTAAGCCCCGCAGGAAGAGGAATTCAAGGCTAAGGGAAACGCTGTGTCAAAAAAAATTCATATTTGAATAATGTCTCTAAATGTCAGAGAAAAAAATTAAAAAGTTAACTACCAAGATAATGTTATGTCTAGATTAGTAGGTATTTTCTCAGACCAGCATTCATTCAGGTCCTTAATTTCATTAGGTGAGCCAAAGACTAAAAGTAGAGAATCTTAATTCACAAACACTTAACACTTAAAATGCAATAGAATGTGTGTATAAAATACTGTATATATGATCTTTTGAATACTGCATTAAATTGTTGACTTTCTTCTAAAAGAAAAATGCCCTAAAATTAGTTCTCTAGATAATTTTTCTTCTTTCTTTTTGTAGGACATTAGAAATGGCTACACCCCAGTCAGTTTTCATCTTTGCAATTTGTATTTTAATGATAACAGAATTAATTCTGGCCTCAAAAAGCTACTATGATATCTTAGGAGTGCCAAAATCTGCATCAGAACGCCAAATCAAGAAGGCCTTTCACAAATTGGCCATGAAGTACCACCCTGACAAAAATAAGAGCCCTGATGCTGAAGCAAAATTCAGAGAGATTGCAGAAGGTAAGTAAGTGACTTTCCTGAGGTCTCAAGGGTATAACTAATAAGTAGCATGATGCCAAGAAATCTGTTTGTTTTTGAAGATATATGCAGATGGCAGGATGAATGGGATTTACATTTAAATATGGTGAGATTCTGCCATTCTTATAGCAAAATGTTTTTTAGCGAAAGACTAGATGAATTTTAATTGATAATTTTATTAGTAGATGAAAATGTATTGTTTCATTCTTTTATTTATGAAATCACTGTTGTTTCTTAGGAAAAAGTATTTGAGTACCCAAAGTTCTTATTCTACATTTAAAAATGTTTGGCTTCATACCTGTTCTAAAACAAAATATACTTTGGAAACATTCAATAATTAATGATGGGAGGTTGTAACTGACTTAGGGAGTTAGAAATTAAGGTACTTCAATTAGTAAGGAAATGGAAAATCTAAATTCCTACTAACTTCATATTTGATCACTCATTCTTTTTTTTTTTTAACTGTATTTTTTTTGTCTTTTATTATTTGGTACTGGGGACCCAACCCAGGAAATTGCACTTGCTAGGCAAGAGCTTTGCCACTGAGCTACATCCCAGCCCAAAAATAATTTTTAATGTTTTTTTTTAAATTTTATTTCTTGATCACTAATTCTTTAACACAAATATGGTTTTCAGCAAGTAATATTAATAGCTCTAATGGTTGTCCACATGCTGTGATAGTAACATTTATTTAATAATTACTTGGTATATACTAGAGTTATGTCTGTGCTGTCGACAAGCTAGCAGTGAATAAGGCAAAGTTCTTGCCTTGTATAACTTCTATTTTTAACTTAATTATGTTTGTAATGTGCTTTTAACTTGTGATGTAAGTTGAAATTAATGTATTTGGAGAGGTTTAAATATATGTAATTTTGAATTTTTTTTCTTGACTTACTAAAATGTTATTATCTTTTTCAGCATATGAAACTCTTTCAGATGCTAGTAGGCGAAAAGAGTATGATACACTTGGACACAGTGCTTTTACTAATGGTAAAGGACAAAGAAGTGGAAGTCCTTTTGAGCAGTCATTTAACTTCAATTTTGATGACTTATTTAAAGACTTTAACTTTTTTGGTCAAAACCAAAATTCTCGGTCTAAGAAGCATTTTGAAAATCACTTCCAGACACGCCAGGATGGTTCCAGTAGACAAAGGCACCATTTCCAGGAGTTTTCTTTTGGAGGTGGATTGTTTGATGACATGTTTGAAGATATGGAAAAAATGTTTTCTTTTAGTGGTTTTGACAACACCAATCAGCACACAGTACAGACTGAAAATCGATTTCATGGATCTAGTAAGCACTGCAGAACTGTCACTCAAAGAAGAGGAAACATGGTTACTACATATACTGACTGTTCTGGACAATAGTGGGCCCTTTTTTTCTGTTGTCACTAAAACCATCTTGTTGACTTTTCCTCAATATCTTTGATGAAAAAAGTTTTCTGTGAATTGCTTTGACAAGTGCATGATTTCGCTTTAAGCAATTTGATATAGCTATTACATATATTTAAGTTATTCTAACATTCAACATTCAGTAGACAAAATGTAATATTAATTTTCCTTATTAGGAATTTTTTTATAAAAAGAATTCTGCCAAGTCATTTTTCTTTACCTACCTTTGAGTTCCTAAAAGTAGCAAGTTTTAGTATCAAAAAGAAAGATTGAATTTGGGTGATACACATTTAAAGATTAAACTTTAAAAGAAATGAATTGTGTAAATTTAGGTGATTTTTTTACAGTGAAACATTTGCTAATACGAAATTACATGCTTTGTGGCATCTGTTAATTCAGTTGCTAAATGTATATGAGATTGTATAATTGAGTCATTCAGCAAAGGAGATCAGTATGTTGGTTAATTACCACTAAAAGCTTTAGGAAAGGATGGTTTTATTTTTGCAACCAAATCATGCCTTTTCTATAGAAGAATTGGGGTAAAGGAAGTATATTGCTTATAGTCAGTGAAGCAGAAAAAGTTGAAAATTTGTGAAATATTGCCAAGAGATTGTTAGTGTGTGTAGGCCCTGAATAATGGTTTTTTTAAGATTGAAATTATAACTACTTACACATTTCCCCCACCTTTCTTTTAACCCTATAGGTCTCCATACAAATTTATGTGGTCTTTTTTTGTGTGTACATAGTTCTTCCTCTTTGCACTTACCTTGGTCTAGAGATTGCACTTATCTTCATCTAATACCTCATTCTTTTGTAAAACCAGCCAGTAATTTCTGTGCAACCTTATTATGTGCAATATTTTAAAATCCTAAGACGTGTGTATTTTGGTTTTTAGATAGACTTATTTCTTTAGTTTGGCACTTTTCCACATTATACTCCATATGAGTATTAATCCTTTGGATGCACATTAAAACTAGTAATGTCTCATACAACATTGTGTGTGAGTGAGAGAAATATAATATTTACAACCTGATACTCTCTGTTGTCATTTATTGTTAAACATTTCATAATGAAATTCTAGAGGCATAGAGGACATAACTAATGGGCCATGTGTTGATCATAGGTCATAGTCCCTATGAAGTCATTTGTCTGACCTGAAAACTCTGATATGTCATTTTTTTTTCTTTTTACCATTATTTTCATTCTTACCCTTGGTAGCATAGTGATTTTATAAGTAGTTTTAGTATGTTTCCCACCAACTAGTTGGCAGAATTGGTAGTGTTCTGTCACCAGTTCTTTACTATTTAGGCCTGGTTAAGAAAAAGATTAGCTGGGTGCTGATAGCCTCGCCTGTAATCCTAGCTACTCACAGTTCGAAGCCAGCCTGGGCAGAAAAGTTCCCTTGAAACTTATCTCTAGCCACTCAGAAACTGGAAGTGGTGTTGTGGCTCAAAGTGGTAGAATATTAGCCTTGAGCAGAGAGCTTAGGGACAGTGCCCAGGCCCTGAGTTCAAGCCCTATGACTGACCAAAAAAAAGATTAAATAAAGCTATAATTAATCATCTTTGGAAGATTAACCCCCCCCCCCATACTGTTGAGGGTTGAACCCAAGGCCTTATGTATGACAGACAAGTAATCTGCCACTGAGCTACATCCCCAGCATTTCAGAATTTAGAAGAAAATGAGTTTATTGTATTTGTATATGTCCTGGAAGTTATATCAACTGCTTTTTGCTTGATAATAAGAAAATAGCCATACCTTGAACTTGGAGCCAAGGATCATTTGTAGCCTAAGACAAGACAAAAATACCTTATTTTCAAATTAACTTTAGTTGGAAATGTGGCTCAATACAGTATTCAACCTAGCAAGCAAGCCCTGAGTTCACATCTTGGTATTGCTTTAAAAAATTATAAATATTGTTCTTAGCAATAGTATTGCCCTTTTTTTTTCCTCACACTGTTTTTTTGTTGGTTGTGGGGCTTGACCTCTGGGCCTGGGTGCTGTTCTTGAGCTCTTCAGCTCAAGGCAAGTGCTCTACCACTTGAGCCACAGCACCACTTCTGGTTTTCTGGTGCTTAGTTGGAGATAAGAGTCTCACAGACTTTCCTGCTGAGGCTGGCTTTAAACCACAATCCTCAGTAGCTAGGATTACAGGTATGACCCATGGTGCCCAGGTTGCCCCCTTTTTTTCAAGGCCCGGTTGCTTTTTCTCCTTTTCCCCTTATCTAGGGTACCTAAGCATTTTAACACTCAAGTGAAGGTAATAGATGGGCAGTGTATAGTTTGATGTACAAGCAATTAGAAATTTAGTCAACATTTTCTCCAATAACCTAAATTATATGTTTGTACAGATAGAATAAACATGGATAGAAAATGAGAAACCTCTATTTGAAGAACTGACCAATAGCATACTCTGGTAGGGTGCCAGAGGCTTAATCATGACCAATCCTAGCTGTTAAAGAGGTTGCTATTTGAGGATTGTGGTTTAAAGCAAATATGAATAAGACTACCATCTCTTCATTACCAAAAAGCTAGTGCTAGCTTTGAAAACAAAAGCTCAGGGACAGTACTTAGGCCCTGAGTACAAGCTGTAGTACCAGCGTCCTCCACCAAAAAAGCTTAATCTCTGTCTCCATACATATTAAGTTTTTCTGGGTAAAATAGTAATATGACTTCATATTTTTCTGGAACAGAGTTAAATATGTTAATATTCATTAGCTGTACGGGTAGAGTTTTATTGTGGCGTTTCTACACATCAATCTCCCTCCATCATTCCCTCTTGCCCCTTTCCCCCTTAAGACAATTTCATCAGGTTTTGTTGTCTTATTTTCACACATGCAAAGAAAGTACTTTGAACATTTTTATCCTGATTCACTTTTTGCTTTTTAGCTTAAGGGTTGAGTATATCTTGAATTAGATGCTGAAGGTGTGAGATATAATTAGTTCTGTCTGAATTCATATTACCCAAGGTCATGTTAGATTAAGAAATTTGCACTTTTTTTTTTTTTTTTCTTTTTTGGGTCGGGTCGTGGGGCCTGAACTCTGGGCCTGGGCGCTGTCCCTCATCTCTTCAGCTCAAGGCTAACACTCTACCACTTGAGTCACAGCGCCACTTCCGGCTTTTTTCTTTTTGGTTATGTGGTTCTGAGGAATCGAACCCAGGGCCTCATGCATGCAAGGCAAGCACTCCACCACTGAGCCACCTTCCCAGCCCCAAGGAATTTGCACATTCTTAAAATAATTTGTTTGTTCATTATTATCTGGGCATAGCAGTACATGCCAGTAATCCCAGAATTCACTTTGTAGGCCATAGCCTGGGCTACACAGTGTTAACTTGTTCCCAAACAACAACAAAGTAATCACACACACACACATTCTTGGGATGGTTATCTTTGAATTTGGATTTGAACTCAGGAAGACCTCAAGCTCAGTTTGCTAGCGTTCTCAAATGGCCAGCGTGATGCTCTAGTATGATTTGAGTCATACGTCCAGTCTGGCTTTTTGCTGATTATTTGAAGTCTCACAGACTTTTATGCTTGAGCTAACTTTGAACTTTAATCCCTTGGATCTCAGTCGGTTTAGTGGCTAGGATTGCAGACATGAGCCACTTGGGACTGACAGATTTTTTTTTGGGTGGGGGGGGGGTCTGGTTGTGAGGCCTGAAGCCTGGGTGCTGTCCCTCAGCTCTTCAGCTCAAGGCTAGCGCTTTACCACTTGAGCCACAGTGCCACTTCCGGCTTTTTTCTTTTTGCTTATGTGGTGCTGAAGAATCGAACCCAGGGCCTCAAGCATGCAAGGCAAACGCTCTACCACGGAGCCACCTTCCCAGCCCTTGAACTCAAGGCTAGCGCTCTACTACTTGAGACAGCGCCACTTCCCGCTTTTTCTGCTTATGTGGTACTGAGGAATCGAACCCAGGGCCTCATGCATGCAAGGCAAGCACTCTTCCACTGAGTCACCTTCCCAGTCCCTGGAAGTGAAATTTTTATATTAAAGGGCTAGGGAGCATTTACCAACCATGCACAAGGAACTGAGTTTGATCCCCAGGACTATAAAAAATAAAATTACTATGAGTAATAATCAGAGCTTTCTAGAATTATTTAATGTTTACTTTTCATATATTGGCAAGATAAAGATATTGATCTTATTCCTAGACAGGTGCTCTACCACTTGAGCCATACCCTTAGCCCACGGTCTTATTTCTGAAACTTTTATGACAGTTTCTAAAAGGTGCCAGCAAAAAGATTTGATGTTGTGGAAGAAGACAAATGATGTTCTCTCCTAACCCCCATTACTAGAGGGCAAAGAGGGGGAGGGGAAGAGGTGAGAAGGGCAGGAGAGGAACAGAACACACTAAGTCTAGAAAAACCATGGATAAAGGTTTGGTTTTCTTTGGAGCAAGGGGAGCTACAGGGCAACGAGCAATATTGGGTGGGGGAAATGTGGCTGAAAAGTTTCTTTACGAATTTTTAGAAAAGTAATAAGTGCTTAAGTGAATGAGCAAAAACTTCAAATGCCTGAAGAAAAATGCCTTTGAACTTAGAACAAAGCACATTATTAGATCCTGGGGATTGAACTCAGAGACTGAGCACAATCCCTGGGCTTTTGTCCTTAAGGTTAGCACTCCACCACTTGAGCCACAGCTCTACTTCTAACTTTTTTTTTTTGTAGTTATTTGGAGATAAGAGTCTTATGGTCTTTCCTGTCTTGGCTGGCTGCAAACTGCAACCCTCAGATCTCAGCCTCTTGAGTAGCGAGTATTACAGGCATGAGCCACCAGTGCCTGGGGCCACCACATAACTTTTATGAAAACAAATAACTGGTTTCTACTCTAAATTACAATGTTCCAGAGAAGATACAGTATTGGAAATGAAAACAAACAGGGTGAATATATATTCTCATGAAGGAGTAAAGAAAGAAGATTAAGGGCTGAAATGTAACTTAGTGGTAGAGTGCTTGCCTAGTATGCATGAAGCGCTGAGTTCAATTCCTGAGTATCACAGAAACAGAGAAAGCCAGAAGTGGGGCTGTGGCTCAAATGGTAGAGTACTAGCCTTGGGCAAAAGAAGCTCAGGGACAATGCTCAGGCTCTGAGTTCAAGCCTCAGGATTGGCAAAAAAAAAAAAAAAAAGTAAAGATTTGAGGACATACTTTAAAATTTGATATTTAGATATTTCTCTTTTTTCCAGAAAAATGTTATTTTTACTATGAATCTAATCATTCACTTTACAATAGTTGTTTACAATAGCACATTATAAATGTTCTACCAACCTAGATAACAAGCATAAAAGATTTAATTGCATTCATATTATAATAATGCAAAATGTATCAACCATAAGGAAAGAGAAAAGAGATGTAGCAGGAGAGAAAGTATTAATTCTGTTGCCATTTAAGCTAGGTAAATAGCCTACTACCTACAGTTATTAAAAAAAAAAAAAAAAGCACTGGGGCTGGGAAGGTGGTTCAGTGGTAGACCGCTTGCCTTGCATGCATGAGGCCCTGGGTTCGATTTCTCAGCACCACATAAGCAGAAAAAGCCAGAATGGTGCTGTGGCTCAAGTGGTAGAGCGCTAGCCTTGAGCTGAAATGCTGAGGGACAGCGCCCAGGCCCAGAGTTCAGGCCCCACGACTGGACCCCGCCCCCCCCCAAAAAAGCACATTATAGTAAATGTTAAAGACAATCACCTGCAGATCTGACAAGTGACATGATAAATTCTAAGGTGTGGAGCTGGAGAGTGGGAGGAAACTTATGTTGCTTTTTACTTCAGTCTGTAATATTTGAAGTTTTGTTTGTGAACATTTTTTTTTTTTTTTGGTCAGTTGTAGGGCTTGGACTCTAGGCCTGGGTCTTGGCCCTCAACTCTTCAGCTCAAGGTGAATTCTCTACCAGTTGAGGCACAGTGCCACTTCCAGTTATCTAGTGGTTTATTGGAGATCAGAGTTGCACAGATTTTCCTGCCCTGGCTGGCTTTGAACAGCAATCCTCAGATCTCAGCCTCCTGAGTAGCTAAGATTACAGGCGTGAGCACAAGCACCCAGCTGTGAATGCATTTTTCTAATATTTTTCTTTGTTAGTCATGGGGGTTTGAACTCTGTTCTTCAGCTCAAGGTGAGCACTCTACCTCTTGAGCCACAGCACCACTTCCAGTTTTCTGGTGGTTTATTGGAGATAAGAATTTCATGGACTTTCTTGCGTGGGCTGGATTTGAACAGTGATTCTCAAATCTCAGCCTCCTGAGTAGCTAGGATTACAGGTGTGAGCCACTGGTGCCCAGCTCTAATAAAAATTTTTAAAGATTAAAATAATACCTAGCATGTATATGTATGTAGCCCCTATGATGCCTGGGGCTTCTCTAATAAGAAGTTCAAGCCAGAAACATGCCTGTAATACCAGCACTTAGGACTAAGGCCAAAACAGGAGAATCTTGAGTGTCAGGTCAACTTGGACTACATAGTGAGCTTAAGGTTGGTCTGGAAAATACAGTAAGACTTTATGTCAAAAAACAAAACAAAAACAAAAAACTGTCCAGAGGTCAGATAGCTTCAGGAGTGAAACGACAATAATTTGCCTTTGCATCTTTGTAGTTCTCTTGGCTCTGGCATTTCTGTGGGTTGGCTTTTTTTTCTCAGGCTATTAATAAAACAACTATTATGAACAATGAAACCTTTTCCCAGGACCTCCGTACAAAACTTTCCTTAGCATTTTATTAGCCAGAAAGTTGCCTGTTGTTACATATCCTTGCCCAAAGCAATAACTAATAAGAAGAGGTGAATATGATTACCATGATTGGCTTAAAATGGAGAAGATTCGGCGTGTTTGGTCTGGCCAGTTGTTCAGAACAGAAAAATTGGATTTCTGGAAAGGAGGTCTTTCTTTTCTTTTTCTTTTTTCTTTTTTTTAAAGAGGAGTTGGGAATGTTGAAAGGAAGGACGTATATTGAATATGAAAAATTAGAAAAGGCCTGAGTGGTCTTGAACATTTCTGTTTTCTTTATGATTTCTTCTTTATCATTAGATTATTTGGATGACTTTAAAGTCATTTTGTATGACTTTTCCTCTCTTTATTACTCCTGTATGATTGCTGAGATTTTGTTCCAGTTAGGAGATAGTTTCAACTATTTTGGACAGATTTCAAAGTCCCATGATATAACTGTGAGTTTTCTTTTTCTTTTCTTTTCTTTTTTTTGTTGGTCATGGGGTCTGAACTCTAGGTCTGGGTGCTATCCCTCAGCTCTTCAGCTCAAGGCAAGTGCTCTACCACTTGAGCCATAGTGCCACTTCTGGCTTTTTCTGCTTATGTGATGCTAAGGAATCGAACCCAGGGCCTCATGCATGCAAGGCACGCACTCTACCACTCACTGAGCCACCTTCCCAGCCCCTAATTGTGAGTTTTCTGAAGTATAAAATGGAATTTCATGCCTTGGTAGGTTTACTATTAATTCAGGTAGCAAGTAAGCCTAGGTACTATTTTAACAACTATGAGTCAAAATATCTTTGAGTGGTTTATAAAATTATCACATGGGCATTTTTAAGAGGGAAATTGTTGACTAAATGATGTTCAGTTCATTAGAATGTTAATTCTCTTTTATCAATAGTAAGGCTATTCTTTTATTGCCTAGAGTTGATTGTTATCCAGGTCAGTTCATCTAATCAAATCTTGACTGTCCTCCCTTCTTTGTTTGTTTGTTTGTTTTTTGCCAGTCTTGGGGCTTGACCTCAGGGCCTAGGCACTGTCTCTGAACTTCTTTTGCTCAAGGCTAGCACTCTACCTCTTGAGCCACATTGCCATTTCCAGCTTCTTCTGTTTATGTGGTACTGAGGAACTGAATCCAGGGCTTCATGCATGTTAGGCAAGCACTCTACCACTAAGCCACCTTCCCAGTCTAGTCCACCTAAATCTCTCTCTTTTATTTGAATACTGGTTTTGAATGTTAATCTGTAGGCTTTTAAGGAAGTCAAATCTACACCTAGATTATCTCCCTTAGCTTTGGTATGCAAACTTCTTGTTTTTACTCCTTCTCTACCTATTTATATTGCTGATGTCCCAAGGGTACCTTATTGTAGAGTCTTTCTGAATTAAACAGGTTATGCAGTTATCACTCACTAAATTAGTAGTTTTCATCATCATTGCAAACACTTTAAACTTTTCAACTTTTACACTCAGTCTCCTAATTTTAAATATGCTTTCACATAGTAATAATCACTTGAAGAAATATTACATGACTCATTACATATTTTAAGGAAAAGTCACAGTAAAATAAAATTCTCTGGTGACATTTCACAATTTACACCACTTATATGTATTGATACTTATTTAAAAGGGCTATATCACTTTCAGGTTTTAAATGAATTTTACGCTAGCCTTTCCTAAATGTTTTTTGCAGAACTTCTAAAATCATTCTTACAGTATATATTTTGTATTTAGAAATGGAAGACACTAGTGCTTGCTAATAAGTATTAATTTGGTTATCTTCATTCATTCTTATCATTTAAGTAATTCTGATTCCCTGCCTGAGATACTAAGATATGGAGGAAGATATTTTTCTTTGCTGCTCAGGGAGGGTTAGGATATATTCACTTCTAGTTCCTTTTCTGTGTTGGTGGAGGATCATGATAGTCAGCATAGCTCATTCAATGCTATAGTCATAAACCCAAGACCACAAACGTTTCTTCCTTATTCACTTTTAATTTGTGATAGGCCTAGGCATCTTCCTAGGGCAGCTGTCATTCAAATGATGAAATATTCATGCAGACTTATCAGTTACAATGTTGTCAGCTCTATATAAGACTTATTTGATTGGAAGTAATAGAAGGTAAAACTATCACACTATCAAATGCTTTGAGCCATAACTGGCATATATACTTCACATTATGGGCTAGCTATGATGCCATCTAAGAGAAGGGATTGGGTAGTATAACTCGATGTAGTGTAACTGCGAGGAATATTAAGGCTGGAAAATGTTAAAAGTTAGCAATATCTTCTTCAGGGAGGCAAGACATAGATATATGAAATTAGGCAAGAGACAATCTTTTTTTTGCATTTGCAAGACCAATGAAATATAAATAAGAAATGTGTTATATTTGATGTTTATGTATGATATATGGTTTACATCACATATAACATATTTATGCATATGTACTAAAGCAATAAATAAAGCTTTAAAAATGTTAAAGACTATTCACTTTTTATTGTCAAGGTGCTGTATAGAGGGGTTACAGTTACATAAGTACATTTCTTGTCAAATTTGTTACCCTTCTTTTATTTTTCTCCTACTTTCTCTCTCACCTCAAGTTGTACAGATGTTTCCAACATATCGTCTTGTGTATGTTGCTGCTGCATTGTTTCCCTCCTTGTCCTTTCTCTCACCATTCTGTTGGTCCCTTTCCCTTCCCTAATTCAAATAAACATATATACAATACCAGGGTACCAATTAAATACAGTGACAACAGAGGATAAACCATATGGGGAACATACAAAAGAAACAAGAAATAACATAGTACATTAAAAACAACAACAACATCGAGTGGTGATGTAGCTCAAGTGGTAGAGCGCTTGCCTTGAGCTGAAGAGCTGAGGGACAGCACCCAGGCCCAGAGTTCAAGCCCCATGACTGACAAAACAACAACAACAACAACAACTAAAAACCTCTTGTGCCCATGTCTTGGAGTTCATTTCACTTAGCATCATCTTAGATGGTCATATGTGCATAGCTATTGAGCTATTCTGCTCATCTGACAAGATTATCCTACATGTATGCTAATAACTACAATATGGGACCTATGTTTCTTTGGGTCTGACTTACTTTACTTAATATGATTTTTTCCAAGTCTTTCCATTTCCTAGCAAATGGGGCAATGTCATTCTTTCTGATGGAGACATAGAATTCCATTGTGTATATATACCACATTTTCTTGATCCATTCATCTACTGAGGGGTATCTGGGTTGGTTCTATACTTAGCTATGGTGAATAATGCTGCTACAAACATAGTTGTGCTGGTAGCTTTAGTATGACCTTGTTTGTGATCATTTGGGTAAATGTCCAGAAGTGAGATTGCTGGGTCATAGGGGAGCTCTATATGTAGTCTTTTGAGGAATCTTCATACTGCAGCACTGGATACATAACTGATAACTGTGTAAAAGTAACTAAAGTTCCACTAATGAAATGTATATGTTGTCCACAGAAGAATGGAATAGGTAAACATATCAGAAGATACTAAAGTATGTTGCCCTTTTCTTAAGCATTGGAAGAATATAAAAATAAAATCTTTCTGATAATTTGTATTATGGAATATTCTATTTTTTAAAAAAAGAAATGGCTGTAAACCAGTTTTTCCTAATGTGTTATGTTAGTAATCAATGAAAAATAAGGACTCTAAGCTTAAGTACAGAAAACAATCGAGGTACAAAAGTTTTCTTATTTTTTTGAAGACCTCTCAGTCTTTGTTATACTAACTTGCATTGGCCATCTCCAAGAAGTAGCTTAGGTTAAGCATTTATAAAATCTATGATCAAAGCTGGGAATGTGGCTTAGTGGTACAGTGCTTGCCTAGCATGCATGAAGCCCTGGGTTCAATTGCTCAGTATCACATAAACAGAATAAAGCTGGATGTTGCACTGTGGCTCAATTGGAGAATGCTAGCCTTGAGCAAAAGAAGCTGAGGGACAGTGCTCAGGCCCTGAGTTCAAGCTCCAAGACTGGCAAAACAAACAAACAAACAAACAAACAAAAAAACCCTATGATCAAGAAACTTTTTCAAGGAGCATCTCTGGACCAAGTCTGTAAAAGGAGAATTCTGTGTAGTGATTTTTAGAAATTCTGGATTAGATATAACTTTATATCCAAATTAATAAGAAACTTTGGCAGATACGAAAACTTAAACTTTACTGTTAAAAGCTTATCAAGAGGAGCTGGCAATGTGACGTGGTAGAATGCTTACCTCCTAGTATGTGTGAAGCCCTGGGTTTGATTCCTCAGTACCACATAAACAGAAATACCTGAAAGTGGAACTGTGGCTCAAGTGGTAACATGCTAGTCTTGAGCAAAAGAGCTCAGGGACATCATTCAGGCTGAGTGCAAGCCCCGTGACTGATAACAAAACAAAACAAAACAAAAGCACCTCATATTAGTGGCACTTATGTCACTTTATTTTTATTTTTGCCAGTTGTAGGGCTTGAACTCAGGGCCTGGACACTTTCCCTGAGCTTCTTTTGTTCACTGGGAGCCACAATGCTACTTTCAGCTTATTCTGTTTGTGTGGTACTGAGGAATTGAACTCAGGGCTTCATGCACGCTAGGCAAGCACTCTACCACTAAGCCACATTCTCAGACCTTAAAGTCCTTTATTTTGGCAGTCTTTCCCTTTTCCCCATAGTCTAAATAGTCACAGGAAATTAAAGACTGGAACTTCAAGCCAAGTATTCCTTGTTGACTGTGCCTCCGTGGTCAAGTGCAGTATTTCATGTATTTTCATCTTCTTTCCATAATAAACCATAACATAAAGTGTGATTTGAAGTCTTTAGTGAAGCTATAATTTCTTATAAAAGTCACTTGCTAGGTATTGGTTAGATTGAAGTTTTTATGTAGCATTTGTTTTAATCAGAAAGAGTTACAAATACCTCGTTTCAGGCTGAAAAGGTCTTTTGTTTCTCTTTCAAAATACTTAGAATCTTCCATTCTTTCCACTACTCCTCCAAGAGAAGATACTACCCTTATTCTATTTAGCTGAGTGCTAGAGGGATAGATTCCCCTCTCCCCCCATTTAGTTTCATTGATGCATTAGCATTTGTGACAACTGAAGCTGGAACATTACAAATGCCTGTAATTGTTTGCATTGCTGTAGGGAATATAATGTTGTTAATATCTATTACTGGGCTAAATGAATGAATTAAGTAGCCAGAAACAAATATGATTGTCAAGCATGATTTAGTTGGCATATAGCTTTAGAACAGCTGCCAACTTCAGTATGGAGGGCGGAGGAGGATTTCACATTTGTAAAGACGAATGTTAGACACCTCTGCTTCCCCACTAGATGGAAACCTTGCTTTGCTTTAAAGCTACTTCCAACCTGGAAACTGAGGTGTGGTGGTGGTGTTGGGAGAGGGTGAATAAGCCTCTACTGATTTTTATTTTTACTGTTTTTGCTTTCTTCTATTTTGCTTCTATTATTATGTTGTGTATGATTTTGCCCTTTTGAATAAGATGTAATAATAAGAGGGAGATCAAACCAGAACCAGAGGGTGAGCTAGTATTAGCACAAACTCCATGGTGCAGGAAGAAGAGATGTTCCGTTAGTTCCTCAGTTGCCTCATTCACAGTCCCTGCGCTGCTCTTGGATTCACATCTCAATCTGGCTGCTTGTGGTCTCCTTTCCTTGGGTATTCCTAATATATATCCAAATATGCTTTTACAGTGTGTCATTTCCTCATAGAAATTCAGATTCATGGAGAAGGTCATCGTCTTATGGAGCATCTTTTATTCATTAGGCAAAGTGCCAGGAACATGTATATCAATCAACTCATTCTGACAACACTTCTGTGACAGATTCCATGTTTTCACTGTATTTGATGACGGTCTAATTTGGGAAGGGGAAGGGAAAAAACAAAATGCTTAAACAGGGATGCAGGTTGACCTGTTGTAACAATGAGATGTACAAGACACTATGTTGAAAAATGAACTTTACAATTTAGGTTGTGGGGTGTAGTTGTGGAGGTGGGAAGGAAGGGATGGTAGGGGAAAAACAAAGGAGGAGACAACAATCTTGATAGGAAATGTACTCATTACCTTGCTCATGTAACTGTAACCCCTCTGTACAGTATTTTTTACAATAAAAAACTTATAAAAAAGATTTCCCTATGTTTTCCATAGGCAGTCTTCAATGGAGGAGTATAGGAAGGCTTCACCCCATCACCCATCAATGATATTTCTGCTACTGAAGACACAAAGTTCTTCCCTATATGTGTGTGGTGTCTAAGGACTTCTGGGTAGAGAAAAATTCTTATGAAAGACCAGTTTTTTTCCATTAAAAAACCACTTAGGACATTCCTAGCTCTAGCAAGGATCTCCATAGCACTATGAAAAAAGGAAACAGGACTGGACATCATCCTAAAGATAGGTTGTGAACACTTCATCTTCCTGGCAGAAGGAAGGATGGAAGGCAGCAAACAATGACAGAATCCCCTACTATGTCCCTTTCATTATGATGAAAGGTCAGTATCTCCTAGGACTTCATCATGTTTAATACATGACATCACTTGGAAAACTCTTCTCTATCAGTCCCTGGATTATGGATTATGGCTTTCAATTGTCCCAGATTATTTCAAATCTGATGGCTGTATTTATTGTAGCTCACAGATAGCTATGGGCTGAATTGTGAGAGATTAAGAAGCAATACTGTTTTAGTAAATACATTATTTCTTTTCACAGTAAGGCTAATAGACATGAGAAGTTCTGAATTTCCCAGTTCTTTAAAGTTAAGGATCTTTGGAGTTCTACTTTGAGAAACACTCTCAATCAGTCTTGGATAATATCTAAGGTCATTGATTACCTAACTGGATTTTGAAACCTAGATCATTGGCTGTTTCCCTCTCTAGGTAATTATTTTTAATCAGTGGGACTTTTGGTCTTCTATATCTCTGGTTTAGTCTGTGGCAAAGCATTGAGGCACAGATTTCATTGGCTGAATTTTGAGACAAAGGGTTAGGGTTTCGTTTTCTTCTTTCCTAAAAGGCTCTAAGCTACTTACACAAATTTGTTCATACCTCTTAGCAGCCTTCTGTAGTTTTTCTTGCTGTGCTGGCTATAACTCCCATATGTATGTATATATAATATAAAATATTATGTATCATATATACTTCATATATAATGTTTCTGCATCATTGGACATATTATCAAAAACCTTCAGGAAAAGAAAAAAACTTTTTTTGTTGGTCATGGGCTTGAACTCTGGGTTTCAGTGCTATTCCTCAGCTCTTCAGCTCAAGGCAAATGCTCTACCACTTGAAACACAGCACCACTTCTGATTTTCTGGTGGTTAATTGGAGATAAGAGTCTATGGACTTTCCTGCCTGGGCTGGCTTTGAACCACAATCCTGAGATCTCAGCCTCCTGAGTAGCTAGGATTACAGGCGTGAGCCACTGACTCCTGGCCAAGAAAAAAAATTTTTTTTGCAATAGAATGCCAAATGCAACTCTTCCAGAGGAACTAGAGACCTCAAAGGCCAGGAGCAATACAGAGTCAAGTACTTCCCTTTCCCAAAGCAAAGGTAATGCCAAGGCTGGTTTCATAGCATCCATCTTTCCAAGGCTGCTTTGTGTCGTTGGGCTCAGGATCTCTCTTGTCAGTTCACCTACTGAAATCACTCAGTTTCTGACCCCAGGGCTGTCTCTCACTATCCAGCCTCATATGCTTGGAGGGGTGGGAGTGGGAGGGGAAGGTTCAGGAAACCCACCTCAGGTGTGCCTCTTAGAGAGTGAGAAGCACAGGCATGGAACTCTGAGACGTGTTGGGAGTTCTGAGTGAGAAGCTGTGGCTAGTATTGCTTGGGGGGTTTGGGCAAACAGCCATGCCAGCAATGGCTCCTTCTTCTAGGTTATCTGAGCAGGATGAATTGCAATTTGGCTAGATGAAAGGGGATGGGCTGTTTTGAGAGTGTCATCAGACTAGAGGAGCGTGTCTCCATACTGATATTATAGACTGGGGATGACCATGAGATTGAGTAGCACCTACAGGAAGAGTGCCTCAACATTCAGAGAAGAGCATGCCAGGAAGACATTCTCCAAGTGTGTGTGTGTGTGTGTGTGTGTGTGTGTGTGTGTGTGTGTGTGTGTGTGTGTGTGTGTGTGTGTGTGTGTGTGTGTGTGTGTGTGTGTGTGTGTGTGTGTGTGTGTGTGTGTGTGTGTGTGTGTGTGTGTTCCTCTGGGGAACACTCTTTGAAGGTCTACTGGAATCTTCCATGAGAGTTCCTCTTGGCCATCCGTTACTGAAACAATATGGCAACTCTACTCATAAGGTATGGGGTTAAGGGCTTTTGATCCTTTCCTGTTCTTTCTTCTCTCATTCTCTCCCCCACCCTAAGTATCCCAGAATGTCCTAGCAAGTAGAGCAAAGAAGAGAAATGAGTGGGCCCTGTCCTGTTCTTTCCCATTTCAGGTTTCTGGCCTGAGGGAAGGAAGCTATAAAAACTGGAGTTTAGCATTCAATTTTGTCAAATATTGATTGTCTAAAATGCCAAGGACTTTTAAAGACTTGAAACTGAACTGAAAATAGATAGGACCTGCTTAGGATTTCCTTCAAAAACACAGAAGAGCAATCTGAAGAGCTGCCCCCTACAACCTAAGGGTTCAACAAACTGGTTCTAGAGGAAGGATTTTCTCAGGTGGCACTGATTGTTAGGAAGTAGCAGAGGTGAGTCTGATTTCTCAGCCCAGACTTTCCCAAGGAATGACCTTGGGAGGTGAGGGATGGTGCCGATGATGACTGCATCAAATGTGTTCACTTAAACAAACTGCATACAGGGGCTGGGAAGGTGGCTCAGTGGTAGAGTGCTTGCCTTGCATGCCTGAGGCCCTGGGTTCGATTCCTCAGCACCACATAAGCAAAAAGAAAAAAGCCGGAAGTGGCGCTATGGCTCAAGTGGTAGAGCGCTAGCCTTGAGCTGAAGAGCTGAGGGACAGTGCCCAGGCCCAGAGTTCAGGCCCCACGACCGGACCCAAAAACAAACAAACAAACAAAAAAACTGCATACATCCAGCAGCTGTCATTCTTCATGTATTGCTTCAGAGAGCAAGCAAGAAAACAAATCCACAACTTCCTGAAGCAGTGGGTCTTCCTTCACCTTTTTCATGAAGGACAATATATAGTCTTACCAGTCTTCTGGTAAGATTACTGGAAACCAGTAATCACTTGTAACTGTCAATCACCTGACTGTCAGTCACCTGAGTCAGCAAAACGACCCCAGCTTCAGCATCCAGTGTGGCCACACCTCCTCCTTGCCTTTCCCTATATAGTTTATCTCTGCCATTAGTTCCCTCTCTGCATACCTGCATCTGGCACAGGCTGGCAGTTTGGCTCTCCCAATGAACTCTCTTCTGCCTGAACCGTGTGGTGGTCTCCTTTCAGCAACCCTTACAAAGACCAGAGAGTCAGGGGTGCCCAAAGCCCTGGCACATTTTTTATCTTTATACTTCTCCATACTTACTAATGGGTAAAGTAAGTAAATCCAGGCCCTTAAAATGGATGTTTATATGTCATATAGATGTATCCTTTCCATTCTTCTCAAGAATCAGGATTATAATGTTTAGGAAGAAACACAGCTGTGAGAGGTGTTGGCTCTTCTGTCAGGGTGGTTCTCCATGAAATCCCCTTCCCCCACTTATTTTTTATTTTTATTTTTGTCAGTCCTGGGGCTTGAACTCGGGGCCTAGGCACTGTCCCTGAGTTTCTGTTTTGCTCAGACTAGTGTTCTACCATGTGAGCCACAGTGCCACTTCTGGCTTTTTCTGTTTATGTGGTGTTGAAGAATTGATCCCAGGTCTTCATGCATGCCAGGCAAGCACTCTACCACTGAGCCACATTCCCAACCTCCTTCCCACCCCCCTTTATTTTTAGTTTTTTTAGTTTTTTTTTTTTTTTGTCGGTCGTGGGGCTTGAACTCTGGGCCTGGGCGCTGTCCCTCAGCTCTTCAGCTCAAGGCGAGCGCTCTACCACTTGAGCTACAACGCCACTTCCGGGTTTCTGGTGGTTTATTGGAGATAGGAGTCTCACGGTCTTTCCTGCCCGGGCTGGCTTTGAACTGCGATCCTCAGATCTCAGCCTCCTGAGTAGCTAGGATTACAGGCGTGAGCCACCAGCGCCCGGCTTATTTTTAGTTTTTTAAAATAAAATTTTTATTGTGAAAATACTGTACAGAGGGGTTACAATCACATGAGGAAGGTAATGAGTACATTTCTTATCAAGCATTGTTGCCTCTCCCTTTGTTTTTTCCCCTCCTATCCCTTCCCTTCCATCTACATTCCCCCCCCCCCCCCCCCCCCCCCCCCCCCCCCCCCCCCCGCCTCCCGCATTGCCTAAATTGTTGCAATGGGTCAACCTGTATCCCTATTTAAAAAATTTGTTTTTTCCCTTCTGTTCCCCAAATTATACTAACATCAAATACAGTGAAGACAAGGGTGATACCGTGGGGGAGGGACATACAAAGCAACAAAAAAAATCATGTGGTACCTTATAAATATGTTGGAAACAATAGCAAGAAAAAAAACCACTTGTGTCCTTTCTTGGGGTTCATTTCCCTTAACATCATCTTATCTGGTCTTTTCTGCTTGACTCAGACATATACTAGTTATTGCAAATAAGGGAAACCATGGGACCTATGTTTCTTTGGGCCTGGTTTACTTCACCTAATATGATTTTTTCCAAGTCTTTCCATTTCTTAGCAAATGGGGCAATGTCATTCTTTCTGATGGAGACATAGAATTCCATTGAGTATATACACCACATTTTCTTGATCCATTCATCTACTGAGGGGCATCTGGGTTGGTTTCATATCTTAGCTATGGTAAATAATGCTGCAATAAACATAGTTGTGCTGGTAGCTTTAGTATGGTCTTATTTGTGATCATTTGGGTAAATGCCCAAAAATGGGATTGCTGGGTCATAGGGGAGCTCTATGTGGAGTCTTTTGAGGAACCTCCATACTGCTTTCCAAAGTGCTTGAACAAGTTTACACTCCCACCAACAATGCAGTAAGGTTCCCTTCTGTCCACATCCCCTCCAGCATCTGTTGTTACTAGAGTTCTTGATGATAGAACTGGGGTGAGGTGGTATCTTAATGTTGTTTTGACCCCCTTTATTTATTTATTTATTTATTTATTTATTTATTTATTTATTTATTTTTGGGTCCGGTCATGGGGCCTGAATTCTGGGCCTGGGTACTGTCCCTCAGCTCTTCAGCTTAGGGCTAGCGCTCTACCACTTGAGCCATAGCGCCACTTCTGGCTTTTTTCTTTTTGCATATGTGGTGCTAAGGAATCGAACCAGGGCCTCATGCATGCAAAGCAAGCGCTCTACCACTGAGCCACCTTCCCAGCACCTACCCCATTTATTTTTAATCATTTGAGCAATCAGACAGAAGAGTACTAATATTTGCAACTTAGAACAATGTTAATTTTTTTTCCTTCCCATTTTCCAACCTTTTTATCTTGTTGGATACCAGTAGTCATCTTTTATTTCTTCAGCTTTATCAGTGGTGAAAATCAATTCTAATTCAGTCATTTTTATGGATATATTTATTTGTTCATAAAATGTGTTCATAAACCTTTCCAGCCATGGCCCACACTTAGGCAATTAAGGATCGCTAAAGTGAACATTTTCTCTTTCTGGCTAATAATGACTTAATGAAGCAGCTTGGGGCTACTAAGGTGAAGTGAGGCTCTCTATTTCCACATCAACCAGCAGTACTGATAATGCTTAGCATCTGCCCTTATGTGCAAACATCAAATCTCCCACCACTCCTGGGAGGCAGACAAGATTATTTCTGTTTTTACAAATAACAAAATCATTTTTAGCAAAATTAAGAAGCACTGTAATCCCAGCACTCAGGAGACTGTGGCAGAAACATTGTGATTTTGCTGCCAGCTGGGGCTACATAGAAATATCTTGTCTGAAAAAAAAAGGAAGTAAAAAGCTGGGTGCCAGTGGCTCATGCCTGTAATTCTAGCTAAGCTCTGAGGATGGCAGTTTGAAGCTAGCCTGGGCAGAAAAGTTTATGAAACACTTATCTCCAGTTATTTATCAAAGAGCTGGAAGTAGAGGTGTGGCTCGAGTGATAGAGTGCTAGCTCTACCACTAAGGGACAGTGCTCAGGCTTTGATTTCAATTTCTAGTACTGGAACGCACACACACACACACACACACACACACACACACACACACACATACACACACACACACACACACACACACACACACACACACACACACACACACACACACACACCCTACATGGGTGCATGTGCTTGTGGGCACAAAATACTAAAAGAGTATCTGCTCAAACCTTTGGCTTTTCATAGTCAGGTAGTGGGATTTTTCTTTTCCTTTCTTTCCTCCACCCTTCTTTCTTCAACTAAAACACTGCTTGGAATTCCAAGGGCATTCTCAAAGCAATATTAGATGCCCCCCCTCCTTTTTTGAAGAATTTAGAAATCAAGATAAATCTAGCCTTGTAATTAAAATGTGAAAACAAAAGCTATTTGTAGCAGAAAAGCATTCCATTAATGTGATTTCCTTGTGGTGGATTGACAAGTTCAAAGCAGTAATGTATGTTGCCATGGGCACCAGATTCTATTTGCTTGGCTGGTTCATTTTACTTAGCTGCTGCAGGAGGAGGTTAGCCTTAAGCCAGGAATCACTGAGCATTGTTTGAATAGATTTGTAATTTTTGTGTAATACCGTCTCTTTCTAAATCTGTACAGATAACTGCTTCTAACTATTTACCGTTACTTTGGGGCAGAGTTTCCTGAACCTCTTAGGAATATGGGCTGCAGAATGGGCAGGGAAGAGTGCCCTTTCCCCCTTTCAAATATCTTATGTATAATTGGCTGCAAATAAATGTTTGTTCAAAGGATGGGAGGGATGCATGAATGGATTAGTCATTATCATTCACTAGCTGTCTGGATGAATCTTTGGGTTTGTTGGGAGGGGGCTGGGTCAGAAATCACAGTGTGGAGGGAGCAAGAAAGAAAGAAGAATATCAGAAGAGAAAAGACATTTTAGAATTCTTTATAATCATTTATACAGGAGTGTAAAGTTAAATCTGTTCTTTTGTAGAGCCAAAGAGGGAGAGAGCAAGAACAATAAAAGAGAGAAATAAGAGTGTTAACTTTGGGCTGGGAATGTAGCTTAGTGATAGAGTGCTTGCCTTGCATGCATTAAAGCCATGGGTTCAATTCCTCAGTACCACATAAACAGAAAAAGCTGGAAGTGGTGCTGTATCTCAGGTGGTTGAGCGCTTGCCTTGAGCACAGAGAGGCTCAAGGACAAAGCCCAGGCCCTGAGTTCAAGCCCCAGAACCAGCAAACAAAAAACAAAACAACAACAAAAAAGAGTGTTAACGTTGGCCAGGTACTCATGACCCATGCCTCTGATCTCCTCCAGAGGCTGAGATCTGAGGATTGTGGTTTGAAGCTAACCTGTGCAGAAAAGCAAGTGCGATTCTTCCCCACAATTAGCCACCAAAAAGCTAGAAGTAGAACTTTGGCTCAAGTGATAGAGTGCCAGACTTGAGTGAAAAAGCTCACGGACAGCTCCCAGGCTGTGTGTGTGTGTGTGTGTGTGTGTGTGTGTGTGTGTGTGTGTGTGTGTGTGTGTGTGTGTGTGTGTGTGAAAGAGAGAGAGAGAGAGAGAGAGAGACAGACAGACAGACAGACAGAGAGAGATCCCTAAGACCATAGAGTCAAATCTACAAAGAGTGATCAATCAGTGCTAGACTGATGATGCCCCGTGTCCACTCTCATCTAATTCTCCCCTTCCTTCATTAGATGTGAGGAGCCTCTCATAGGTAATGAGACTGGCAAGGACTCTCCATGTCTGGAGGAACAGAAGTGGGTCACTGGCTTTGAAGCAAAGAGTGAAGTTTTCCTTCATTTGTTTCAAGTTATCAGGGCCAGGTGACTTTGGTTTTGAGTTATGCATTTTTCTTCCATGACAAACGAAGCCTCCTGCCAATGCCTTCAAATCAGGAAAGGTTCCTGCTCCTCATCTGCAGCAACAACCATTTCACAAGTTTAAATAATGCTTCCAGAGTGCACTGGAAGAGGCAATATTTCATACTGATTCCTTCCTCTTTTCTCACTCCTGCTCCCATGTTCCATGTTGTCTAAGCAAATTTCTGGCAGTGTCTTTTGTATCTTCACCATGCCTAAGTAAGCAAAAGTCAGGATGAAGCAAATGGCTTCCAAATCTCCATTCATCACAAACACAAATTGTAGTTTCAGCTCTTTTGCTTGATGCAAATAAGCTGACAGATGGATATCATTGGCAACAAATTTTTTATCAGAGACATGTCCCTGTCTGCTGCTGAATATATATCTATAATCTTCCTAGGAAAGGATAAAATTGTGAAATACAATTAATTGCTATTAATGTTCTTGGGCTTCTCTATTTCTCCTATGAATCCCTTGACCAGCCCTCCAAAGGCTTGGCTGCTGCATTCATGGCTGAGGGTTCCCCCTTTCAATTCACTTTTCTGAGTTTAGACTATTCTCCTCCATGCACTTCTTCCTCAACTGCCCCAAATGTCAATTGTTAGCAATTACCCTTTTCTTAAATAAATGTTGCATGAAGATTTCTGATAATATGATCAGGTGATTCAAAGCAAATATTAATAGATAATAATGATGCATTGAATAATTCCTTGAACAGTCTCAATAAAATCCTCTACTAGTAGAAAGAAGTGTGAGCATTGAGAGCTTTGTGAAAGGGGTGTGCAGATCAGGCTAGGATGAGGGAGTAGGCCAAGGGAAAAGGAGGCCTGAGCGAGAATACTGAAAAATATCTTTTAAATGGCCAGTGGACACACGAAGAAATGCTCAACTTCTCTGTCCATAAAAGAAATGCAAATCAAAACAATATTGAGCTTTCAACTCACCCCAATTAGAATGGCTATAATCAAGAAATCTAATTAAGAACAGATGCTGGAGGGGATGTGGCCAAAAGGGAATGCTACTATTCTGTTGGTGGGATGTAAACTTGTTCGATCACTCTGGAAAGCAGTATGGAGGTTCCTCAAAAGACAACATATACAGCTCCCCTATGACCCAGCAATCCCACTTTTAGGCATTTACCCAAATGATTACAGACAAGGCCATAATAAAGCTACCAGCACAACTATGTTTATTGCAGCATTATTCACCATGGCTAAGCTATGGAACCAATCCAGATGCCCCTTAGTAGATGAATGGATCCAGAAAATGTGGTATATGGGGCTGGGAAGTGGCTCAGTGGTAGAGTGCTTGCCTTGCATGCATGAGGCTCTGGGTTTGATTCCTCAGCACCACTTAAGCAGGAAAAAAAAAGGCTGAAAGTGGTGCTGTGGCTCAAGTGGTAGAGCACTAGTTTTGAGCTGAAGAGCTGAGGGACAGTGCCCAGGCCCAGAGTTCAGGCCCCATGACTGACTAAAAAAAGGGGGAATTGGCTGGGAAGGTGGCTCAGTGGTAGAGTGCTTGTCTTGCATGCATGAGGCCCTAGGTTCAATTCCTCAGTATCACATAAGCAGCAAAAGCCGGAAGTGGTGTTATGGCTCAAGTGGTAGAGCGCTAGCCTTGAGCTGAAGAACTGAGGGACACAATGGAATTCCATGCCTCCATCAGAAAGAATGACACCACCCCATTTGTCAGGAAATGGAAAGACTTGAAAAAAATTACATTAAGTGAAGTAAGCCAGACACAAAGAAATATAGGTTCCATGGTTTCCCTCATTTGCAATAATTAATAGATATCTAGGATAATTTTATCAGATGAGCAGAAGTGCTGACCATATAAGATGTTGCTAAGTGAAATGAACCTCAATGTTGCTGTTGTTTTAAATGTACAATGTCTACTTTGTGATTTTTTGTTTCCTTTGTATTTCTTCCCCCATGGTATATTCCTTGTTGTCATTGTACTTGATTTTGGTACACTGAATCTTGTAAATACACTTGTTTAATTTGGGGAGGGGAAGGGGAATAACAATGCTGAAACATGATGACCCATTGCAACAATGATACCCAAAAGACAGTGTATTGGAAATGAACTTTACAACTTCTGGGGGGGTGGGAGGGGGTGGTCATGGAGTGAGAGAGATGGGGAAGGGAAGGGATAGTGGGAGAACAACAAGGGAAAGGGTAACAATGCTAGACAAGAAATGTACTCAGGGCCGGGAAGGTGGCTCAGTGGTAGAGTGCTTGCCTCTCATGCATGAGGCCCTGGGTTTGATTCCTCAGCACCACATAAACAGAAAACTGGAAGTGGTGCTGTGGCTCAAGTGGTAGAGCTCTTGCCTTGAGCTGAAGAGCTTAGGGACAGCACCCAGGCCCAGAGTTCAAGCCCCATGACCGACCAAAAAAAGAAAAGGAAAAGAAAAAAAAATGTACTCATTGCCTTACTCATGTAACTGTAACCCTTCTGTACAACATCTTTACAATAAAATCAAATTAAAAAATATATTTTAAATTGCTAACTTGATGCCAGCTTACCCTTCTAACATTTCCAGCAAAATTCTTGTTCATGATATACTTTGGCAATCTCCCCTCCTCCCCCCACTTCCATGCGGTGCTGTGTATGTTCAAACATGGGCAGAGACAAATCTTTAATTTGAATGAAGAAATATCCATTTATTATTTATCTCATTGTTCCAAAATTTATTATTAATATAAATATACATTTCAAAAAATGCCTTAGTGAACTCTTCAAATAGCACAGACAAATGAAGAAAAATATTTTTTTCCCAATTCCATTCTTTGAGAGGCAATGGTAATAATTTGGCTATTCTTTCCATTTAAAGATGCATATTATTATATGGTTTATACTTTATTATAGAAGACTCATCAGTGTGTGGTTTATGAAGCTAGAAAATTAGTACCTTAGGGATAATTAGTATGCTGTAGTCAAGATAATCCAGTGATGGTTAGTTAGGGTTGAAAAATGAAATCAGAAGACCATATTCTAGAAGAGCTACTGTAAGATTTTGAGTTATCATTTCATAAATAAATATTTTGTTTGTTTTTGTCAGTCATGGGGCTTGAACTCTGGGCCTGGGCGTTGTCCCTCAGCTCTTCAGCTCAAGGCTAGCACTCTACCACTTGAGCCACAGTGCCACTTCCGGTTTTCTGGTGGTTTATTGGAGATCAGAGTCTCACAGACTTTCCTGCCCGGGCTGGCTTTGAACTGCCATCCTCAGATCTCAGCCTCCTGAGTAGCTAGGATTATAGGCATGAGCCACCAGTGCCTGGCTTCATACAATGATATTAAAAATAGATTTTCCTTAGTAGAATTGTAGTCACTGAAGGTTTGTTAATTGGCCAGAAGTATTATATAGGCACTCTTGCCCTTGATGAACAGGTAGCAAGAATCTAGTTTAGCTCAATACTATTTATTCCAATACTATTTATACTATTATTTGCATGGCTCATGAAATCTAGGATTCTATTATGTTCAGCTACAAGGAAACATTTTATCATTCATCTCCAACTAGGTCTATGTAATGCTCCAGGTGTTTGCATTTGCATCTGATGGCTTTGAATATAAGGTCAGTTGCAGTGCATAATAAAATAGAGAATTGTTACTTTTCTGAATGAAGAGCTCATGACTGTGTGTCTTGCTAATAAACATAAGATTTGCCTTTCCTGGAGGCTCCTAGTGAAGCAGCTGTAGAAGATATCTTAGGCTTTAGAAACTACATCAAAATGAACCTAGTAACTATGAACTCATTGGTTGGGCTCTATCCTAACACATGTATATAATAGGACAATACTAAACAAGCAATATAAAAATTATGCCACTAAAAGCAATATAAATGACTATACAACTTGTATTGCTTGTTCAAATATATTGTGGGGTGACATTCTAATTATAGGAATTTTGGGTACCTGCAGGATATAAATGTGTTTTTAGGTAAGATGGACATTTACAAAATGTTCTTAATTTTCTATCCATAGTGAATATTGTTTTGCTCATGGACTGAATGTTTCTCTTCAGAGCAGGTTATGCATTCAATAATATTTATTTGTTTATTTTTGTGCCAGTCCTGTGGATTAAACTCAGGGCCTGGGAATGGTCCCCAAGCTTTTGCTCAATGCTAGCATTATACCATTTGAACCACAGCTCCACTTCCAGCTTTTGGGTGGTTACTTGGAGATAAGAGTCTCACAGATGGGGCTGGGAACATGGTTTCATGGTAGAGTGCTTACCTAGCATGCACGAAGCCTTGGATTTGGTTGCTCAGTTCCACATAAACAGAAAAAGCCAGAAGTGGAGTTGTGATCAAGTGCTAGTGTGCTAGCCTTGAGCAAAAGAAGCTCAGGGTCAGTGCTAGAGTGCTACCTTGAGCAAAAGAAGCTCAGGGTCAGTGCCCAGGCCCTGCGTTCAAGTCCCAGGACTGGCAAAAAAAACAAAAAGAAAGAAGGAAAAGAAGAGTCTCACAGACTTCCCTTCTCCTTGCCCTCCCCCCCTCCCACCCCTCTCCCTCTGACTTTGAACTGTGTTCTTCATAGCTCAGCCACCTGTGTAGATAGGATGACAGGTGTGAGTCATAGGTGCCTGGCTTTATTTATTCTCTGATTTTAGTAGCAACATATATTCATTATGGAATGGCTGGAAAACACAGAATAGAATTAAAATAACTATTAATCTTCCCATTAGATGTCGGTTACTGGCAATTTGTTGTACATCTTTTCCAGTATGAGAGTATGTTTATAAACATCCTCACATATATACTTATCAATTTGGTCTCATGATTCTTTCACTTAAGCTTATATATATTTCCCCAGGTCATTAAAGTGACTTAAGAGAATAATTCTTTTTTTTATTTGTTAATTATTATTTTAAAAATTTATTGTAAATTGCAATAACTAGTATGTGTCTGAGACAAGCAGAAATGGTCAGATAAGTTGATGTTAGGTGAAATGAACCCCAAGATAAGGACTCAATTGTTTTTTCTTTCTTGCTATTGTTTCTAACATATTTATAAGATATTTCTTTGTTGCTTTGTTTGTCCCTCCCCCATGGTATAACCCCTGTTTTCACTGTATTTGATGTAGGTATAATTTGTGGAGGGGAAGGGAAAAAACAAATCGTTTAAATAGGGATACAGGTAGACCCATTGCAACAATGAGATAGATGTACAAGACTTATGTTGAAAAACAAACGTTACAACTTTGGCATGGGATAAGGGAGGGGGAGAGTGAGATGGGAAGGGATGGGAAGGGGAAACAAAGGAGGAGGCAAAAATGCTTGATAAAAAATGTACCCATTACCTTGCCCATGGAATTGTAACCCCTCTGTATTTTCACAATAAAAAATAAAAAATTAAAATGCTTCAAAAACATAAAAAGAAATTATTGTAAAGTTGATGAATGAGGGGTGTGTTACAGTTACATAAGTAAGGTAATGATTACATTTCTTTTTCACACTGTTACCCCCTCAAGAATAATTCTTTAGTTGTATAATAATTTTACCATGTAGTTATACTGTAACCAAACCATTTTTCTGTCATTAGACATTTGGATACCTAGATTTTTTTTCTTAGTATTTTTTATTGAGACACAGCTTAGTCCTGAAGACCTTGCTCTCATCAGTTATGCTAAAATCTTTGGAAAGCACATGGCCTATTTCAGCCTTCTTTCTCTTTCAAAGTAAACAGATAGTACTTGTTGGGTCTTCGTCCGGAAGACAGAGGAAAGGTAAGTGTGTGCTCGCCCGGTCCCCAGCCTCCCTCAGCCCGGGAGACAATCAGACGCAGCAGGGAGCCAAATCCAGCAGGTAGAAAACTCCTTTATTAACAGAGAGCAGCCCTTTTTAAAGCCAAAAAGGGCGGGTGGCATGGCAAGGGAGGAAGAGGAACCAATCACTGTCAAGGTCACACCCTATCATGCACCTGAGCCTTCACGGGCTGGTTAGGCACTGATTGGAAGGTCAATTGGGCTCTGCCCACTCTACTCTCTCCCAGCGCCATCTTGGCTGCCCATGTGCTCTACAGTAAATTGGGCTCTGCCCACTCAACCCCCTATCAGCGCCATCTTTGCTGCCCATGTGCTCTACAAGTACTGTTACCTTGTGCTCAGATTTTCAAAAATATGTTGGAAGAAAAGTTATCTGGGCTGGGTGCCAGTGGCTCATGCCTGTAATCCTAGCTTCTCAGGACTCAGGAGGCTGAGATCTGAGGACTGTGATTCAAATCCAGCCTGGGCAGGAAAGCCTGTGAGACTCTTATCTCCAATAAACCACCAGAAAACTGGAAGTGGCACAGTGGCTCAAATGGTAGAGCACTAGTCCTGTGCTGAAGAGTGGAGGGACAGTGCCCAGGCCCTGAGTTCAAGCCCCATGACCACCACCACCACCACCACCAACAACAACAACAAAAAAAAAAAAAAAAAAAAAAGGAAGAAAGGAAGGAAGGAAGAAAGGAAGAAAAGTCATGTGGGTACCAGTGGCTTACATCTATAACTCTAGCTACTCAGAAGGCTGAGATCTGATGATCTCAGTTTGTAGCCAGATTGAACATGAGAGTCCCTCAGATTCTTATCTCCAATTACCACCAAAAAGTTGGAAGTGGGGCTATGGCTCAAACGGTGGTGTGCTAGCATCAAGGAAAAAAGCTCAAGGATAGCAGCCACACCCTGAGTTCCAACCCAAGACTGGCACCAAAAAAAAAAAAAAAAGAGTGAAATGATGGTCTAAATAAAAATATGGTTAGGCTTTTGTTTTGGAAAAGAAAAGAACCCAATCTCTTTGTTCTCTCTTTGGGGGTGAGTTTTACTAAGTGTGGGTTTAGTCTGACTCTACGGCTCCGGGAGCCCTGTGCCTAGAGTTCTGTTCCAGTGCCTTTCTCCTCCAGTGATCTGCCTCATCTAGCTATAATTGTGCCATCATGAAAGCACCAGGCCTTCAACAGAGCTCAGATCATTCCCCTTTCTTCATTCTTGCTTTCTTGAGGGGAAATAAGCATTGGAAGCAGATGTGTGATACCCAGCAGCTGCCCGTGATACCCATGGAGCCTTCCAGTTTCAAGCTGGAGAGAACAGGAGCCCGGCTGAGGGGGAGCTTGTCGTGTCGTTTCACAGTGAAACAGAGAAAATCCACAGCTGTTCTCTGCAAGCCTTCTCATCTGGTGAGTCTGTGAAGTGACAGTTGCCATGGGCTCGGAGGAGATGTTGGGAAGCTTTTGAGAGTCCTGTGACCCGCGAAGCTGCTAATTAAAGTGCCACCAAGATGCTTCCAGTGACTCTGAGCTGGTTCCACATGCAGTTTAGAGAGCTGACCTTTCTCCTTTCTCTCTTTGGTATCTCACTGAGAGTGCTGTGGGTAACCAGCAAATAATAACAGATAATAACCCTCTCCTATTCTTTCAAACCTCCACAGAAATGCAAATCACTGCCTTCAGAAGGAAGCACACAGGCACACGAATTGTCTACCAGCAGGGTTTGCCGATGGGTCACGCTTGGTGTTCTTGTAAAAACTATTCAGGTAGGCAGACTGGTGCTGCAGTAAGAAAACAGGCTGAGTAGGGTCTCCCTTTCTCAAACAGGCACTGACAGAAGAGCGCAAGAACACACACGCACTCACCTGTCCCACAAACTGGACAATTGCAGAAAACATTTGTCAAAATCCCCATGGGAAGGGGAGATTAAGCTCTTCAAAATCAAAATGGTTACCTAAACAGTAAAAAGAGTGAATCTGTGAGGTAGAAAGCGGTGTGAAAATGCGGGGGGCACCAAGGCCCATGCGGGTTTGTGTTATTCGTGACTTTTAATTGGTATTTCCAGTACATATCTGCTTGCCAGTGTCCTGTGGTGACTAAGTACTGTCAAATAACAGATGTCACACATCATAGCAACAACAAGGAATCAAATATAAGGAGTAGTATAAATCTGACTACCTTAGGCACTAAGAAGAGAATGTACACAAAGACTATGAGTATGATTTATAACATTAAATGATCTCATTGGAATATGGTCTGAACTAATTATGTGTTTGCACAAAAGCAATTGTGGAGTAACAGAGGCTTTTGGAATAACAAGTTGCCTTTTGGTCCTAAGAGAAAGAGGAGGGAGAGGGGTGACAGGAGGGTGGTGAGAGAAAGAGAAAGAGAGAGAGGAGCATGAAAGCCAAGGAGGGGAGAGAGCCAGTAGTGACATTTTCTAGAAGGCAGGTGGGATGGCAAAGGAAAGATTTGGATATCCGTGTTAAAGGCATCCTCACCGGGGAAGATGAGACAGTGGGATTTACAGTGCAGTGTCAAATGATGTGATAGGGCCACCACAGACTGAGATGGTTTACAAAGACTTTAAGAGAGCTAAGAGATTTGAGAGAAAATAAACAAAACAAGATTCAACTGCGAAAAGTGAACACAAACACATCTGGGAAAAAATAATCTCGAATAAAGATACCCAGCTGGAGGGAAAAAAAAAGGATAAAGCCTGGATCTGGTGTGAAAGCTGCTAGTGAATTCTATCTGAATTGCAAGGTATTACAACAGCTCAGGAAAGGTATGAATTCCCTTTTGGATTTTAAGTGCAGAGCTGTTCATTATGAAACATTGACAAAGGAATTCACGTCCCATTTTACAAAGAGAGTGAAGCCCTCATTACGTATGTCAATAAATGAACTGCAACACAGAACACATTTTGAGGTGTGTGAATAAGCACATGGGGTTGACACGGCTGTAACTCCACCTGTAATTTCTGTGTGTGTGTGTGTGTGTGTGTGTGTGTGTGTGTGTGTGTGTGTGTGTGTGTGTGTGTGTTCTGAAGTTGAATTCAGGGCCTGGGCACTTTCCTACTCAAGACTCTGGGTACTCTACCACTTGAGCCACAGCTCTACTTCCAGCTTTCAATGGCTGCTTGGAGATAAGAATCTCTCAGACTTTCCTGTATTGGCTGGTGCTGAATCTTCATCCTGAGACCTTATTTTCTGAGTAGCTAGGATTACAAGCGTGAACCACTGGCACCTGGTTCTGTTAGTCATAATTTCTAGTTAAACAATGTGACAGAAACTTTTCTATATCAACTATAAGTTTTTAGATCGTAAGGGTTTAGTTAATAATAATAATAACAACAGGACTTACTCTGTGCTCAGCATTACAAGCACTTTCCATATCTTAGTCATTAAGTATTCATAAGAATCCCTACAAATAGGTGTAATTATCTTGCTCCTAAACAGATGAAAACAACAGTGTTCAGAGAACATGAAGACCTAGTTAATTTTAGAAGATTGTTTAAAATAACTGATGTAGGTATTTTTTTAAAAAAATTACTTGGTGTAACTATTTGTACTGTTCACAAAATATTGGTCTCTTTGGGGACATTCTTTGTTTTCCTGGAATTCGGAGGCATGGCTGGCTGGCCCCTTTACTATATTTTGAAGAAATCCATAAGATCATAACTACACAATTTCCACTGTGCTGCCATGGGACTATTCTCTTTACCTTCCTGATTGGTGATGCTGTTAAAACCATTAAACAACTACAAAGCATACTGCCTGTGGAAGATCCTTATCCAAATCCAAGTGCAATGCACTTTGAGTCTCTTGTTTTGAGTTTTCTCATCTTTGGCAACCATGGGCTTTAGCTCAATAACCTTTGAAAAGATCAGAGGCATGTTCCAGCCTTAGTAAATATATCATCCCCCTCTAATCTCTTCCCTGTTCTTATCATTTGTCTAATAACTTGGCTTACTATTTTACTGATATGTGCACAGTTGTGTTTCACTAAGGTTCATGCTTAAAGTTGAGATGCTTTGGTGGAGTTATTTTGTTACTGAAAAATAAGGGTGAGGTGCATCAGATTCCTTCACTATAGTTCCCAGGGGTCCTTGATGCTGCATCTGAAGAAATGTGTTTAAGCATATTCATATAACAAATCATGTGTTCACACTGTACCTTAGGTCACCTTGGTGACATATTTGGCCAGATGCTAAAATAAAAAGTATGCATCACTGCAGGAAAGGGTGTTGTTGCTGCTGTGGCTGCTGAGCCTGTGGACAGAGAGCATGACTGCCATTCCCATCATGCATCACACCCACTTTCACTGAAGCCTGAATCCGGCTTCAGTCTGCCTGGAGCAGAGGACCCGCATTATAGTTAGCATGTCTGTGGGGAAAATGTTCCTGGGTCATGGAGAATCTTTTTCATATTCTTAAAAAATACAAAAAAATACTAGTCGTGATTCTGCCCAAGTACTCAGACTTGTCCTGAGCCATTTCCAAGCCATTGTGGAGAGAAGATAAAGTCAAGAAAGAAAAGAGACTAAACTTCATTTGGCTGTACACAAAGTTCTGCACCTTCTGGGAAGGGCTTGTGGAAGGAACCACTGGAAAGCGGACTTGAAGGCCATTTCACAGACGGTTTGCTTTTCTTCACCCAACAGAGGACTTAAGTAATGTCTTGTCCTTTTTGATGATTCTTTAGGGAGCCAGACCAGTCAAAATACATTTAGAATTTAAGAAGAGGAATCTAAGAAAGAGCATGAGCCAATAAATTATAAACGGATCGAAAGTAATGATTAAGTTCTCAAACTCCTTATAGCAGACTGGTCACCTTAATATATTTAATTCTTTTGGCAAACATTTCATGAGTGCCTATCATGTGCCAAGGGCTATCTTTAATATTGAAACTTATAAATGATTGAAATAGAGCTCTTCTCTTGAAAAGGTCAGAACCTAGTGTGGAAGACAGATGGGTTACATGGTAATTGCAATGTGTGAAGTGTGCACCTAGTCTAGGAATCAAATGCTATGCTATTGTCCAGGAGGAAATGAGTGATCCTATCTGGCTTTAGAGATATTCTGGGATTTGAATTTGGCCTTGACGAGTAACACAGTTCCTCGACATCTCAGTAGCTTGGCATCCTGAATTTAGCAACCATTTAGTAAATGGTATAGCCTAATAATCTCAGAGACATGGAAAAAAAAGTTCTTCAAGGCAAAGTCAATTGTTAACCCCAGTTTTCTGCTTGGACGGATCAGATCCCTGCATGATTTAAGCATGGCATCATTTGACCCACACAGTCAATGTTGCTGAGATGCTCTTACAGGTACTATCTAGAAGTGAGAACTTGCTGCACTGTGAATGCCAGGCTAGTTGTTGAAACTGTCATTTCTCCAATTTTCCTTTTTTTTTTTTTTAGGGTTTTATGTTTTTAGGTTTTGACCTCAATGCCATTTCCATAACTCAGTAATTCAACCCAAATTACACTAAGATGAATGACTAAAATTTATTGCTCTGTTGATCAGGCCGCAGTGGGTATTCAACTTAGAGCAATAAATTTTAGATGTTATAATATTTTTTGTGTCTGTACTGGGGCTTGCACTAGGGGGCTCATGTTCTTGCTTAGCTTGTTTTGCTCATTGCTGTTGCTCAGCTTTTTGCTGGCTAACTGGAGATAAGAGTCTCTTGGCTTTTTCTGCCTGGACTAGCTTCGAACCACAGACTTCAGATCTTAACCTCCTGAGTAGCTAGGATTACAAGCATGAGCCACCAACACTTGGCTGTAAAAACATTTTGATTCAATTTTTTTCCCCCTACTGATGTGTATCCTGTGAATTAATGCAGTGGTAAGAAAATAAATGGCGAAAAGGCCACTGCAAATTCTTCTGTGTAATCATGAGCAACTCTATAATTAACAGAAATATTTGCTCAGTAAGTCTTGCAGTATTTAATTTCCTTTGCTAGGCATCCTAAAAAGGCAAACTGTTCAATGTTTGGGAACAAAAGGACATGTTACTCTCTATGGTTGTTTTTGTCTCTGTCTAGGTAGTGTTACATACCTGGATGAAAGGTAACAAATTATACCAACCATCACTCATCTATGTATCATTATGTATATCAAATATACATAAAATTCAGCAATGTAGCAAAGTTTGAAATGATTTGTCAATTTTTATTCCAACATGTAAAGCCTCACTGTTCCCTGTCAGCCTTTGAAGTTCAGAAATAGCGAATTCTAACTTTGACCACTGGGGGGAAGCAGAGAACTAAAAGTGTCCTCCCATGTTCCTAATGAAAAGGTGCATACAACACATCCATTTATGTTAAAAAACACACTGAAGCAAGATATGAGAAAATTAAGGAAAATATCAACAAAACTAATAATCCTTGTGTCCTTGTATTACATTAATTTCACCTCTTTAGAGTTTATAAATTCCCTTCGAATTTTATTTTCAAAGTAAAACATATGTATGGTTTACAAAACAGAGGAAAGATAAAGCAGTTGTCAAAAATAGCAGAGGGAAACCTAATCTTGAAGAGAGTTGTATTTAGATTTACTAAGTACAATTCCTGACACATGTTTGTGTTTCCTACATACCAGCTATTATTTTGGGGATGGGCTCCACTAGATGGGACCTCGGTTCCATATGCTTCTCCTCCTTGGTTCTGTGGCACTGATAACCTGTCCAGTGGTTCTGGTGGAGCCCTCACACCTCTACTTCTCTCCTCGGACAGGCCTCCTGGGGTGAGGAAGTTTCTTATCTCTCTTAACAGTTCAATCTTAGACGAACAGCAAACACTCTTCAGATCTCACCACATATGTAAGGGTCAGATCTGAAAATTTGGCATTGAGGGATTTGGCCTTAGAAATCAACAATCATCCACTAGGTGGCTAAAGGACTGGCTCACTTAGCTATTGCTAATCGTTGATTCATGAAAGGTCTGGTGTCCAAAACCCGATTCCATGGGAATTATTGAATAATCAGCCATGTGGAATTCAGCTTCTTTTGTTTCCAGTCCTTTCTCTGGTAATCTTCATCCAGTTATTGGCTTGCAATGTTTACTGTCACCCCAAAGGGATATTTTTTTCTTCTTCTGGTACTGAGGCTTGAACTCATGTCCTCCTGCTCTCGCTTGACTTTTTTTACTCATGGTTGACACTACCACTTGAGCACACTTACCACTTGGGGATTTTTTTTGCTGGTTGTTGTTTTTTTTCATGAAAAGAAATGTATTATTTGCTATATACTTAAAAAAATCTTTAAGTAGTGGTACAGCGGGGGTTTCAATGAACTTGTCAGTTTATGAGAAAATGAATCTTAATCAATGTCATCTCTCCTTCCATCATTTCCCTCCACATCTATCTCAACTCTGCCCATCTCGAAATTTCCTAATTCTTTTTTTTTACATATAAATGTTTGCTCACAGTGAGCTTTCTCTCCTTATTTATTACAGATTGGTCCAAAATGTTTGCTTTTAGTCAAGAAGATGAGGTCTCTCTGCCTGGGGTTAAGGATTAGAACATATTTTCATAACTCTAACAGGGAGGCTTAATGGAATACTTAAAAAGAATAAATGAATAACAGGTTAACTGAATATTGTTTAATCCAAAAATTTAAAGCATTTTTTTTCCACACAAGGAAATCTTGCTCAGAGCTCAACAAATAAGATTGTAGATTGTACTCCTTCCAGCTGAAGGATGGGAGGAAAGCGGGGCGGGGCGAGTACCAGTGAACAGCAGGTGGGAAGAGGTAAAGGAAAAGAGGAACAGATGTCCAACCTGCTCTCAAAGACTACTGGGAACTGTCAGCAACCCTAGAGCAACACTTAGAAAGCTATTGATTTGATGATCTATCACATAATAAATGTTTGATAAAAAGAAATCTCAGCTTCTGTTTTTTGGCAATTCAGTACCATAAATGGAGTTCTACATTTTCAGGTCTTTTATAAACAATTTAATGAAACAAACTGGCCAATTAGATGAATAAATGAATGTGTAAGTGAATTAATACTTATAAACAAAGTGAACAAACTCTTACAGTTGTTCCCTTTGTTGCTGAGTTGAATGATAAAAATCTAAATATATAATTGGACTGAGAAATACACTGGTAAAATGTATCAATCAACACTGAATGTAAACAAGTGAATTGTGTTTTGAAGTTACTTTACAAAATCAAAACTAATACAAATAGAACTCTTTCCTATTTCAATAAATGCTTCCTCTAAATACATATTTTTTTTGGTAGCTAGACATTCACAATCCCCTTTTATGAATAAGAACTGTCTCCCTTCCCCTATGAAACTTATGCATCAATATATTCTATTTATGTATCCACCATGTCTGGGGAGGTAGGAACACTGCATTTGATTGATGAATCCGATTGATGAATCCAAGACCCCTGGTCCTGACAAATGAAGCTTTCCTGGGATATTGAGTCTCAAGACTCATGATGTGAGCTGTTCCATTCATCCAAGGAAGTATGAGCTGACAGACTGGCCTTCAGGTCTACAACTGGAAAGCCTGTGGCTCTTCAGATATGCAGCTTTCTGAGCCTGGCGTGTAGCCTCTTCTTTTCTTCTTTGGACTGTATCTTCCCATAACATGTTTTCTATCATTTTGATTATTTATAGTTAAGTTATCCAGATCCCACATCTAATACCATAAAAACACTAAGGGACAGAAGAGTCCATTAACTGATAACACCGATGGAAATTCACTGAAACTTAACATCAACTGGGCTTATAGCTAGGAGCTCAGTAGCTCATTGGTACTCAGGTGAGTACCTAGTTCATTGAGGACCATTGGGGCAGAACATTTACCTACAAAATAAGTAGCAAGAAAGAGGGCTAGAAGGACACCATAAAGACATATTCATTGCTGTACTATTTATAATAACCAAGTTGTGGAAACAGCCCAGATGCCCTAAGATAGATGAGTGGAACAAAAAAAAATGTGGTACCTAGTCACAATGGAATTTTACACAGCCATCAGAAAGAATACTACTATATGGTTAGCAGGGAAGTGGATAGGCCTAGAACAAATCAGGCTAAGTGAGGGAAGCCAAGCTCAGAGAGACAAATGCCATACGTTTTCTCTCATGTGGAAGCAAGATCTAAAATACACAGTGACAACATAAATTATACAAGGCTTTATAACATTCAAACACAAAGGAGGATACTCAGGGGAGGAACACAATGACAAAATGCCCATGTGCATCTGATCATACAAAATAATGTTTATCAAAATAAGCTCCAGGAAATGGAAACGAGTTTTTTTCTCCTTTTTGTTGTTTTTTTTTTTTTTGTTCTTTCTGTCCTGCTTGTTTGTTTATCTGTCTTTGGCAGTGTAAGGGGAGGTACAGAAATGGAGGGGCAAAGGGTGAACAAATGCAGCAGTGATTCTCACTAGACACTATGTTGAAACTGAAGTGTACAACTTGTGGGTGGGGATGGGAAGGAAAAACTGGGAGAGAGGGAGGGAAGGGGTGACATTGTTCAAAAGGAAGTGTGCTCTTCACCGGACTTATGTAACTGCCACCCCTCTGTACCTCACTTTTATAATAGCAATATATAATAGCAGTATGTAGTAGCAACCAATATATATAATAGCTATATATATATATATGTATATATATATATATATATATATATATATATATATATATATATATATATATATATATATATATATAAGAAAGAGGGCTAGAGGCATAACTCAAAGTTTAGCTCAAGAGCATAGAAGCCTGAGGCCCTGGGCTCAAACCCAGCATCACCAGGTGTAGCTGAGAAGCTGAAAGTGAAACTGTGGCTCTCCCATGGAGCTGCCGGAAGTGAGACTGTGGTCACGCGGGAGAAGCACAGGAGCCGGAAGTGGAGGTATGGCTCTCCTGGTGGAGCAGAGGAACTGGGCTGTAGCTCCTGTGGTAGAGCGAGGAGTGGTAAGTGGCACACGGGTCATGAAGCGGTGGAGTGGAGCAATGGTGCAGAGGAGCCTGAGTCAGGGCCGTGGCTCAAGTAGTTGTAGATGTGAATCTCATGGATTTTTCTGTCTGGGCTGGTTTTGAACCTGGATTCTCAGGTTTCAGTCTCTTGAGTAGCTAGGGTTACAGTGCCTTCCTTCCTCCTTCCCTCCCTCCCTCCCTCCCTTCCTCCCTTTCTTCCTGTCTGTGTAGCACTACTGATCAAATCCAGGGTCTCCCAAATGTGAGGCCAATACTCTACCTCTGAGCTACAAAGCCAATTTGTTGTCCTGTAAGTGAGAGGTCAGGCTTTTGGGGCTTGTGGGATGGAGGCAACACACCACTGATAATTTATTTCCTGCTCATAAAGAACAGGTTGATAGAAGATTTCTCTCCCTTGTAAGATTTGTAGGACACATTTCACCCCTAAAGATTTGGTGAAGTGGGTGGGAGGGGGGGGAGGGAGAGAAACAGAGTTAAATAGCCAAGCAAATTGCACACTCTGAACAAAAAAGCTTCAAAAGGGTTTTTACCTATGGAATAAGGCATAGCAGAGCGACTCTATTTTTAGATGAATCAATGTTAAATGAGAAGTCTAAATCCTCCATTAATTTTGAATACCTGTACTACATTACTGTAACCAGTGGTGTATTCTTTTGTCCCATGAATGAGCTGCAGACAGGATCTTACTTTAATATGAAATATCCTGATTTTGTCAGATTCTATTGCATTCTCATGCTGGTAAGAGTCTTTTCATGTTCAAATTCCACTGTGTTTTCAATGTCAGATTTTTTTCTTTCAAAAGGAAAAGGGTCCCCTGTGGAAGTTTATGAAAGCTGACACATTTCCTTGTAAAATATCCTTTTGAGACCATATGGTTTATCGTTAAGCACATATTTTTGGACCTTTTCAGATGAGTATTATGAAATTAATGTGAGGTGTTTTTAGAAAAGCGAATGCTATTGACTCAGTAGGGCAGAATGTCTTTTTCTTTTGTGGTTGTTACCCTTTATAATTCCTTGCAAAAGACATTTTCAGATAATTAAACATGTATTTTGGTTTGTAGAGCAAAAAGACTTATCAAAAGAGGTTATGTAACACATGATGCCAGCCACTTGTCAAAGTTAAATATACCCATTTCTCTACCCCCAAAGCCATTAGATCTATTACCGCCTAATTGCTTGGAAAATTCATTTTCTTTTTCTCAAATAACTGTCTTAATTAAGTCTGAAAGCTCACCAAGTGCCTCTTAAATCAGTAAACCTAACTTCTTTATTTTTTAAGCTTTAATTCTTCTATAATGTTGTGTCCAGGGCCAGTGTTTTTCTTTGAGACAGTTATGGCATTCAGTATTAGAAACAAAACTTCCTTTGAGAAACCAGAGAGCTGAGAAGCATGTCTTACTATTTTTGATAATGTACACAGAGCCAAGAGTCCACCACAAAGTGACTAGGCATTAATCTGAGCAAAAAATCAAAGATTTTTTTAAACATGTGAATGTTTTCACTTAAATGTCAGAATGAGAAGCACAAATCTTAGCTTCAGTTTGGCTGTGGAAATTTGTCCTTCTGGTGGCCATCTGCAAGTGATCCATGTATGTAACACATACAGGCTTACTCCTTTGTATGCAAATCTTGAAGAAGTAATATAATAATATTTTTGCCAGTCTTGAGGCTTGAACTCAGGGCCTGGGCACTGTCCTTGAGCTTCTTTTGCTCAAGGCTAGCACTCTACCACTTGAGCCAGAGCACCACTTCTGGCTTTTTTCTGTTTAAGTGGTAATGAGGAATTGACCCTAGCTTCATGTAAGTTTTGTAACAAGCAAAAACTTCATGCAACTTTTATAGTCAAACACTGTATCACTAAGCCACATTCCCAGCCTACAATGAATAATTTTTAAATTGGGTTTATGATATATTAGAGTACTTTTCAAGGATAGGTGATGATGAGAACATAGATCTGAAACTAGAATCAATTTGAAATAAAAAGCAATGTGAGAAGCAAAGTGATTTAAAAACATGAGCATAGGCAAAATCATTCACGTTAGGATTTCTATTTCTCTTTAAAATGGGTATTATAAAGGCAAAGTACAGAGGGGTTATAGTTACGTAAGTCAGGTAATGAGTGCATTTCCTTTTGAACAATATCACCCCTTTACCTTACTCTTTTCCAAAGGATTGCTATTTCAAGGAGTCACCTAGGGAAGTTGTGAATTAAGTTGAAAAATTCTATCCTTTCTCAAAATGTTTTGGGAACTTGTCTGTTAGAATTGCCTCATAGTTTTGGGGTATTTTCCTGGTTAATTGGAGAAAGGAGACTTACAAACTTTTCTGACTTGACAGACTTTGAACCGTGATCTTCAGATTTCAGCCTCCTGAGTAGCTAGGATTACAGGTATGAGTTAGGTTTTGATCTGTATCTTTTTCTTGCTTTCGTTTCGAGTTACATTTTCTGTTAATGTATGCAATTACCAGTTAGGATACTTGGTTCACAAAACTTGATGCTGAATGAAGTTTTCCTTGTCTATACATTTACAAGAATATTGTGGAAACAGTTCTGAAATATTTGTTGCTCTCTGTAATGGCTATATCCCTCCTGTCTCACCCAAGGACAACTCGTTTTAAAATTGGTAAGGAGAGCTGTGCTCATTCCTGTAATCCTTGCTACTGAGGAGGCTGAGATCTGAGGACTGAAGTTTGAAGCTAGCCCAGGTAGGAAAGTCCATAAGACTCTTTTTTTTTTTTTTTTAAAAAAAGAAAGTCCATAAGACTCTTATCTCCAGTTAACCACCAAAAAACCACAGTGGAGCTGTTAACTGGTATAGTACTAGTCCTGATATATATGCACTTAGGGACACTGCCCAGGCCCTGAATTCAAGCCTGGCCCAAACACAAAAGTTGGGAAGGAGATGACTGGGCAATAAGTATTCATTACTCTTGTCTAATATTTATGCAAGTCCTAGAAAGCAAATACTATCCAGATGAGGGAACAGAATCAAATTTTTTTTGTTGGTCATGGGGCTTGAACTCTAGGCCTGGGCACTGTCTCTAAGCTCTTCAGCTCAAGGCTAGTACCCTACCACTTGAGCCACAGCACCATTTCTGGCTTTTTTCTGTTTATGTGGTGCTATTCTGGCTTTTTTCTGCTTATGTGGTGCTAAGGAATCGAACCCAGGGCCTCATACATACAAGGCAAGCACTCTCCCACTGAGCCAACTTCTCAGCCCAAATGCTGCATATATATATATTTTGTTGGTCATGGGGCCTGAACTCTGGGCCTGGGCGCTGTCCCTCAGCTCTTCAGCTTAAGGCTAGCGCTCTACCACTTGAGCCACAGAGCTACTTCAGCCTTTTTCTGCTTATGTGGTGCCGAGGAATCGAACCCAGGGCTCATGCATGCAAGGCAAGAACTCTACCACTGAACCACCTTCCCAGTCCCTCAAGATGTTTAAATAAACAAAGAATTGGAATTTATCTTTTCCTCCCACATTCCATTTTCTCCTAAAAACCCAATTTCGGAATAACAAACCTTGCTGTATTTGTGACAATTCTGTCATATGAGTACTTAATTACATTGTACATCTACATACGCATATAAGCTTAGGCCAATACATGAGAGACATTTTGAAAAATATTGTTAGTCATTATATAGTTTTGAAAGATGAAGAAAGACAAATGTCATTGATTTATGCATAACTTATGCATAACAAGTAGTGTAATGGGAAAGCCAAAACTCATTGGGTACAAATGATAGTTTTACCTCCCAGTGTTACAAAACAAAATCAAGCATATGAAGAAGGAAGATGCATTTCTTTCTTTCTTTTCTTTTTTTTTTTTTTTTTTTGGTTGGCTGTGGGGCTTGAACTGTAGGCCTGGGTGCTGTCCCTGATCTCTTCGGCTCAAGGCAAGTGCTCTACCACTTGAGCCACAGTACCACTTCTGGTTTTATGGTGGTTTATTGGAGATAAGAATCTCATGGCTGGCTTTGAACCTCGATCCTCAGATCTCAGCCTCCTGAGTATTTGGGGTTACAGGTGTGAGCCATTGACGCCCGGCTCTAACAAGCAGAATTTAGGAGTAAATAAAACAGGGCTGGAAATGTGTCTCAGTGGTAGAGCCCTTGCCTAGCAATGTGTAGCCTCTAGGTTTGATCCCCAGCTTGACATCGAAAACCAAAGGAACAAACAATTACATAAATCATAAATAAATAAAGCAGTATCATTTGAGCTTGTGTTTCTAATGTGAAAACATGGGGAGTGATGGACCACAGATGATCTGGGCCTCTACTTTGATATGTTTGAAGACAAATTGACGCAGTAAGGTTATACTTCCTATTTGCTTAGATGAATTGATTTGGAAAAGTAAAAAAGAGGTTGGAAATACGTAAATTTTTCTACGATTCAAAGGAAGTTATTATTACGACATACACTGGCTCAGCCAAAAAGGGCTTCCATGTTTGTGTAGTATGCTCTGTGTGGGGCAATCATCTGCTTTGCTTTTGCTTTTTCTGGTTTTAACACCAAAAGCCTTGCCACCTGGGATCCTCTAAGTCCTGAGCAAACCAGAATGATAGGGCTTTGATAGTACATTTCTCCCTCATGTTTTATGTTGAGTAATGCATTTAATCCTCACAGAAACCTGTGAGGTATGTACTGTTGTCATTCCTGTTTTAAAGATTAGGAAACGCTTACAAAGAGATTGAGAAACTTACCTAGTGTTACACAGCTAGTAGGTGACTGAGTCAGAACTTGAACTCAAGCAAACTGTCAGTGTCAGGATGCCTGTTTGAAGATTGCCTCCATGAGCACTGTGTCTAGAAGTATCTGGCATTGTAAGAAAGGGAGGAGAAGGGATTATTAGGGGCAAGATGACTAAAACATAGTCCCACACTCAAGTGCTTATATGAGGTAGATAGTTGAGAAAACACCTTAGCAATTACAGGCCTAGAATAGAAGACAAACTCTTGTTAGAAAGCAAGTAGAACAAGCTGTTTGTGTCTGTAGGCTTAATTAGCTCAGCCTGAGTGGTAAGGGTATGTAATGGGTCTAGCTTTCTGTTTGATCTGCAAGCCTTAGTCAATAAACAGAAGTGTTTCAACTAGCCTTTAATACTGGAGATTTATGGAATGTGACAACAACGATACAGAGAAGTAAAATGTTAAGGAGGACTCAAAACCACTTAGGACTTCTGGAGAAGCAGAGACAGGATGGGGAAATTGAGGGTAATATCAGTTATATTTTGATTGTCTCCAAGGCTATGTCAGTGTTGGGTCTGCAAGTCTAGGTGGCTCTTGGAAACATAGATTAGATGAATATATAGCATGTAGGATTTCTTGGTGGGAGATAGGATGCGATTATGTTACTACAATTTACTGCTACCACTACCACCATCACAACCCAAACAAACACCAAAACCAAACCAAGCTAACATACATAGAAAAAACTCTTAACATGAAATTCTTCTAGAGGGCAGTACTTGTGCCATCGTTATTATGCATAAGGAATAGCTGTTTCAGAGTTTCTCTCTAGATTTATGCTGGATCAATTAGGGGTAATGAAACTGTTGCTTGTAGGTTTAAGAGTGTCTTAGATTTAGCACTGAGAGTCTTTTGTTCCAGGAAAACCCTCAATATTGAACAAACCGAATAGTTAGCTGCTGTGCCAGAAGACTGATTGGAAATTTCTATCCCAACTCAGCAGCTTGCTCCAAGTGATGTGACCTCACTTCACTTCCTTTTTAGTGTTGGTTTGCTCATTTATAACATTGTCATGACAAGAGTACTACTATATGGCTATTATTAATATTTAGTAGTACCTATTTATCTTCACTGCAGCCCCTTGCACATAAGTGCTCAATAAATTTTAACTATTTTTTAGGAAATACAAAAATCTTGCAAAAGAATCTGCTCTACTTGAACCTCCTCTTTCCAATGTTCCTGTGTGGAAAGCTTAGTTTTTAGCTTGTGGTGCTGCTGGGAGGTAGAGGATCTTCTAGGAAATAGAATGAAGTAGATAGGAAGTTAGGTCACCGAGGGCATCCCTGGAAGGGAATGGTGATTCTTGCCCACCATGAAGTGAACAGGATTTCTTCACCAGGTGCTCCTGTCATGATGAACTGTGACATTATAGATTACATCAACAAGGCCAGAGACATGGACTGACATTTCTGAAGCCATGAGCCCAAATCCACCCTTCCCCTTTTGGATAATCTCAGATATTTTATCTTACTAAGATATCTCTTAGAGCATTAAACTGAATCTTATCACTGAGTTGTCTACTCAGTATTTCTGTTCATTGTTTGGGTATGTGATAGAATTGATATTAGGGTGACCATGTGGCTTGCTTTGGCTGGTGAAATAAGAGAAGTGATCTGGTTCACATCCCAGGAGAAGATTTTGAAAAACCCAACATATCATGTTCTTTCCAAGGCATATCCCAAGTAGTGTTTCTGTACCCTGGGACATTTCTGAGAAATGGGTCCTGAACCAAGGATAACGAAAAGGATTGGCCCAGTCTACCTGTAATATATGAGAGACCTTAGTAAGAAATGGCCTTGTTGCTTTAAAGCTGCCGCAGAATTCTGATTTGTTACTGCAGCATAAGCTATCATACCAAGGAAGTGACCCACAGTTCCTGAGCAACGCCAGGAACTGTAGTCAGACCGAACCCAACAGGGTTACTACCCATTTGACAGAACATTTCTATCTATCTATCTATCTATCTATCTATCTATCTATCTATCTATCTATCTATCTATCTATCTATCTATCTATCTGTCTATCTATCTATATTTTAAACTAAGTTTTCAATTGTGTTTAACTGAATAAAACATGTTTTATTCTGATTTGACTTGTATTGAGTTGGTGTCAACCTTAGTCTTTAGGCTGTAATTTGCTCTGTATTTTTTGTTGTTTATGTATAAGAAGCTGTAAGAACTCTGGACACAGAGGGACCACAGGACACCCTGAAGTAGAACAGTCGACATCTTTTAGCAGGGTAGTGGATCATGTGCCACCCTTTGAAGTAATATCAAGCAAGGTAGACCAAGCACTCAACAGAGTCTGATATCATCCTTTAGAAAGTTAATTCAGGGCTGTTGGTACCAATTAATTTCTTATAGAACTTAGCATGTTACAGATGTCCATGTCAAAATGATGTGGTTTTCTTAAGCAAGAGGAGATCATTTCTTGGTATTCATACGAAGGGAAGTTCTCTATTTTCATATGTATTGTGTACACAGCACACTTGGGAGGTGACACCTTGTTTCTTATTATCTCTTTGTCTTAACTTATAGCTGACTTTGGCTCATTTACTGTTGTATTCATTATCTTTTCATCCTCCTTTTTCTTCACAGGCATGTACGTACTTGTACAAGCTCTAGGATTTTCCTTCTTTTTCTACCTTGTGTGTGTTAATGAATGTCCCTCTGTGGTTTGACTCTTCTGATCTGACTCCTGGGGGGTCCATGGAACCAGTGTTTGTGCATCTGGATAGCATTGTCCATTCTCTTCTCTTTGTTGCCTTGCCCACCTGGAATATTTCTATTTTTCAGCTCAACCTGCCAGCTTGTGCCCACCCAGACTCCGCAGAGGCTGAATGAAGGCAAGATCCCCTGCTTGTGCAGCTTTTGTTGGCTTCCTTGTCCTTTGACATTGATAAACTAAGGAAAGCTGCCTTATTCCAGAAGGAAGCCTTTGCCTCCCTCACTCTGCCACCTTCTCTAAGGTCTTACTTAAATAGATCATAAGCAGAAGTTAATTGGATGTACAAGTTTGTAGTTAAGCAGGCAGGTTGGAACACAGTGTCACCACTATAATCTAAGGTAACTAGTGCTCTCTTAGGGTCATCACAATGTACAAAAGGTATTTTTTTCCAATGCATTTTTAAAACCTAGAGAACTTGTGTGTTATATAAAATGCATTTTAAAAGGTTCCAATTGAGCCATTGGATTAAATGAACCTTTCAACACCTTGTAAAGCAAAAGAGATGCTGTTCGTATGATGGAGCCGTCAGTGCTTGGCTTCATCTTTATCATCTTTATGTGGCGAAGCCATCTCCTGGGAAGACCTTACTTAAAAAGAGAAATAGAAACAAACCAATGAACTCCTGTTTCTGCATTAGATATAAAACAATTTTTATCTTTCTTTTTTATTATAAAGGTGATATACAGAGGGGTTACAGTTAGATAAGCCAGGTAATGAATGCATTTCTTATTGAACAATGTCACCCCTTCCCTTGCTTTCTCCCAGTTTTTACCTCCCACTGCCACCTACAAGTTGTTTTTTTTTTTTTGGTTAGTTGTGGGGCTTGAACTCAGGGCCTGGGATGCTATCCCTGAGCCTCTGTATGCTCAAGGCTTTCACTCTACCACTTGAACCACAGTGCCATTTCCAGTTTTTGAGTGGTTAAATGGAGATAAGAGTCTCATGGGGGCTTTCCTGCATAGGATGATGTTGAACTGTGATCCTCAGATCTCAGCCTCCTGAGTAGCTAGGATTTTAGGCATGAGCCACTGGTGCTCAGCCTCACCTACAGTTTTACATTTTGTTTTCAATATTGTATCTGGTGAGTACCACTGCTGCATTTGTTCACCCTAAAAATTTTTTTTTTTGGGTCCGGTCGTGGGACCTGAACTCTGGGCCTGGGCACTGTCCCTCAGCTCTTCAGCTCAAGGCTAGTGCTCTACCACTTGAGCCACAGTGCCACTTCCGGCTTTCTTTCTTTTTGCTTATTGGTGCTGGGGAATCGAACCCAGGGCCTCAGTCATGCAAGGCAAGCACTCTACCATTGAGCCACCTTCCCAGCCCCCCTAAAACAGTTTTTTAATTCAAGATTTTCAGGATATTCTTAGGAAGGCAAATAAGATCTAAAGCTTGTAAATCTTCTACCTCCCTTTAAATGATTTTTCATCTTTTTATTATTAAGTAGTTATACAAAGAGGTTACAATTCCATAAATCATGTTATGAGTACAGTGCATCTTGATCAATGTCGCCCCTTCCATCATTGTCCCCCATTTTCCTTCTTCCAAACCTACCCTCAGGTTACAGAGTTAAATTTTTTACATAGTGTACATTGAATATGATAACTGCATTGGTTCATCAATCCTTCTTTTTTTGTTAATTTTTAAATCTTTTTCTTTGCTCACTACTAATGTGATACCGAATCTGCCCTGAATTAGCAACCACTACTGCCCATTAAATGCTTGATTACTCACATACTGTCGTCTTTTAAACAGAAAGTGTTATACTCAGCTTAATGGCACAGCTAACAGGAAATTGGAAGCCAATCTCTAAACAGTGAGTGATACAGATGAAAGAACAGAGCCAACCAACATCTTCAATGGGGCTAAATTTCTTTATTTTGGACCTGATGTAAGAAAACTATTTAAAAGACTACCAGCTTGAAATATATTGGATAGTTTTATATTTGGAGGAGAGTTTAAGGGACATCCTGGTAGGTACTTAAGTTTATTTAAATAACAGCACTGTTTCCTTTAAGTGTAACTCAGGAGAGAATTTTTCTGCTCCTAAATTGCTTCAATTCTAGGTCTACTTCTTTTATCCCTTTCCTTGCCTACTCTTTCTATCTGTTTCTGTCTCTTTCTCTATTTGCCTTCCCACTTATTGGTCTGGAGTGACCTGAGCTTGTCTTGCAACTTAAAGGTAATAGACTCTTCAAGTATTCTTGTGGACATGCTCTTCATTTGTATATCTGTATTATGATTGCTATTTTTTAGATTTTAAAATACCCGAAGGTAACATGATGTACTTGCATGATGATTATGAGAGTCTGAAATAATAAATAAATAAATCTGTTTTGTATCAAAATGGTAATAGGGAACAGTAAAGGTTTTGGATAGAGTTTATATTATCATTTATGGCAGTGTCAGGCTCTGAAAACAGTGTCAGAGACACTGATAAAATTTATAAATTTTTTATTGATTAGCTAGCTTGTGCTTCACATGAATTTAAAGTCTGTCTCTCTGACTGCTTTTCATTTCAACCCCACTTGGACAGGGTCCCAGACTCATTTGCAGACCCTGAAGGGGAGGGAAGAGAGGAAAGATCAGCAAGATTTGAGCATGACGTGTTACTGTGGCAGAGTAGAGTGACCTTCTAGTCAAGATGGACAGTCACCCTGAGGCAGGATTAACCACCTCACTGAGAGAGAAAATAGATTTCAATCAGATCATGAGGTTTCAATAAAAATGAAAGGTCAAACCAAAGATACCACAGAATAACAAACTTAACAGCAAGTGCCAGGAGAATGCCACAGACAGGTCTGGTGGTACATGTCTGAGTGCCTGCTCAGAATAAGGCACAGAGACTGAGAATGTGAACCCTAGACCTTTGCTTCCACACCCAAGCATCTTCTTGGGGAAGAGAAGACAGACAGAATCTGAAATTCTGGAGGTTTACCCAATAAAGATGGAGCTCTCTAGAGAGAATTAGATTACTTTATAAGAGAAGAAAGAACTCAGTTTTTGTTACCACTCAGCAGGCAGGTGCTAATGAGGAAGATTAGATTGTTACAGACAATATAAAGAAGCTATTATCTTCCCTGCACGTTTGTGTGCAGTGAGAAAATCTTTGAAAACGTGTGTGTGTGTGTGTGTGTGTGTGTGTGTGCGTACACGCATACACATGTGCTTGTCTGTGCACTTGAGTAAAGCAAGGGGTAGGAGTAATGGAAATAGAGAAGACTATCTTAAAACCTAAAGAGGCAGTAGCCACAGAGAAAGGAAAATTTGGAGCTGATGATTGATTGAGGCAAATAGTTACCAACATTTTCATTCCTCAATTTGTGCTTATACATATGTACTGTTGTCTATTAGATGAAATGGAATGAAAAAAAATGGCTAAGAAACGTAAGTAACACACAGAGCATACAGAAAAGGTATTTGTTGCACTATTTTGAGCATCACAAAAATCTTTAGTGAATAAATGACCTTTGAGGGGCTAGGCATAATGGCATGTGTTTATAATCCCAGCTACATAGGATACAGATGTAAGGATTGTGCTCTGAGGCTAACTGGAGCAAAAATGTGAGACCCTATATAACAACAAAATAAAAAGCAAAGGACTGGGTGTGTGACAACACTTTCTTAGCAAGCATGAGGCCCTGAATTCAAACCTTAGTACTGATAAAACAAAAAATAAGACCTTTGAGATGTGGCAGGAAATGTGAGAAAGTGTTAAAGATTTCAAAAGGAAATGGTTCAAGAGCTCAGAAGTGAGGATGTATCATTCATGCAATGGGAAAAGCAGCATGTCTGAATTGTCCAGGATGCACACAACTCTATGGAAGGCATAGAAGGTAGGGCCAAAAAGGCAAAATGGGGTCAGGTTGGGAGGTAGAACAAATTTTCTAATGTGTTTCAGAGGATACTGGGACCTACCAGAGATTTCGTTCACCTCAAGCTCCTTCTGAAGGTCCTCACTGACCTTCCATAGACAATGACTTCAGATCCTAGATGGTCTAATACCAGCCCTCCCATCTTGGGATGGGTGAATGTGAATCCTGGCAGATATTTGTTGGAGCAGTACATCTCCTGCTGGGAGTCTTTATCCACCATGCTATATGGGTGGTGACTGGGGTGGTTTCTTTTCCTTTATGCTTATGTTTACAACATTTGTATAGAATATCCTGTGATAATCAAAATACCCCCTCCCCCCCCCCCCCCCCCCCCGTCTCTGTCACCTAAGATGCTAGCACTTCATTATGAGTTGGATTTTTATAGGTCAGGGAAAAAAACACCGTTCAAAGAGACTACATATTTTTGTGAAGCTCATAAAACTAGTAAGCACTGGAGTCAGAACAGAGCCAGCTTTGCCTGACTCAGAGCTGATATAATATCTAGTTGAATATAAAGCTTCCTCCAGCTGGGAAGCAGAGAATGGATTCTAGAAACACTTTAGAATTAGTATCTGTGGTGCTTGGTGACCTAGAAATGGTTTGATTTGCATATCATTAAACAAAAGGTTTTCCTCTTCTCTCACATTTTTTTAAACCTCCATTTGCACTGCAGGAAGGTGACACAGAATCACATACTCCAAGAGCTGGGATGGTGTTGAGTCCAGTTCTTTTTGTTCTTAAAAAAAATTAGGGAACACTTTTGAATTTGCTTCAACTTAACTGCAGAGACTCTTTATATATCATAGCTCTTGATTTTTGGCACTTTTGAGAATAGAAGTTCTTTTGCTGTTCACTAGTCTAGATGGGAGGAAGAGGGACAGCCCCTCCACTACAAAATCCACAGCACCTCTTTTTTTTTTTTTTTTTTTTTTTTTTGGTCCAGTCGTGTGTTTGAACTCTGGGTCTGGGCACTGTCCCTCAAGTCTTCAGCTCAAGGCTAGCGCTCTACCACTTGAGCCACAGCGCCACTTCTGACTTTTTTTTCCTGCTTATGTAGTGCTGAGGAATCGAACCCAAGGCCTCATGCATGCAAGGCAAGCGCTCTACCACTGAGCCACCTTCCCAGCCCCCACAGCACCTCTTGCCCTTCACCCCTGCCATGCAGGCTGGTTAAGTCTTGGCCTAATCCTTCTGAAGCATCCAAAGAGGGCTGGACCCTGCTTTTTAGTGTACTAAGCACATTTTATTAACTTAGTCTTCACAAATTTAAAGATATTTCAGACACAGGGTGATCTGAAACTTACAGATATATAAGAATGTTTTTTGAAAAATTGCTGCACAAAGACAACTAGGATGGAAATTATTCTCTCTCTCTCTCTCTCTCTCTCTCTCTCTCTCTCTCTCTCTCTCTCTCTCTCTCTCTCTCTCTCTGTCTCCTGTCTTCAGGTGGCATTACAGTTTGAACTCAGGGCCTTGTGCTTATTAGGCAGGTAGGCAAGTGCTCCATCACTGAGCCATTTCCCAAGCCTTCATTATTTATGCCTTCTATAAGTCTGTTTGTATATGAGAATATATAAAGATATTCGATGCATTTTCTTCCCAGTATTCTGTAAATTCTTTGAAGTCTAAGACTGAATCTTTCTGGTTCCTCATTGCATTTCCAGCCCAAGTTTAGAGTCTGACATATAATAATTATATGTTATGGATGCTGAAGCCCTAACTCCCAATGTGACTGTATTTAGAGACAAGGCCTTAAAGGAGGCAATTAAGGTTAAATAGATCCTAAGTGTGGAACCCTAATTAAATAGAATTAAAATCCTTATCAGAAAAGGAGCGAGGCTCAAAAAATGAGAAGAGGCCACATGAGAACACGAGAAGGCAGATGTCTAGAGCCAGGCACAGAGGCATCACCAGGAACCAAGACTAATGGCACTTGATTTTCAACTTCTGTCCTCCAGAGCTGTGAGAAAATAAGCTTCTGTCGCGTAAGCCACCTGGTCTGGGGTGTTTGGTTAGATTAGCCTACGCAGACCTGTCACTACATAAAAATGTATGGGAAGAGAGATCTGATTGTCCTATTGATGGGGCCCTGGGGTATTGTGTAGTCACTTAAGGTACCTCTATTTGAGCCTCTGTTTCCTAAAGAATAAAGTACACAGGAGACAAGACCACCTTCTCTGCAATCTAAGGAGGCATAAACAAGGAAGTGCATGCAAACTATAAAATACTAATTGTCATTTGTTCTTGTTTAACAATCTACTGTGTCTCCACCATTAGTTATTTCCACCCAAACACTTATTCAATGAGTTTTTATGAATGAACAAGGGCTACTTACTGAACTATGAAGCATGCTAACATTACTTTTTATTTTGTCTGCAGAAGTAATGAACAAATACTAGAATTTGTGTTAGATGATAAAAGAAATATCCTGTTCCTCTATGCTTTTCAGAAATTGTATACACACAAATATTGATAAAGACTAGATCACTGTATATTTTGATTTTAGTCATATCACAGTAAAATTTATGAAAATCTCCCAGTGTTTTTGTGGTAAATGCTATTGACAGGAAGGGGTAGGGAGAGATTAAAAAAGTTATCAACTGGGGCTGGGAAGGTGGCTCAGTGGTAGAGCACTTGCCTTCCATGCATGAGGCCCTGGGTTTGATTCCTCAGTACCACATAAGCAGAAAAAAAAGCCGGAAGTGGCGCTGTGGCTCAAGTGGTAGAGCACTAGCCTTGAGCTGAAGAGCTGAGGGATAACGCTTAGGCCCAGAGTTCAGGCCCACGACCAGATCAAAAAAAAAAGAAGTTATCAACTAGTACTATCAGTGGACTTTTTGTGAAGCTTTATGACAAATGGTGTGGCAGGTTTCAGTAATTCAAGTTCTAGAGCGTTGCTGTTCAATGTAGTACTACTACTAGCAGCACAGCATTGTACACTTTAACATACATTAAATATAGGTCTTATGTCATCACACACATGCACACACATAGAAACACAAAACTTCTGGAAGTAATGGATATAGTTAGTGTATTTGTGGCAGCGGTAACATCACAGTTGAACGTGTATATCTAAGTCCATCAAAACGCATGCATATTATACACACAATACTCATATCAATTGTACCCCAAGAAACCTTAAAAGAAAGATTCAAAAATGGTGTGCTGGAATTGGCTTATATTAGCTTGTCAAATGCCATTTCTTATGCTTCTGTGAATTTTGTGAGTGTATTATCATTTTAAATTGTTATTGTAAAGGTGATGTACAGAGGGGTTGCAGTTACATAAGTCAGGTAATGAGTACATTTATTTTGAACAGAGTCACCTCTTCCCTGGTTTTCTCTCAGTTTTTCCTCCTGACTCTTTCCCCTACAAGTTGTATAATTTATTTTCAAAATAGTGCCTAGTGAGTATCACTGCTGCATTTGTTCACCCTTTGTCCTGGCATTTCTGTGCTCCTCCTCTCCCTCCCCCAAACAGATAAACTTACACACAGTACAAAATGTACAGAAATGAAAAACAGGAGAAAAAAACAACAAAAAGAAAAATAACAAAAACCTCTTGTTTCCATTTCTTGCAGTGCATTTTTTTTTTATTGTAAAGATACTATACAGAGGGTTACAGTTACATGAGTGAGGTAATGAGTACACTTCCACTTCCTCTTGAACATTGTTACCCCCTCCATTGTTTTCCCCCTACCATCTCCTCCCTCCCTCCCTTCCCCAAGGTTCTTTTTTTTTTTTTTTTTTTTGATTGTGATTAAGTGATTACTTAATTTCCGGAAATTCACAGTATTGTGGAATAATGATTGCAGTGCATTTTGATAAACATCATTTTATATGATCATAAATCATAATCACTATTAAGTGTTAAGGGGAGGCAAAGAAAGATGGCCACTGAGTTAGATCCTCTGAACATGTTCTCCACACAGCACACCAAACTGAACAGCCGTTTATGCACCAGGCTACCTTCACAATTGCTGAAGAAATCAGGTTAGAGACCATAGTACCTGCTTTCAGAATAATAAAATGAAGAGAGGCACTGAGGAAAGCAGGGAGGAATGACTTTTCTATGGTAACACTCCAAGAAGCCTCGCACTGAGAAAGAATTTAGTTCAAGTCTTTGACCTGAAACCCAGTACCAGTTCTCCTAAAAATGAAATGCAGTGCTGGGCAGAACCCAATTCCTACCAACAGGATGATACACACAAACTGAGCCGCTGGAGATGCATTAGGCAGGGTGTTGATGGCATCCACACCTCCTCCAACCTCAGAAGTAGCATGCAGAACAAGGTCTCACCAGCAAGTGAGAATACCTGGTAGAAACTCTAGGCCATGTACACAGGCCATAGTTAGTAGATGGAACTTCTAGATTTTCCCAGTGGAAACTTTTGGGCAGTGGGACAGACTTGTGTTTCAGCTACATTAGTTTCAGTCTTGGAATACGCTGTGGCACACATGCCCTCTTCTCTAGCCTGTACAGATCTCTAGCTGTGAAACTCATGTAACTCGGCTTATCATCAGCCCAGGTACCACTATCTCAACCTTTGACAGTATAGTAGATGCAAAACTCCATTCACTGGGTTTAGACTAGGGAAATAAACAAAGACTTTGCCCTAGAACTTAATAGAATTTGTCTTTTCCACCAGTAGCTCATGCCTGTAATTTTAGCTACTTAGAAAGATGAACTCTGAGTATCATGGTTCAAAGCTTTTCCTACCTGGGTAGGAAAAGTCGGTGAGAATCTTATCTCAAATTAACCAGCAAAAGAGCCAGAAGTGGAGTTATGGCTCAAGTGGTAGAGTGAAAAAGCACAAGGTACAGCACCTAGACCCTGAGTTTGAACCCCAATACCAGAAAAGAAAATGAAATTCTTTCCATGATAGCCATTCTGAGATAAATGATATCTCATTTGTTTGTCTTTTGTGAAGTTTTATTTATCAGTTCAGCATGTCAGTTTATGAGTACATTATATTTTGATCCAAGTCACCTCTTCTAGCATTTTCTATGGGCCCCAGCTCCACCCATTCCCTCAGGTTACCCTGGTTCCTTTTACTATACCTTGTTGGAATAAATTAAAAATAATTTTCTGGCTGGGAATGTAGCTTAGTGGTAGAGTGCTTGACTAGTATGCATGAAGCCCTGGGTTCAATTCCTCAGTACCACATAAACACAAAAAGCCAGAAGTGGTGCTGTGGCTCAAGTGATAGAGTGCTAGTCTTGAGTACAACAAGGCTCAAGGACAGTGCCTGGGCCCTGAGTTCAAGCTCCAGGACTGGCAAAAAAACAAAAAATAATTGAAGGAATTTGGACAAAAGAAATGTAGTGGAAGGACAGAATCTATGAATATTCAAATGTTAGTTGTGAAATCCTATATCCTTGCAAGATATAATCTATAAGTTTTCCCTAGCACCTATCATGACAAAAACACAAGCAGGAGCTGGAGGCATGGCTCAAAAGGTAGAGAGTCAGCCATGACTCTCTTGAGTTCAAGCCCAGTACTGAAAAGAAGTTATTTCCTACTGACCTAAATTATAGCATTGCTGAAAAAAAAGAGAAAACATAACCATTATCCTAAGTACCCTTAAAGCATGCAAAAACAAGTTGTCTTTTAAGTTGTTATTGTAAAGGTGATGGACAGAGGAAAACCAAGTTGTTCAGAGAAAATACTATTCCTTTTGAGAACAGAATATTGTTTGATGTAATGAGCAATGTTCTCAACAACATCTTACAATTAATAAAACTTTTAACTTTACTATGTTGTTTCTTGTAAGGGCTATATGTAAGCAGGTATCAATTTACACAGGATTCTCACTAATGAATTGGCTAACACTTTAACTGATTTTGGCTACTCCTTTTCTTTTCCTTCTTAATATTCTTTTGTTTCGTGTGGTCCTGTGGCATTTGTTGCAACAATCACTTATATTATGACATCTATTATTAACTGCAGAAAAATATGAGTCTTTCAGTCAATACAGTGATTTAAGTTTACACCCATGAAAATCAAGCTTGGATCAGTTATGTTAATGGGATAGTTTGATACAGCCAATGTGCTTTCCCAATTCTTTTTCTTTTTCTTTTTGGTCTGGTAGTGGGGCCTGAACTCTGGGCCAGGGCGCTGTCCCTCAGCTCTTCAGCTCAAGGCTAGCGCTCTACCACTTGAGCCACAGCACCACTTCTGGCTTTTTTTTTTTTACTTATGTGGTGCTGAGGAATCGAACTCAGGGCCTCAGGCATGCAAGGCAAGCGCTCTACCACTGAGCCACCTTCCCAGCCCTTCCCAATTCTTTTTATCTTACTAACTTACTTACTGGAGAATGCTTTTTCCTCCAGGGCTCTGGTCCTGTAGCTATCTTTTTTTTGCAGCTATATTTTTACTTACTGAGTAAGTAAAATTTATACTTCTTGGCCTGAAAAATATGTCCAAGTCAGGTCCAACTTGATGGGATTCACTTGGGTGGTGTATGGAGATTATTAATTCTTACCAAGTGGTGGGTACCACATGATATGATTTACTTCTGTTACTTCACTTAGTCCCCTACCAAACTGAAGTAACAAGTATGTTACTTTTGCTTTACAGATGAAGAAGCAGAGACTTAGAATGAATGAACTATCCATAAAGAGTGGTGTTAGGATTTTAACCAGGATCTCTTATACACCAAAATATGTTTTGAACTTCTAGCCATAGGTTTTATTCTTTTTAAAAATTATTTTTTACAGCAATTTGTGATCACTGCAAAAATAAACAGAAAATAGAGACTTGTAGTCCTAGCCCCTAGTACCAACCTACTTACTTCAGCAGAATGGTATGATTTTTGTAACTGAGAAAGCATTATTACTCAGTCCACAGTTTATATGTGGTTTCAGTTTAGATGCCATTTGTTACACAGTTTGAAGCAAATTCATATGATGGATCCTAAGGTTCACTTTTTACCATTTCACACATTTGCAGACTGAAGAACTCTCCAAGGATCCTGAATTCACTTTCAGGAACTCGATGCTATCAACTCATTTAGGAATGATGAGCTCCTGAGGATTCACTTCAGGCTAACAAGTGACACAGATTTATTTATAAACAAGGGATAACATTAATATTCAATGGGGGGGTTTATCTTTCTTGTCACCAGAAAACCCTTCTCTAAGGCTTATTAAGTTTCCTTGGAATCCTGGTTAGTAACCAAGAAAGGGTGAGACAATGAGATATGGATTTTTGTGAAGCAAATGGAGTAGTCCTTGAAGAATATTTCTTAGGAATAGCAGAAGCTGGAGAAATATACATGCTTTACAGTGAGTTCACATTTCTAGTCTCAATGGGTAAATTAACAATTATTCTTCAACTCCCCACTTTTTTTTTTTTTGGCGGTCATGGGGCTTGAACTCTGGGCCTGAATGCTGTCCTTCAGCTCTTCAGCTCAAGGCTGCGCTCTACCACTTGAGACACTGAGCCACGTCCCGTTTTCTGAGTGATTTATTGGAGATAAGAGTCTCACGGACTTTCCTGCCCGGGGTTGGCTTTGAACTGCCATCCTCAGATCTCAGCCTCCTGAGTAGTTAGGATTATAGCCACCAGCCCCCGGCTTTGAACTCCCCACTTCTTGAACTCCATGAACATTGTCAGGTTACTTTGTTTGCATTAATAACAAGATATGTACCAATGTTATTTGAGGACAAAGCTCAGGCCATAGTGATTTAGTGTTCTGAGGAGATTTAGAGCCACCTCAGTCCCCTGCATAAATCAATTTCACGTACCTAGGTAATGCCACAAGGGCTAATCACATCCATTCAGTGTTATTAAATATAAATTTCTTCAATGCTGGGTGCTGGTGGCTCACATTTGCAAGCCTAGATTTTCAGGAGCCTGAGATCTGAGGATCTCAGTCAGCCTGGGCAGACAAGTCTCTGAGATTCTTTTCTCTAGTTAACCATCAAAAGGCTGAAAGTGGCAAGTGGAGTTGTGGCTCAAAGTGGTAGAACATGAGCTTTGAGCAAAAGAGCTCAAGGGCAGTGCCCAAGCCCTGAGTTTAAGCAGGGGCTTAATGAACAGCAAAAAATAAAAACAAAAACAACACAAAAAAAATCTCTCATGTATGGGCTGGGAATGTGGCTTAACGGTAGAGTGCTTGCCTAGCATACATTAAGCCCTGGATTCAATTCTTCAGTACCACATAAACAGAAAAAGCTGGAGGTGGCATTGTGGCTCAAGTGGTAGAGTGCTAGCCTTGAGCAAAAGAAGCCCAGTGACAGTGCCCAGGCCCTGAGTTCAAACTCCAGGACTGACAAAAAAAAGCTGAAAGTAGAGGTGTGGTTCAAGAGGTACAGCTCCAGCCTAAGCAAAAAAGCTAAGCAAGAGTTCAAGGTTTTCTGAGTTCAAGCCTACTACTGGTACACTGGCACTAGATATAATGTATGTGTGTATATTATGCATATATAAATATATAATACATAAGTATATATCTGTACTCTATATAGCATATATAATATGTTATATACGTATGATTGCTATATAAAAATTTTAATCTCAAAGGATGAGCTTTCCTATTTTGTTCCTAATTTTAATTTCTTCTTTTTTCTTCCCTTTTTGTTTTCTGGTCTGAGATTGGCCTCAAACTTGGTACCTGATGCTTTTGCTCACTGGCTAGGGGTCTATCAACTGAATCATGCCTTCAACTCCTTATCTGCCTGCCTGCCTGCCTGCCTGCCTGCCTGCCTGCCTGCCTGCCTGCCTGCCTTCCTTCCTTCCTTCCTTCCTTCCTTCCTTCCTTCCTTCCTTCCTTCCTTCCTTCCTTCCTTCCTTCCTTCCTTCCTTCCTTCCTTTCTCTTTCTTTTTTTGTCAGTCATGGGGTTTGAACTCTGGATTTGGGCGCTGTCCCTGTGCTCTTCAACTCAAGGCGAGAGCTCTACCACTTGAGCCCACTTCCAGTTTTCTAGTGGTTTATTGTAGATAAGAGTCTCATGGACTTTCCTGCCTGGGCTGGCTTTGAACTGCGATCCTCAGATCTCAGCCTCCTGAGTAGCTAGGATTACAGGCGTGAGCCACCAGCGCCCGGCTTGCTTGCTTCCTTTTCTTTTCCTTCCTTCCTTCCTTCCTTCTTTTCTTTTCCTTCCTTCCTTCCTTCCTTCCTTCCTTCCTTCCTTCCTTCCTTCCTTCCTTCCTTCCTTCCTTCCTTCCTTCCTTCCTTTCTCTCTCTCTTTCTTTCTCTCTCTTTCTCAAAATTTTTTTTTGGTGTGAGACTGGGACTCAGACTTGGCTATTTTTTTTTTTTTTTCTGTCAGCTGTAAGGACTGAACTCTGGGCCGAGGCGCTGTCCCTCAGATCTTCAGCTCAAGGCTAGCACTCTATCATTTGAGCCACAGCACTACTTCTGGCTTTTTCTGCTTATGTGGTGCTGAGGAATTGAACCCAGGGCCTCATGCATGCAAAGCAAGCACTCTACCACTGAGCCACCTTCCCAGCCCCAAACTTGGCTAATTTTAATCATGCCTATTTAGATTTTGAAGTCTATTTTTATTTTACTTTTTGCTAGTCCTGAGGCTTGAATTCAGGACCTGTACTTTTATACAGGTACTTTTGCCCAAGGCTAGTGTTCTAACACTTGAGCCACAGTGCCACTTCTGGTTTTCAGTGCCTAATTGGAGATAAGAATCACATGGACTTTCCTGGCTTGTAACTGTGATCCTCAGTTCTCAGCTTCCTGAGTAGTTAGGATTACAGGTGTGAGCCACCAGTGCCCAGCAAGGTTTTGAAGTTTATAATACACCAATGTGAAAAAAAAGTAAAGATATCATTTTTGCTTTCGAAGGGTTTATCTGAAACTTGGAATATAGCAACAAGCTGACATATATGTTTGACAACTTATAATGTGTTTTTTACTTAGTACTGGATGGGATATTGTCAGATATGTGAAAATCATACAAAGTATTAGGTGGAAAAGGCTTAGACAAAGAAATATAGCCAAGTACAAAAACCTAAATCCCCATGTTTCCCTCAGCCCTAACTTAGCCTGCTTATGACTGATCCTGGGAATTCCACCCTGATTCAACCTCATTGTGTATCTTGTGTTACCAGGACAATTTTATTCTCTTGAGTTTCTCAAACCAAGGTCTGCCAAATTAACTGTCACTTTCTATTGAACCTGGCATATAAACTACCACCTTCAAAGGGACACTGTGAGAAGCACTTATTTTCCCAGTGTTCCAGGTGACAAGCCTTTGATTTGCCAGTATTAAATTAACAAATGCAATGTCTGAACTTTATAAACAAAAGAATTTAAGTCTGTCATTAATGACAGACTTTTGAAATTTAGTTCCCCCAAAAAATCTCAGTAGTTTTCTCTCAGGCTATTCTTTCTTTTTTCTTTTTCTTTTCTTTTCTTTTTTTGCCAGTCATGGTGCTTGAACTCAGGGCTTGGGCACTGTCCCTGAGCTTCTTTTGTGCAAGACTAGCACTCTATCACTTGAGCCATAGTGGCACTTCTGGCCTTTTCTGTGTATGTGGTACTGAAGAATTGAACCCAGGGCTTCATGCATGCTAGACAAGCACTCTACCACTAAGCCACATTCCCAGCCTGTCAAGCTATTCTATTAAGATGAATAACAAGTTGAGACTTAAATAAAAGACATTATTTAAAGAAGAGACTGACCTTTATCTCCTGGTGAAACTTCAGTTTGATACTATAAAACCATGCTTGATTTATGCCCCAAGATTATAAATCATTAAGAGAGACATCTGAGATGTGTGTACGAGTGTGGTCTGTGTGTCTGTATGTGTGTGGACATTCTTGTATAATGGGATAAAAAGTTATATATCTTATAAGTGTATTTTCTAATCAATTTGATTTCAATTTGAGCAGTAAGATAGGCCAGTTGAAAAGTTAGTATACTGTATCTCCCAAGCACAAGAGCACAGGCATTTAAAAAATATATTCACAAAATTTATGTTTCCTTTCTTTGTCATGAGCCACACTAGTACAGACAAAGGTATCTGCCCTTTTGTACCTCTTCTCTTCCCCCTAAAATTCATGATCAAACTAGAATGGTAAAGATGACAGTCAAAAAGTACCCACAACCTGTTCATTGTTCTTGCCCAAGGAGAGCTTGTGAGTAGGTAAGGGAAGGAAACCCAGTGTCTCAAAGCTGTAATAGGAGAGTCCCTTGAGAAGGAGGTTTTCTCTCTGTACAGTTGGGGAAAAACCAATTTCATTTAATAACTGCACAGTTCGTTATTGTTGGAAAGGCTTTTATTGGTCTTTAGCCTTTAAGAACCCATGGATGAAGACAACTTAATTAGGAAGAGTTTTGAACCTCCACAAAAGACCATTGATTGTATTTTAACAGTGAGACAGAGTGGGACACTGATTAGTGAGAAATAGCATTGGTCAGGTACATCCACACTGAAGAAATGTTCTCCCCTTAAGTAAATCTATGCAAACTATTATATACATTTCCCCGAATAGCAAATTAATGTTTGACAGATTCACAACTAATGAAATACCAAGGTATAAAAAATTGGAAGTCACAAGATTCCATTTTTAATGGAAAAAGGAAAACAGTTATGTTCAGGCAACTGTTTACTTATTAAACATTTGGTGAACTTTTTCCATATCAGAATGTCTCAGTACGAAATGCTTTTGTTGACACCCCTCTTGAGTAATAACAAACGTATTGTAAAACCCATCCAGCTGATGAATGGTTTTTGGCTTTTAGGAGAGTTTCCCACAAGATAAAGAGATCAGTGTAGAATAGAAGGGAGGCCATCTGTTTCAGTGTTGAATTTTAATTTTCTATTATTAATATAACAATTAGCAGTTGATAATTATTCCAGACAAAAGCTGTGTTTATCAGTATTTAACTCAAGCTAGCAGACACATGACTAGTTGCTTGGATAACTTGAAGGAGATTTGGATCAATGTGACTAGATTAGGGGTTATATGGTTTGTGTTCCTTGTTAAATTCTGGAATGGCACAAGGATATGGAACAGCGTTAAATTAATTTCTTTTTTTCACTCTTGTTTTTATGCAGTTCCCCACATTATACCCTTTGCTATAATATATGCCATGTTCAATTAAGGTGTGTTGGTCTGCTGAAGGATTTTTCAACAACTCTGTTGAAATCTCATCAATGAGGTCAGCTCACAGGGTCAAACTAATACATGCTAAATGCTTGTATGTAATTTTTTTTTAGCTTGAGACAGGCTCTGAGGCATTTATTTGACAAACTCTAAGAATAATTGGTTCCTCAACAACCTTGACAGAATAGGCTTTTTGAGAATAAAATAGGTCCTCTTCCATTTCTTTCCTGCAGCTCATTTTAAGTAGCATCTTCCAACAATCCCAATTTTAAAGTTACTTCTATTCACCCAGTGAAAGTAACTTGTTACTTTCAATCCGTCTGGTGTCTTTATATTGCTTAGAGCTGTTCTCTCAAACTGCAACTGTTAATCACAAACATTTTTTGTTGCCTTATGTTATTAGTAGCATGCAGTTTACTAGATCTTGGTATGATCCTGTTATACTGATACACTTAACATCTGCCATAAATGATTTATTGAGACTTGGTGAAAATTATATTTAAAATGTATTTAAGGTAAAACTTGATTGCAATCATAAATGTTTTACTCATATTTCAGTACTTTCCCAAATTAGAAAATTATAAATAAGGCAATTTCTTTCCCTTATTTGGGAGCCAGAAGCAATTAAAATTTATCTTTTCTTTTAATGACAACTTTTATTTTTTGGCTAGTCCTGGGACTTGAATTCAGGGCCTGAACATTATCTCTGAGCTTCTTTTGCTCAAAGCTAGCACTCTATCATTTGAGCCACAGTGCCACTTCTAGCCTTTTCTATTTATGTGGCACCGAGGAATCGAACGCAGGGCTTCATGCATGCTAGGCAAGCACTCTACCACTAAGCCATATTCCCAGCCAAGCATTTTCTTTTTAAAGACATTCATAAAACTTTGATTTATTTGGATGACTGCAGGCCTTTGCTTATGATTTCTTGTTCAGATCAGGTGCATGTGTAAAGATAAGGAAGATTTTATGATTTTTTTTCCCTCAGCGTAATGAGAAAGTCTAGGCTATGAATGTTAACAGCCTACAGAACAAATATACATAGTAAATGGAACTTGATGCTTATTTATTTATGGTTGTATATTGCTTAGACCAAAAGTATTCAAATGGGTAAAATCACTTGGGCCACTCGAGCCAATGTAATAATTCTGACCAGTCATGTTAAAGCATTAGCTTAATGGATTGATATGCCTTCTTTGAATAAACAGCCCAAGAGCTCAATAAATTTACTGTCCAAAACATTAGGCTTAAATAGAGTTCTGTTCTCTTGGGAGTTGAGTCTTGCCAATTCAAAATCAAACTTTAGAAGGGCTTCCAGTTGTACTTCCTTTCCCATTTGTCCTTTTGTTCCTTACCTGTTTTGTTTTTGAGAGAACTTGCTACTCTTTTGCATAAGTGTAGACTTGTAACAACTTGACTTTCTAATTGGTGAGGAGAGTATGCCATGTTCTCTTTCCTAAGGTAAAGAGCACCATATTAACATTGAGTGGTTCTCTTAATCTCTCAGAGATTGAGTGACCTCAATCCTTTAAGAGTTGACCCCATGTATGTGTCTGTGTGTAAAATGGTTAAGACAAACATCCCTGCAGCTCTTAAGGGAGAGGTGTGTAGTGCAGAAAAGCCTTTTCAGCTAACAGAGTCACGAATAAAAACTCATGTTATTGTACAAACTAAGCTTACCAGAATTTTCCACTTGGCAAACTGTTTAGAGCACTGAGTGCTTTACTACTGAGGCAAAACACAGACAAGAGAGAGGCTCATGTTAGAAAGCAACCTCCACTTCAGCTTTAGTATTATAGGTTTGGTCTGAGTACTCCATTATCAGAACACATTGGAACAAACATCCATAAAATCTTTAATAACTATTTTCCAGAAAATGCCTTAACAGTTATTAATTAGACACCGATAATAATCTACAAGTAGAAAAACAAGAAGAGCCCAAGAAACATTGTACTTATAGCTTGAGTCATTAAATTGTAACCCCCTTGTACAAGTCCTTAAAAATAGCAATAAAAAACCCCCTGAATGTGTTTTGCTTGACTCGCGGGATGGTTTGAAAAAACTGAATGTGGATTACGTTAGGTAAGACATCTGTTCTTCAGATTGCTACAGGCTCCACTACTCCCTAATGTTTTGGAATTACCAAGGTTTATATCCTTAAATACTTTCCTGGGTTTTGCAGCTGAATGAGTTCATGCTTTCTGATAATCAGGTGTTGGTATATTGATAATCAGCTTATTTTATCACACTGCAGAGACATAGAGGAAAAGAGCGTTGCTGAGCACTAAAGTAGGCTGTAATAAACCAGGCAGAAATATCCAGAGATATTTGGCTCTTTGCTTTGAATTCTCTTTCTTGGTAAGATGCTAGAACTTGCTTCCAGAATCTGAATGAGAAATATACAGAGATACTTAGAAGTATTTAACAATTAACACTCATGACAAACATTAGTTTTAACTTTTTTTCATTCATTTACCCAGCAATTATTTAATTTTTATGTAAGTCTAGGATTTCTCCATTTTGTCCTTTGAAGAAGAGACTGAAACCTTCTTGTTGGGGCACACATATAACTGACAGGCGATTCCAACATCATTTCCTGTGTCCTTGGTCATGCATGGATTGTATACTTTCAGTTCTCAAATGCTTTCTGTGCAACTTCAAAAGTCTTAGCTTATTTCTATCTTATGTCTTGGCAAATTGCAGGAATCTGTCTTGTGGAAATGATGAGAAAATGTTAGATTTAGGAGGGGGTCTACTGTCCTATTAGTCATGAAAGTGAAACAAGCTAAATATTTCAAAAAGGATATTTGTTAAAGAAATTGTACTGTGATGAATTAGAATTCACTATAGCCATGAGAAATCTTAACTTGAATATATAGAAACATAGAGAAAGTATTTACAGCAAAGTGTCTGGTAAAAACATAACAAAACAGAACACTGTGAAATAGTTCTAAGGCCTTACCTGGATCTTTAAAAAGTAAGTATAAAATTACACAAGTTTAGAATTATGCCTCAAAATGTTAACAGTAGTTGCCTGGAATTAGGGATATGGTTGATTTTAACCTTTGTATAATGTTGTTTTCTAAATTTTATTTTTTAATGAGAAACTATTGCTAAGAGAAATTTTTAGTGACTAATGGCCAATGCTAAGCAAGTACCATTCCTTAAAGACAACTCATTAAGCTGTGAGCAGGTGGCTTATGCCTATAATCCTAACTACTCAGGAGGCTGAGGTCTGTGGAACGGGATTCAAAGCTAGCCCAGGCAGGAAACTCTGTGATTCTCTCTTTTTTTTTTTTTTGGGTCTGGTCTTGGGGCCTGAACTCTGGGCCTGGGCGCTGTCCCTCAGCTCTTCAGCTCAAGGCTAGCGCTCTACCACTTGAGCCACAGCACCACTTCCGGCTTTTTTCTTTTTGCTTATGTGGTGCTAAGGAATCGAACCCAGGGCCTCAGGCATACAAGGCAAGCGCTCTACCACTGAGCCACCTTCCCAGCCTTGTGATTCTCTTATCTCCAATTAACCACCAGAAAAAAAAACAGAAGTGGTACTGTGGCTCAAGTGGTAGAGCGCTTGCCTTAAGCTGAAGAGCTCAGGGACAGTGCCCAGCCCAGAATTCAAGCCCCACAACTGACAGAAAAAAAAAAAGACAATTTAGTAAGACATCTCCATAAGACTAGTGCTGCCTATACTAGAGTACTGGAACATCATTCGTCCAGAGTGCCCATTCAACCATATAACCCCATTCTCTGATTTTAAGGTAAACATGTAGATCTCATACCATCTAAAACAACTTTTCAATTGTAGAGGAATTGGAAGCTTTGCACTATCAGAACTAATGGTCCATGCCATTACTGCTATCTTGTAAAATAATTATACTTTCAAGGGAAGAATTCTCTGCTATCCAGTGATGGTTAGGTATAGGGTTATTCTTTTTATTTCAAGAGGAGTGGCTCTAGTTTAATGTTTCTGAACATCAGTAAGGGGAATGGATATTTGTTCTTGGAAGGGTCTTTTTAATAGGATCATTGTCTCTAAACAATAATGTTTCCTTGGTAACTGCCTAGTGTCTGTCTTTGAAGACAGAGGTGAGAGAGATAGAGAGAGAGAGAGAGAGAGAGAGAGAGAGAGAGAGAGAGAGAGAGAGAGAGAGAGAGAGAGAGAGAGAAGAGAGAGAGAGAGAGAGAGAGAGAGAGAGAGAGAGAGAGAGAGAGAGAGAGAGAGAGAGAGAGAAAAGTCATATTCAAATGGTCAACGGCTAGTAAGGAGAAAGGCAATACATTTGTACCTTAAAAACTCAAGTAAAAATTATTTCTTTTATAATCCAATTATTCTACTTCAAATATTCGTGTGGCAGAAAAATTTATATCTAAAATACACAGCTTCCAGACTCACATTGTTTTTCATATTCTCTCCTTAGCTTCCAGAAGTACAGCATGCATGTGTGGCAGGAGATGTGCAAGGGAAATGGACATGATTGGCAACCAGTTGCTGAGCATTTTTACACTGTTAACCCCAAACCCTAGTCTCAGTAATTGTATAGAACTGGATGGAAAAGGAGTTCACTTCTTATTTGAATTCTGAAAAAACTCCCAGTAGTTGTTGTCCCAAACCCAGGCAGTATAACTTTCTAAGTTGTTTTTATAATTACTGATAGATTATTTTTTTAAAATAAGTTTTTATTGTGAAAATACTGTACAGAGGGATTACAATTACATGAGCAAGGTAATGAGTGCATTTCTTTTCAAGCATTGTTGCCTCCTCCTTTGTTTTCCTCCTACCATCCCTTCCCTCCAACTTCCACAATTAACTTTCTAACTTTATGAATAAAAATGGCAAGGTCCAGAGAAGTTAAGTATTACTACATAAAATCACCAGAAATCACTCAGTTTTGGGAAAACAGATTGATTGCTTATCCATAGGATGAATTGTTTTAATTTTAATGGAAAAGGAGGAGCAGGAAAAAGACCTCTGCAGACTGAGCAAAAGTGTTTCTCAGATTGCTTTATACTCTCTACTCTAATACAACTGAACTCTTTTGTTACTTAATAAGTGAACGAACGAGTTTGCTTTTTGAGATATAGTTTCCCTGTTTCCCAGGCTGGCCTGGAATTCTTTTTTAAAAAATATATTTTTTATTGTAAAGATACTGTAAGAGGGGTTATAGGTACATGATCAAGGTAATGAGTCCATTTCTTTTTTTTTATTGTGAACATACTGTACAGAGGGGTTACAATTACATGGGCAAGATAATGAGTACATTTCTTATCAAGCATTGTAGCCTCGGAGGTTCCGGGAAGATGGCGGAGGAGAAGCTGGAATCTGAACAAGCTCTCGCATAGAAAGTAGGTTTAGAGTTCCAGTGAACAGTCCTAAGCCAGAGAACCACACCAAGTCTGCCATCACAGGACAGAGAGTTAGACAAGAGAGGGGAAGCCAAGGAAACTCACCAGCTGCCGCTCCGGCGGCGGGGTCGCGGCGGCGACCACCGCCGCGGGAGTCATACCTGAGACACAGAGAGTCGGGGACGAAGGAGCCAGACGCAGCGGACGAGCGGATTCTACTCAACACCAACAAGAACCGACAAGGAGCGGAAATCTTCATCCTGCTGTTTGCAGACCAGAGACGACCCAGGATCCAAGACTCGGCGTGAGTACAAGCCCGACATCCTCACTCCTCAGGGAGCAGAGGAGGGAAGGCCACCCCTCCCCCCCCAGCACCGGTGATCTCCATCTTGGATACCGACAAAGCTCGGAGTTGCTGCTAGCTCCAGCTCAGGCCTTGGAATAAAACGAGTCATTTAGCAGGTCACAAGAACTTAACGGCGAAGTGACCTGCCAGACTCAGCTCCATCCAGGGAAAAGTCACCCAGCTCAGGCGCCAGCCATCGGAGTGCCTAGCGTCACTGGGTAACCAGAGCCAGAGGCTGCCCCTCCCTCTAGCAGCCACCACAATCAATTGAAAAACAGAAACCCTGAGAATGGCTCCAGGCTGGGCGCTGTGAGCTCTATCACAAAATAGCCCCAGGGAAAAGCTACTGTTTGTTGAAAGGCCTCAACCCTACCCAGAACCTAGCCTCATAACCACATCCCCCTCTTTTGTGACTCTCAAAGCAGACCACCCTCCCAGAAAACTAACCTGGGAGGGGGATCTCAAAATCTTGGGTAAAGCAGAGCATTTTTCTGCCTCTTCCAACCAACCGACTTAAGAAACCAATCAAGCCACAGGACCTCAAGCTGTCCAGAGACTACAATAAGAGACTGGTTGCAGACAAAAGGGAGATACAGGATTCTTCCCACTCCTCCCCCCCCCAAAAAAAAAAAAATCAAAAGACTTTTTTTTTCTTTCTTTTTTTTTTTTTTCTTCTTTTCTTTTTTTTTGCTTGTTTTTTGTTTTTTGTTACCTTATATATATATATATATATATATATATATATATATATATAAATTTTTTCCCTTCTAAAACTTTTATTAATCTTTAATTTTTGCCTCTTCTGAAAAAAAAAATAATTGTTTTCCAGTAATTTTTTTTCTCATCTTATAATTTTTATTTTAGGAATACGTGAATGAGAGTTTTCCTTTCTTTTCTTGTCTTCTTTCTCTTTTTCTTTCATTCTTAATTATCTTTTTGTTTTTTATCTAGCTCTACTGAACTTCTGATCTTTTCTTCTCCCTTTCCCATCCTTAAAGCTTTCCACATCTCCTCTATGTCCCTCCCCTTCTCTGAACATATTCACATTCCTCTCTAAATAGACGGTCTTTTAACCTCTATAATAACATTAATTTTTACGTTTCTATTCTTTTTCTGGTCTCTCTTTATTCCCCTTTCCGTCTCTTCTTTTTCTCTCTCTCTCTACTTGCATCCTACCCAACCCATTTCCTGCACTGTGATTAGGACATAGTTAACTCTCCCTGTGCCTCCCCACACCAATCTATTCCTATTTTTTACCCACATCTCTCCCTAATCCTAATAATTTCTGGTTTTCCAAATTCTTTTCTGCGGTTCGAAGTCCTTTAACATATAGTCATTTGATGTTGAATAGATGTATCTGTTGAACTAGATTGTATCTGTAGACTATTGACTGTACAAATGCAAACTTTGGTTGATGGTTGCCTTAAGATAGTGTTCTAGCACAAAACTGGTGCAATCTGTATCTCAAATGGGCCGAGTAAGCCGGAAAAACACAAGAAAAATGGCAAATTCGGGTATCTCAATTCCCAACCTTGATAATCAGGGATTAGAACAGATAAAGAATAATCCAGAGGAGAGTTCCCAAATAGCTCTACAAACACTAATAGCAAACATGATAAATGAGAAGTTTGACAATGTACAAAGGACTCTGTATGAGCGTGATAGGGAGAGAGAGGAGGCATCCCAGAAGTTTATACAGGAACATCATAAGCGTGAGGAAGCTTCTCAAAAACTGATACAGGATTTGCGTGAACAACTTGAGAATACTCAAAGAGAAAGGGAGGAATGGCGTGAGCAGGCAGAGAACACTCAAAGAGAACTGCAGGAATCCCACAGAAGGGAGGAAACTAATCAAAGAGTAATTCACGAATTAAGAGACCAGGTAGAGAATACACAAAGATCACTAAAGACATTCATGGAATCCATTAACAAAGAGCTGAAGGAAGTCAGGGAGACCACAAAGGGAAGGCTGAATGGAACCCAACAGAAGGAATGGGAGTCCAAAGAAACCATAACCAATCAACTAAGTGATTTGAGAACAAACACTGAACACCAAATTAAGGAAGTAAAGAAATTCATACAAGACCTAAAACAGAGCTTCAACAAAGAACTTGAAGCCATCAAAGCTGACCAATTAGAAGGAAAAGAGATAAAAAACAAAGTAGAGAGTCTTGACAGCAGGTTAGACCATGCAGAAGATCGAATCTCAGGGATTGAAGACAGCCTAGATATTATAGAGAAAGAACATACAACCATCCAAGACAAGTCCAAGAAATATGATAGGTCTATCCAACACCTGGAAGACACCATCAGAAGGCCCAATCTAAGGATAATGGGTGTAGAGGAGCACCTAGAAACAGAAGTTAATGGTCTAGGAAATTTGTTTAACAGGATCCTAGCAGAGAACTTCCCAAACATACAAAAAGATAGGCCTATTCAGATACAAGAAGCTTTTAGAACCCCAAATAGACCAGACCAGAATAGGACATCCCACTGTCACATTATAATCCACACAGGATCAACCCAGACCAAGGAAAAGATCCTTAAAGCTGTCAAGGAGAAAAGGTTAATCACCTATAAAGGGAAACCAATTAGAATCACCTCAGATTTCTCACCAGAGACAATCAAAGCAAGAAGAGCCTGGAATGATGTATGCCATGCCCTAAAAACAAACAACTATCAACCAAGAATACTGTACCCAGCTAAACTCTCCTTCATAACTGAAGGCCAAATAAAAACCTTCCATAGCAAAGAAAAATTGAAACAATACATCTCCACCAAACCAGCCCTGCAAAAGATTCTTAAAGATGTCCTACACATAGAAAACCAACAAGAACGCAACAAAGGCCAAGAAACTGCACCCAAACTGAGAATCCAAGAACCTTAGGAAGAACCCAGTTTTCACAGCCCCCAAGAAGGTGGATAACATGGCAGGAACTCCCAAATACCTCTCAGTCCTATCTCTTAATGTTAACGGACTGAACTCTCCAATTAAGCGACATAGACTGTCTAGTTGGATTAAAAAACAAGACCCTTCTATCTGCTGCCTGCAGGAGTCACATCTTGCCCGTAAAAACAAACATATTTTCAAGGTTAAAGGCTGGAACAAAATCTACCAAGCAAACGGCCCTCATAAACAGGCGGGAGTTGCAATCCTAATATCAGATAAAATAGACTTCAAATTAAAATTCGTGAAAAGAGATAAAGAAGGTCGCTACATACTAATTAAAGGATCTCTCCTTCAGGAGGATATTACAATTCTAAATATCTATTCGCCAAACAATGGAGCACCCAAATTTATCAAAGAAACACTACTTTCCCTCAAATCCCAGATAGATCCAAAGATATTAATCGTTGGGGATTTTAACACACCACTCTCCCCACTAGATAGATCAACTCGGCAAAAACTCAACAGAGAAACCGCAGATCTTATTGATGAACAGTTGAGATGACTGCTTCTGGCCTGATGTGGTTCATATCTGTCCATGTTTGTTTATCAGTACAGGTATGAGTGACATTTGAACAAATGAAATATATGATACCAAGATGTAAACTGGCAGAAGGGGTTAGAGTGAGTTGGAAAATCCAGAAAAGGGGACTGGTGTGCCTGGACGATTGCTTCAAGGGGTTATTGAGGAGTGCTAGTGGTAGCTAAATAATAATAATGATGATAATAAATAATATAATGAAAGTGTTTACAGGATATGATAAAACATGAATGGAAAATGTGTATAGTTACAAGAGTATCTTCAAATTTTGTTGGTGTAATTCTGCTTTCCAATCAACCTGAAGCATCTAGCAGCTTTCAACAAAAAAAATTATATTTTCTAAGGAGTTTGTAGGTCTAACTTAGGCTCAGCTGAGCTTGGCTGGGCTTGGCTGCCGTCTGTGTGCAGATTGATTCAGGCTTGATCCACATGACTGTTGTGCAGGAGTCAGAAGCAATCCCCCAGGCGTGCTCTTTAGAAAGCAGATGTCAGCAGCACAAGTGGTCAAGCTAAGCCACGACAGCACACTTAAAGCTTCTGCTTGCAGAATGCTTTTTCACACACTTCACATGGCATAGCCAAATGTCATTGGGTCAGAGAAATACATTCCTCCTAGAGAATCAGGAGAGGTCCACACATACACATGCTGGTAATGGATTTAAGGGTTACACATGGCAAGGAGTAAAGGACCTACTGCTTTTCCTTGCCACTTTCTATGATCTAGGCGCTTCAGTATATTGGCTCACAGTCTGAGATCTGTGCTCTCCCGGCTGTGTTTGCTTGCTTCATGATAATACTTATCCTTCCGCTATGTATTAGCGTGTTCAGGGGCATCTTTAGTGAGAGGTTGACATTTGAATTAACTCCTGCATGAGACAAGGAGAGTGCCACACAGATTTCTTAGAAAAGATGTTCTAAACAGAGATAAAAGCAAACAATGGCACTGGAAAAGGATGTATTTGTTGTGTTCAAGGACAAGGCAGCAAGACAGTGTCAGGAATAGAAATGTGGGGAGAGAACATAGGAAGTGAATGAAGTCTAAGTGGCAAAGGGTATTGGTAGTGGATTAGACAAAGGAGTGACTTGATCTGATTTACTTTTTTTTTTTTTTTTCAATTCCAGGGACTTGAACTCTGGGCCTCAATGCTGTCCCTGACCTTTTGTGCTTCAATCTGGTACTCTATCATTAAAATCACAGCTCCTTTTCTGGCTTTTTTTGTGGTTAATTGGTGATAAGAGTGTCATAGACTCTTCTACCTGGGCTGACTTTGAACTGCAGTCCTCAAATTTCAGTCTCCTGAGTAGCTAAGATTACAGGCATGAGCCATCCCTGTCTAGCTGATCTAATTTACTTTTAATGTATCATTCTTATTTTCACATTGAGACTGGACTTCCAGGATTGTGAGTGTCAGTATAAATACTGATAAAGAGGTTATGATTAAACTCATGGAAAGAGATAATGCTGACTTTAACCAAGGTGGTAGCAATGGAGGTGATGAGAGGCTGAGATCCTAAGCATATTTTTCAGGAGTAGACATTCAGTATATTCACTGAGTATATCGGAGAATGAAAATCAATGGTGGCTACCAAGTTTTTAAAAAAATTATTTATTTTAGACTGAAACAATAGAATTGGCTTTTTAATATATGAGAAAGAGTCAAGAATCAGGACTGGGCATAAAATTTTTGTTCATAATGAAGTGAAGGTATTAAATTGGAGGTTGGTGTGGGAGGTTGTGTTATTCATTCACAAGTCTTTCTTTTTCTCCTTCCTCTTTGTCATGGACTATATATACTTTTCTGTGTCATTGGTGATGAGATTGGCCATGTTATTTGTTTTAGCTAATTAAAAAGGTTCAAATGATAGTTTGCCAGCTTAGCTGAAGCCATAGATAGTTCAACAAAATAGAAAATACCTCTCTAAGGTTTTACCCTGTCACAAGAACTTGCTCTTGAAGAACTGCCGGTACCAGAATAAAATGTGGAGCAGACCTGTACTATCTGTAGCCTGAAGCAGAGATATCTCGGTAAACCTTCAGATAATTGAGCAAGAAGTTATTATTATAAGCCACTGAGTTCGTGAGTTGTTTGTTACACTGTGTTATGAAAGCAGAAACATGACTAATGCAGTTAGCTATTTGAGAACGAAGTTTATAAATCTTGGAGTCCAGAATCTGTAGATGAAAGGATATCAAGGAGATGAGTGGAGATAGAGAAGAGATGAAGAGACTGAATCTTTGGACCCTCCACTATGATGTCCAAAGGGGAGAAGGAGGGATTAGAATAGCTCATGCTGGCAAAGGAAACTGAAGAGTGGCTCATGGCTAGGAGAAAAACCAATAGAGAGTGCACCTAGGAATCATAAAAAGCGTCATTTAAGGAGAAGGCTGTAGCATGCCAAATTAAAATCCCTACAGTTTGGTCATGTAGGGGAAGACTGAGACCCAGCTTAGCAACTTGGAAATGACCATGACAGTGGAAGTTTGGGCTAAATGAAAGTAGATTCCCTTATTAGGCAAGACAAGGGAATTTTTAGAGCAAGATCATTTATTTGATGAGAAATTGTCCAATCCAGTCTCAAGTAAAGGAGCTGATTCAAGCTAAGGCATGGAAGATCCACCTTTGATAACACAGTAGAAATTGGTGGCAGTTGTTTCTAAAACTACTTTTTAGAGACATAGGAAGCAACATTGTTAGAGTGATGATGAATTTTGAGATGAAGGAAGAGCTATGGAAGTTTTTGAGGAGAGAGAATTAAGTAGAGAAATATAGTTCAATCTCTGGGCAACATGAGAACTAAGCAAGACTGATTTTCTTTGTCTACATTCAGCTTCATGGGTGCCAGGACTAAGTAGGTAGAAAGTTAGATTTAACCTGGTTAACCTGGTTTTACCAAGTTAGAACCTGAGGTCAGAGGGCAAGGGATTTGAATTTTACACAATAGAGAGATGAGCCTGAAATCTGAGGATCTAAGTTCAAAGCCAACACCATCAGGAGAGTCCATGAGACTTCAATTAATCACCTAAAAGCCAGAAGTAGAGCTGTGGTGCAAGTGGTAGGGAACCAGCCTTGAGTGAAAAAGCTAAGGGATAGTGCACAGGCCCTGAATCCAAGCCTCTTATGGAACAAAAGAAAAAAAAAAGAGAGAAATGGCCAGATACTGGTAGTTCATTGCCTGTAATTCTAGCTACTCAGGAAGCTAAGATCTGAGGATTGATATTTGATGCCAGCCTAGGCAGGAAAGTCTGGAAAGTCCGTGAGACTCTTATCTCCAATAAACTACTCAGAAAAAGCTGGAAGTAATGCTGTGGCTCAAGTGGTAGAGTGCTCACCTTGAGTAAAAGAAACTCAGGGACAGAGTCCAGGCCCAGAGTTCAAGTCCCAAGATGTGTGTGTGTGTGTGTGTGTGTGTGTGTGTGTGTGTGTGTGTGTGACAGAGAGAAAGAGAGAGAGTGAGAGAGAATATTAAAGATTTTAAACTAGATAAGTAGGGTGATTTACAATAGCCAAGATGTGGAAACATCCCAGATGCCCCATAATAGCTGAGTGGGCCCCCCAAATGTTCCTATACACAGTAGAATTTTACACAACCATTAAAAGAGTAAAATAATGTCATTTGCATGGAAATGGGTGGAACTAGAACAAATCATGTTAAGTGAGGTAAACCATGCTCAGAGAGACAAACAGCACATATTCTTTCTGATATGCAAAAATTAGATCTAAAATGTACTGGGAAATGATAAAGTATACAGGATTCTAGATACATACAGTGAGACAAAAAAGAGGATACTTAGGAGAGAAAAAGAAAGCACTATGCCTAAGTGCCTCTTCATAGTTTATAAAAATAACATACACACTGACACAAACTCTCTAAAACATGGAAACAAGAGACTGCTTCTCCCCTTCCTTTCTCTCTGTCTGTTTCTCCTCTCCCTCCCTCCCTCCCTCCATCCTTCCCTCCCTCCTTCCGTCCTCCCTCCCTCCCTTCTTCCCTTCCTCTTTCTTTCTTTCCTTTCTCTCTTTCTCTTTCTCTCTCTTTTTTCTTTCTTTCTTTCTTTCTTTCTTTCTTTCTTTCTTTCTTTCTTTCTTTCTTTCTTTCTTTCTTTCTTTCTTTCTTTCTTTCTTTCTTTCTTTCTTTCTTTCTTTCATTTGGATGATTCTATCTTCTTTACCTTGGTGTATTCTTTGAAAGAATTTGGGGGAGGATACAGAACTCGAGGGAAAAAGGGTGAAAAAGTGCAGCAGAGAAGCTCACTGGGTATTGATGAATTGTACAACTTGTGGGTGGAGATGGCAGGGAGGCAACTGGGAGAGAGTAAGGGAACAGAAGACACTGTACCAGACTCAGGTAATTGTAATCCCTCTGTACATTACCTCTATAATAAAATAATGTAAAATAATAAAAAAGAAGGGTGATTCATACAGGATTTAGAAATGGCGTGTAGAAGTCTGCATAGGAATGGCACATTAGAGGGGAAGAGCTAGAAGGAAAGAGATGTTGGTGGTAGGAAAGTGGATCTAGCACCCAAAGAAATTGCTGTTAAAGGTGCCTTGTTAGGTGGAATGTGAGGACATTGGAAAAGATGAACTTGAGTTTATTGAGAGATAATTACTGAAGTCACCAAGATTTATGAGAAGTAGAGAGCTGGGTCTGAGAGTTAGTGGAGAGATTAATTCTTCAAAGGCTGAAGGAAAGGAACCAGATACATAAATTATTATTACAAGAAGGAGTAGTGAGTTGACAATGTAAAGGATATGACTATGGAAACCATATTCTGTTGGTGGGGGAGCGGTCAAGTTGAGAATAGTAGGTTTCAGGGATTTTGCCAAGGACTGGTGGTAGATTCCAAAGCATAGTGGAAGTGTTTTAGGATTTGGGGTGAGTTCCTAAGTGGAAAGTCCAGATCAGTAGAGTAGGTAGAATTTGGGGGTAAAGGCTTATGGGAAGAGTGTGGAAAGGTAGGAAGCTGAACTTCTTGAAGCAATCAGTAAATCGAGAATAACCAGATGCATCTGTTTAAGTCTCAACACAGGAAGAGACTTGGTGTAGTGATCAGAGAGGCTAGTATTATGTCTGCAGCACATATATTTAGTACAACCTCCTTCATCAAGAAGGGAGGAGCATCTCCCTTCTTGATGTCCAGGACAGTGTAGGAGAGGGGAAAAAGACTTCACTGGTGCTTGTAGAGCTCCTGGGCCTGGCTTAGGATGTTGGGTGAGTGGTGGGGGCAACAATGTTAGAGTCCCCTGGCATCAGCAGGGAACCACCATTTGGGGCCATTAGGTTCAGAACCGGAGATTCTTCTATATCACATTGCCTTCTCTGTATGATACCTTTTTCTGATTATATCATAGAAGCTATGCTTCAGCAATTAGGGGCGTGGCAATTAAAAGCAAAAGATAAAGCATGTGTTAAGAGCACACACAAGGCAGGATTGAGAACTATTGAGTCTATTCCCCCCCACCCCACCCCGCTCCCCCTTTGTGATGATGGTATGGCTTGACTGAACTCAGAGCCTCAAGTTCTGGCTTGACTTTTTCACTCAAGTTTGGCACTCTATTACTTGAGCCATACCTCTATACCTTTACTGGTTTCTTCTGGTTAATTAGAGATAAGAGTCTCACAGACTTTTCTGCTCAGGCTGGCTTTGAACCGTGGTTCTCAGATCTCAACTCCTCGAGGAGCTATTACAGGTATGAGCCACCAAAGCCTGACTTCTGCATCTTATTTATCAACCAATTCATTAACAAATGAATATGAATAGGGTAGCAGAGCAGTATCTATGACCTAGAAGAAATTCCAGAGAAATTCCACATTTTGTTAAATGTGAAAAGAATAAATTAGAGGTTTCTATCCTTTTTCTTCTTTTCTGGCCATGTTGCAACCTTTGTCCAGCTACAGAGAGAGAAAGACAGAATCTGGTAAGTTGCTGCCCTTGAGGGATCATTTCCTTTTGTTTTTTTAAAGGGTCAAAGTCTTAAAGGACTTTATATAAAGTTTTTTGATACGAACATGATGACCAGTACCTTGAGAAGATTAATTCACATACCTCTTGATGTAGAGATCTTCTTTTTGCCAAATGGAGGCTAGACATGATCAATGAGGTCATTTTGGCTGTTTTAACTTGAAAAATTTTCCTTTAGTTGACTTCGCAATTGAAACATAAATACACTTTATGTTTATAAGGTACATTTTCAAAGCCACTTCACTTACCAAGGTTAATTTTATGACAGAATTTAGCTTTTTGCCCACTTTAATTTACAGTGTTAAAATGTTACATCTGAGTACTTTGCTTAATTGGCTTCTAGAAAGTGAGTGACAGGCATGGCTATGTTAATCAGCTCTGAATCTCCTTAGAAATTTTTTTAGACCTTCTGTAATAACTTTATGCCGTCAGGAAATAGTATAAAACCCGTTGGGAATCCCACATTCTTGGAGAAGTTAGTGTGAAGAAAGATAATAAACCTTTTTGGCTCTGGTGGTCCTCTGAAGTGAGATTCTTGACTAATTACTACGATAGGTTGAGAAATACCTCGCCACTGTATTTATAAATGAAATACACATTAGTTTACCATAGCATCCTGTATTTTGGAGTCCTGAGATAGGATTTTCAAATACCTCTGTCCTTTATTCTTTTGTCTTTTCTGAGGAAAATCACATCAAATTTTTATTTTTTTTTATTCCTCCTAAATGCAAAGTAGAGACAAAATAACTGCTAGAGAGAATAGAACAAAACTCTGTAGGTTAGGATGAATAAAATTGCTGGAGACATACTAAGTACTAGAAATGTGTAACAATCAATGTGTATGTAACAATCACTGGACTAGAAAGGGTAAAAATTGTGTCATTTCATTTCTCAGGTGCAAATGTTAGTTGATTAGAGTATATAGTCTTTATTAATAGTAAAATAATGTAGCATTATTTGGTATAAATTACATTCCTATCTCTCAACTGTTTTCAAATTATCATGGGAAGTACATACATATTTTTAGAATTGCATAGCAAATGAAAATGTACCATAAATGGGAATTTGCATGCTTTTTTCTTTCAATGCTTGACTATGTGAATGAAGTTTAAATTCACAAAATGTATATGCTTTTCTAATTTGATAGTGCACATTGTGATTTAAGCCAAAAGACATATCTAATTGTGCCAGGCACTGGAGGCTCATGTTTGTAATCCTAGCTATTCAGGGGGTTAGCTATAAAGTTTGTGGTTTGAAGCCAATCCAGGAAGAAAAGTTTGTGAGATTTGCTTCCAGTTTACCAGCTGGAAGTGTTGGTATGGGTCATGTGGTAGAGCACCAGCCTGAGTGTAAAGCTAAGCAAGAGCATGAGGCTCTGAGTTCCAGTTCCGGTTCTAGTACCAGCACACACACACACACACACACACACACACACACACACACACACACACACACACACACACACACACACACACACACACACACACACACACACACACACACACACACACACACACACACACACACACACACACACACACCATATCTACTTGAAAGAGATAATAGTGCATGGGAGTGTGATCAATATTGTATAGAATCAGTTAAACCTATATAGCTACTTTTTGTTTTTGTTGTTATTGGTCGTGGGGCTTGAACTCTGGGCCTGGGCACTGTCCCTTAGCTCTTCAGCTCAAGGCTAGTGCTCTACCAGTTTGAGCCATAGCACCACTTCCAGTTTTCTAGTGGTTTATTAGAGATAAAAGTATCCCAGACTTTCCTGCCCCAGCTGGCTTTGAACTGTGATCCTCAGATCTCAGCCTCCTGAGTAGATGGTGGCATGAGCCACCAGTGCCTGGTTTATAGCTACTTTTTGATGAAGTCAAAGTAAAATCATTTCAAAATTCTTTGTCCTATTTTTGTTGCTTTTTGATTTATCATTTGAAATTGACTACTAGGTGATTTTGAGTTGCTAGGAATTCACAGCCTGGGAGGAAAAAATAAAAGCCAAGAATACCATCGTCATTAAAAAGAAATTATGTTAAAGAATGAACAGTGGTTTGTTGCTACAAACTCTGTACATCAGAACAACACAGATTTATTATTCTACAGTTCTGGAGGCCAGAAGTCCATTATGTATTTTCAGTCCTTAGACCTGTGTTTCTTTCACAGGTCTAGAAGTCCATCTGTTTTCTTACCCAGCTTCCTAGAGGCCTCTCATGTCCTTAGGCTCATAGCTCTCTTCTCCTGTACCAAAGCTGTCAACATCTGGTCGAGCCTTACTCAGGAAGCTGTTCGGTTCTCCTTTTGTCTCCCTCTTCCATTTAGAAGAACCCCTGTGATTACTTAGTGCCCACCTGAATAACCAGGATGACCTTCCCTTTAAGGACATCTGATTAGCAAATGTAATTTTACTTCCAATCTTCTTGTGATACAACCTACCATACCTGAAGCTTCCAGAGTGTAGACATCTTTGGGGCCATTCTCATTTCCACAGTAATTAAAAAAGAAAGTAAATATATCATCCAGAACAATGATAGATCTTGTGGAGTAATGATGGGATTCGAAAAATCCAGATAAAGATACAAATTGTGATAACAGAGCTGCTTCTTCTTTTCTTCTTCTTCTTTCTTCTTCTTCTTCTTCTTCTTCTTCTTCTTCTTCTTCTTCTTCTTCTTCTTCTTCTTCTTCTTCTTCTTCTTCTTCTTCTTCTTCTTCTTTCTTCTTCTTCTTCCTCTTCTTCTTCTTCTTCTTCTTCTTCTTCTTCTTCTTCTTCTTCTTCTTCTTCTTCTTCTTCTTCTTCTTCTTCTTCTTCTTCTTCTTCTTCTCCTTCTCCTTCTCCTTCTCCTCCTCCTCCTCCTCCGCCTCCTCCTCCTCCTCCTCCTCCTCCTCCTCCTCCTCCTCCTCCTCCTCCCCCCTCCCCCTCCCCCTCCTCCTCCTCCCCCCCCCTCCTCCTCCTCCTCTCTTTTTGCCAGTCTTGGGGCTTGAATTCAGAGCTGGGCACTGTCCCTGAGCTTCTTTTGCTCAAGGCTAGCACTCTGCTTGAGACACAATGCTACTATCCAGCTTTTTCTGCTTATATGGTATTGAGGAATTGAACCCAGGGCTTCATACATGCCACATTCCTAGCCCATATCAGAACTTCTTAAAAACAATTTGTAGCCAGGCTCCAGTGGCTCATACCTATAATCTTAGCTACTCAGGAGGCTGACATCTGATTATCATGGTTCAAAGCTAGTTTGAACAGAAAAGTTCCCTGTGAGACTTTTATCTCCAATTAACCACTCAAACACTGGAAGTCATGCGGTAGCTCCAAGTAGTAGAGTGCTATCCTTGGGCAAAAGAGTTCAGAAAAGAGCTCAGGGACAGTGCCCAGGACCTGAGTTTAAGCCCTATGACTGACAAAAGTTTCTTAGCTTCTATACATACAAAGTGCAGGTTTAGATTTTATAAATGCAAAAATAATCTTTTATAGTCACTTTTGCTACTTTTTCATGTTCTCTCTTTTTTGTTGTTGCTGGTTGTGGGGCTTGAACTCTGGGCCTGGGCGCTGTTCCTCAGCTCTTCAGTTCAAGGCTACTACTTGAGCCATAGTGCCACTTCGGTTTTCTGGTGGTTTATTGGTGATCAGAGTCTCATGGACTTTCCTGCCCAGTCTGGGTTTGAACTGTGATCCTCAGATCTCAGCCTCCTGAGTAGCTAGGATTACTGGCATGAGCCACCAGCATCTGGCTGCCATGTTCTCTTTTTTAATGTTTATTTTTATTGTTATTTTAAAGGTGACATACAGAGGAGATACAGCTACATAAGTCAGGTAATGAGTACATTTCTTTTTGGACAATGTCACCCCTTCCCTCATTCCCTGCCAATTTTTCCTACCATTCCCAACCACAAATTCTATGTTCTTACAATTTTCTGCATATGAGGTTACTTTGAAACTTAATCTTTTGAAAATGCATATGTAACAGGGAAAAAGGAAAAGTACAAAAAAATAGAAGCCTACTGTAATGATGAATACATATCATTATAAATACAAAGCCTTAAAGATGTAATATTGAGTATAAGGTATATTGAAATGTCATTTGTAGGTTCATTAATTGTACTAAATTTATCAGTCTGGTGGGTTTGTAAATAAGCACATATTATAGTATAAATTGGGGGCTCCTGGAGGTTTCATAGGTGTAAACTGTGAAAAGGCTCACCTGGTGGGGAATGCTTGTAGTAGTGGCTGTGTGTATGAGGAGGGCATGTCTTTGTAGTTTTCTCTCAGTCTTGCTTTGAAACTAAAGATCTTTAAAAAGGGCCAAAATAGGGCTGGGAAGGTGGCTCAATGGTAGAGCGCTTGCCTTGCATGCCTGAGGCCCTGGGTTCGATTCCTCAGCACCACATAAGCAAAAAGAAAAAAGCCGGAAGTGGTGCTGTGGCTCAAGTGATAGAGTGCTAGCCTTGAGCTGAAGAGCTGAGGGACAGCACCCAGGCCCAGAGTTCAGGCCCCACGACCAGACACCCCCCAAAAACCCAAAAAACAAAAAGGACCAAAATAGATAGTAAAGGACATGCCTCCTGTACTGATGGTACAGGACCAAAAGCAATGTGTCTAGGACTGGTCATGTCTGTCCTGAGAGGCTGAGGACAGGAATCAGCAGAATGGCTGTGGACCCAAATTTGGCCAACATGGTCGAAAGTGTATGACAGATTGAGGTAGGAGGGGGAAAGCATACTAAGGAAATGTGGAGTGGGCTGTAGAGAGAAGAGATGGGGTACTGGGGCCAAATGTGTGCTAGGGGAGTAGGCATATAAGTAAGGCATATAAGTAAGCTTACAACTGAAGAAGAGAAAACAAAACCTAGTGGTGTGGGATTCAGCTATCTGTTGAATGCAGTCCAGATTGGTGCATTTATAATGACAACAAAAGATGGCTAGCAACAACCAGGTAACTGTGCTTCCTTTTTGCCTTCTGAAGGAGAGAGAGAGAAAAGGAGGCTTGTAGAAAGTTTGAATTGTTGGAATTACAGGCAGGTATAAAATGTAAGGGGCGGAGTAGGACTGAGGCTGAGCTAGTCAAGAACCAGAAGAGCCTTAGGTGTGAGAATAGCAGAGAGACAGGGGAGAGAAGTGATATTTAAGTACAAGTAATTCCTCAGGGAATAAAGAGCAGTAAGCACAGAAGCTGTGTTCAACGTAAGAAGTGATTATGGTGTCTATTTCCAGGTAAGCAAATGGCCAACAAGTTCATAACTACAGAAAGGTCAAGTAGGGTATATGCTACAAAGATCTGCTCAGGCTAGTATTCAGGGAGATTTCATCGCTATTGTTGTTGGTAACTCAAACGTTGAGAAACAGAGAAGCCACACTTTGAGAGGTCCAACTGGGAGTCTTTACTGGAGAGCCAGTGACTGGACTCCTTTCCCAAAGACCTACAGCCCCTCAAACACACACAGCACTGTTAGAAAACTGAGCCAGGAGGTAGGAGAGGAAAGAAATAGAAGAAAAACAATACCAAGAAACCAGACCAGCTCCAATGGAGAGCTGACCAGAGGAAAGCTAGGAGACATGAGGTGTGGCATCATGGCGCCTGAGCAGTCTGGGCCTAAATAGGGTCAGGGTCAGAGGGTAGGGTTACAGGAAACTTGAGGGTCTGGTGAGTTCAAGGCACAGGACTGACAGGTACAGTAACCTGTGTCCAAGTCCCAACCCTTGTCTCTGGGAATTCAGGCGCGCACATCACCCGGGGGTTGAACTTCCCTGCCCCCACCATAAAGAGAAGATAGCAACAGTTAAACCCAATTCCCTATCATCCACCATGTGGCCAAGATGGCTCTGGTTTGACACAGTATCCTTATTTCACTATAAGAGTGTAGGTTGTGACTTATGATACCCCACTGTGGAATGCAGGACTCTCACTGATGATTGGTACCCTTTTACCTACCAGCAAGATATTGACCTACGAAGATATTTTATCTACCAGCAAGATGTTCAAGTTCCCTCCTGATGTGAGCAGCTGTTACTGCCTGCAAGAGGTTGCTAGTTGCTAGGCCAAGTACTGCCTCAGATCCCCACAGATGCTTTCCTGGATAGAGAGGCAAAGTAAAACTGCAAGACATTAAGGGAAATGGTATTTACAGATTATTTGGGAAGCATATCATTAAATCTTTTGAATATGTTAGTAGTCACCATGTTATATACTGGAAAAGAATGAATTTATGATCTATAAATACATTTCAGTTGCAAAACTTAGGCAAACATCAAGAAATTTTATGGAACATTTCCCACTTATCAGGTACCGTTTTTGATATTGGGAATCCATTTGTGAACAAACCCAACTAAGATCTTTGTTGCAGTGGAGCTTAATTCTAATGGAAGATTCTAGTGTACCACCTAGTTGAGGGATTGGAGTGGAGGACACAAAAGGGTTAAGCAAAATTGCAGGTCGAGGAAAGGAGCCAGGAGAGGAGAATGTAGGTGAGAAAAATGGTGAATGGGTCAATCTTGGGAAACAGAGAAGAATGCAAAAGAAATGTAAGAGTAGGTATTATAAAAATATAAAATGAAATTATAGTAAAATAGTAGTGTTTTTGTCTGGGTTTATCTCTAAAGCATAATGAAATTGTGCTGGGTGCCAATGGCTTAATCTTGATTCTATCTAGTCAGGAGCTGATATCTGAGGATCAAGGTTCAAAGCCATTCTGGGTGGGAAAGTCCATGAAACTCTTATCTCCAGTTGACGAATGAGAAGCCAGGAATGGAGGAGTGGCTTTGAATAAAAAGCTGAAAGAGAATAAAAAGCCCCTTGTTCAAGGCTCAATAACCTAGAACCCAGAACCCAGAGCACACAGAAATAATGGAATTGAATTCATATACTGATTCACTTTTTGTGCATAGAGGAGAAAATATCCATTTCACATTCATAGAACTTTACCATGCCTTCTTTCCAGGGTCAATGGTCTTCTAGAATGAGGGTGCTAGAATGAGCACTATCCATTCAGGTAGCATCTTTGTCTGTGGCTCTCTTTCCCATGAGAGCGGTGCATACACAGTTTTCAGCAGGTTGTTGGGTCTCATATTTTAGGTTGTAATTTTTGCAGAAATCAGATCTGAATGTACAAGTGCCTTGTGTCCATACACCTCATAATAGCTTGTTAAATATTTGATGTGTGAGCACAGTTTGTTGACAGCTACCTCATTTCCAGGAGGAGAATGACATGTTGCCAGGGTATATATTCTAGTATTTCAATCAGTAGGAGGACATGATAGAATATTCTATCTCTTATTGATGTTTATCATTATGAAATGCACCTTAGTGCATAACATGGGGGAATGTAAGTTAGAATAAGACTCTCTTGGGTGAAAATACCCTAAAAATCCACAAGAGGGAGATATGTTACCACCGAAGTAGAGACGGAGCTGATGAGAACTAACTCCTAACTTTTATGAGCAGGCTATGGTGGTGTGTTTTTCCAGTTGAAAAAATGAGAAAAGGATAGGCTATTTGAAGTTTGGCTTTACAGTTTTCTTTTGGGATGGGAGATTAGAGAAGCTCAGTTATTCGCTGTCTTGGAATATGCATGATATGTCAAGATTTAAGAATCATCAACAGCTTCAATGGACATATCTAAAGGATTTAAGGATTTTTGTCTGGTGCTGATCACAGTGTGGTTCTTTCAAGGACAGATTGTAAAGCTGCTTTGCTCTGTCTCCCCCTTTTCTGGCAGTGGTGAAGAGGTAGTGCTGCCCAGATTGGGTTGAAAATACTTGGTGGGCAGTGTTCTTACTGTCTCCTGTAGGCAGAATGAATCATTTTGATTTTTAGTGTCCTTTACCTATGAAGGGGAAACCCAAACTGTAGGTAACAGTACAGAAGAGGAACAGAGGGAAACATTTAAATAATGTATATTGTGGGCTGGGAAGGTGGCTCAGTGTAGAGCGCTTGCCTTGCATGCATGAGGCCCTGGGTTCGATTCCTCAGCACCACATAAGCAAAAAGAAAAAAGCCAGAAGTGGTTCTGTGGCTCAAGTGGTAGAGTGCTAGCCTTGAGCTGAAGAGCTGAGGGATAGCACCCAGGCCCAGAGTTCAGGCCCCAAGACTGGACCCCCCCCAAAACAATAATGTATATTGTACCTTGAAATTTACATTCATATGTGGTCACTAGGGATAGAAACTACACATAATTTCCACTAAAATGTTGACAACATTATTACCACATCACTTAGGAGTTTTGTTTGGTTTCCTTCTTAGAAAACTTTTTCATGTGTTTACAAATGCTAATTCCTATTTCTCTTTTCAATGTTTGATATTCCTGATCCTACTCTCATTCTTCAAGTGATTTCTTCTCTTGATTTTCTTCTGTAATTTTCCAGTCTCTGTATTGTTCAACTGACCCTTTTTTTGATCACATATTATTTTCTTGTGGCAATGGTTCACTCACAGGAAGGCTGTATTATGTGAGATTAAGAGCACAGATGGGTCCACCTGTGTCCCTATTTAAACAATTTGTGTTTTCCCTTCCCCTTCCCAAATTATACCAACATCAAATACAGTGAAAATGGGTTATACCTTGGGGGAGGGACATACAAAGAAACAAAGAAATCATCTTATAAATATGTTAGAAACAATGGCAAGAAAGAAAAACCATGCAACAATGGGATGTACAAGATGTTATGTCAAAAAACGAACTTTACAACTTTGGTGGGGGAGGGGCATGAGGGCAGGGACGCTAAGGGGAAACAAAGGAGGAGACAACAATGCTTGATAAGAAATGTACTCATTACCTTGCTCATGTAATTGTAACCCCTCTGTACAGTATCTTCACAATAAAAAAAAATTTAAAAAGAGCACAGATGGAAGCCAGATGTCAGTGGCTCATTCTGTAATCCTAGCTACTCAGGAAGCTGAGAGTTGAGAATCTTGGTTCAAAGATAGCCCAAGAAAAATAGGTGAGATGCTTATTTCCAGTTCACCAGCAAGAAGTTGAAAGTGAAGCTGTGGCTCAAGCTGGTAGATCTCAAGCACAGCCTTAAGTGAAAAAGCTATAGGACAGTGCCCAGGCAAGGAGTTCAAGCCCCATATTCTCGCTCAGTTTTTCTTTCCTCCCTCCCTCCCTCCCTCCCTCCCTCCCTTCTTCCTTCCTTCCCTCTTTCTCTCTCTCCTTCCTTCCTTCCTTCCTTCCTTCCTCCCTCCTTCCCTCCCTCCCTCTTTCTTTCTTTCTTTCTTTCTTTCTTTCTTTCTTTCTTTCTTTCTTTCTTTCTTTCTTTCTTTCTTTCTTCTGTCTCTGTCTCTCTCTCACACAATACAAACACACACAGATGTGTACACACATGAGAAGAGTTGTATGAGACTTTAGGTAAGTCACTTAGGTTCACAGTGCTTTCATCTCATAAAGCTGCAAAATGGGGAAAAGGATGTTGCTTACTTCATTGGGTTTCTTTGAAGATGAGTTAGTATATGCAAAGGGCTTGGAATGGAGCCCTTCAGATAGGAAATACTTTAGATTTTGGTTGTTGTTTGTGTATTCATGGGTTCCGCATTGACTCAACCAACTACAGATGAAAACTATTTGGAAAAAATGCTCTGAATATGTATAGACTTATTGTTTCTTTTTAGCATTTCATAGACAATACAACAACTATTTATATAACCTTTGCACCGAATTAGACATCATAAATAGCCTAAAAACGATCCAAAAGTCTATGGAAGAATGTATGTAATTTAGATGCCAATATTGCACCATTTTATGTTAGGGACTTGAGCTGTTGTGGGTGTTAGTAACTGTGGCAGTCCTGGACTCCATCCCTCCAAGCCCCTATGAATATCAAGGAATTACTGTTTTTAGTATTAATCTCTTCCAACATAAACTTTGTTTTCAGGAGTTCATCTATGGCTCAAAATCCCTAGACATGTTTTCTAGGGCTTTCTAGATGTATGTAGACAGGCCATCCATCGGTACCTCAGACTCAGCATGCTGAAGACTGAATATATCATCTGTTGCTCTTCTCTTCCCTTGTACTATTCCTTACTTAATAGCCAGCACCAGGAAACAATGGACTCTTCTTCCCTTCAGTCCTTCACTTCCAATGCATTTGGTTACAAATCATGCTAAAAACGATCCAAAAGTCTATGGAAGAATGTATGTAATTTAGATGCCAATATTGCACCATTTTATGTTAGGGACTTGAGCTGTTGTGGGTGTTAGTAACTGTGGCAGTCCTGGACTCCATCCCTCCAAGCCCCTATGAATATCAAGGAATTACTGTTTTTAGTATTAATCTCTTCCAACATAAACTTTGTTTTCAGGAGTTCATCTATGGCTCAAAATCCCTAGACATGTTTTCTAGGGCTTTCTAGATGTATGTAGACAGGCCATCCATCGGTACCTCAGACTCAGCATGCTGAAGACTGAATATATCATCTGTTGCTCTTCTCTTCCCTTGTACTATTCCTTACTTAATAGCCAGCACCAGGAAACAATGGACTCTTCTTCCCTTCAGTCCTTCACTTCCAATGCATTTGGTTACAAATCATGTCTATGTAAATAATAAACGTCATTTATACTTGCCTTTAAATTACTTCAAGGACCCTGAACCTACCTATACTGTGTTCTTTTCATCTAAGCCAAAGGCAAATATGATCCCATACAACCATAGATTAAAAATATTTCATATTAAAAAATAACTTTCAGTTATTTGTGGCTTGACATAGAGATTTTTTTTTTTGCAGGTCCGGAGCTTAAACTCAGGGCATAGGCACTGTCCCTGGGCCTCTTTGTGCTAATGGCTGGTGCTCTACCACTCGAGCCATAGCATCACTTCCAGTTTTTTTCTGAGTGGTTTATTGGAGATAAGGGTTTCATGGGACTTTCCTGCCTGAGCTGGATTCCAACTGTGATCCTCAGATCTCAGCCTCCTGGGTAACTAGGATTATAGGAGTGAGCCACTGGCACCAGCTAATACACTGATCTTTGATGATCTGGCCCCTGCTTACCTTCATGTGCTGATTTTCCTTCTGTCTGGCCTCCCAGAAAGGTTGTCCCCATGTTGACCTGAAAGCATTATCTATGCAGCAGAGACAGATGAGAATGTATATCCCTGTTTCTAATATACATCCAAGAACACAGTAGGTACATGTTAAACCTGTATGAATAAAGGTCTGTACTTTATGTGAATGGGTGTTTTTTCATGCTCATAGACTTAAAGCTGTCTTCAGTGTGTTGATTGGAACAAGCACATCCCACAACATAATTAAAATGTGAGAAATGTTTCTAACACATCAGTAATGTAGACACTTTCAAATGATGGCTAAGGAAATGCAAGCTCAAACTTACAAATAGCCTTTTACATAAAAAACACTCAGAGGTGCATTTTCTCTTTAATGCATGTACATAACTTCCATTAACATTCCTTGCCCCAGTGCTTAGCTTTTATTTTTTTATGTCTGTTGTATATAAATCTAGGTCTTGACATGTTAATGGAAAGATCTTGGTTTGTGATGACATCATATCACATGTAAAATAGAGGTGGTTGAATTGTTTGGAAAAGTTTCATCTGAGGTTGCTTATCTGTAATCCTGAAGAAAAATTACTTTAAACTAATGGCATTCTGCCAGGGGGGGTCCTGTTCTTTGTTTAACAAATAACTTCTGGATGATTTCTTATGAATGCAATCAAATGGTCTGATGTGGTTCTGCTCCACTTAGTAGCAAAGGGCCTAGGATGTAGAGAAATTCTAGAAGTGATTGTAGCTTCTGCAGAAAGGGGTTGAATTACTTGAGGGGATGGTGATGAGGAGGAACAGGTGATAAGAATAAGGCAGTCACTGAGTGTGTGTGTGTGTGCCTGTGCACCCATCTGTGTGCACGATATGGTTGGTATACTAGAAACAATATACTAATATCTATCCTTCATATTGACTTTGGGGTGAAATAACGGGTCCTGTATTGTTCTGGGTTCTTGAAATGTTGGAGGTAAGCCTAGATCTTTGATTATTTTATGATTCTCTTTTAGATGACTGAGACAGCGTGTGACTACTAGTTCTTGCTTGTTATATATGAGAGTCTGAAGCCTACCATCTCCCTCTCTAACCTTCACTTACTTCCCATCCCACCTGCCTTAACATAGTAACTGCCCTGATAAATGATGCTTTGACCTTCATGCTGAATTGTAACCTTGACTTTTTTTTTTTTAATCTTTCCTCTCTGTTCTCTGGATCAGACAGAGACTGAGTGCTTTAATTCTAGAATAAGCCACTTCTCCAAATGTGAACCTCAGTGGATATTTTCAGGATCATAGGATGTAGAGTGGAAATCTAGGCCATTGTCTTCCTGTTAGGGAAGAGAAAACTGAGATTCATAGAACTGAAGTTATTTGTCCCAGACAGCTTTAGTGGCAGAACTAGGTTGGAAGCTCAGTCCCCTGACTTTCCGTATGGACCCTCTCTCTCTTAGTTGAATCCTAATTTCTCTCATTCTCTTTCTTGCCACCCACCCATTCCTTCCATTTTATTTCTGTAATGTGGAACAACTGTTCAATATAGAAGCACAGAAGTATTTACATTACAAAAGTCCTAGCAGTCAATCTAGGCCAATTTTAATGGCAATAATGTATTATTAAAATGAATTTTTGGTGGTTAACTGGAGGTAGGAGTCTCACATACTTTTCTGCCTAGGCAGCTGTTGACCTTTGAGCCTCAGATCTTAGCCTCCCTGTGAAGCTAGGATTATAGGTGTGAGCCACTGGTGCCTAGCGAGTTCAGTGCATCTTGATGAATGTCGTCTCTTCCATAAATTTCTAGTTATTTATCTGAACCATATCCATTCTCTAAAGTTAGATATCTATGCTAGTATAGTAACACTTTTCTTGGCTTGTATTTTTCATTTAAGTAGCTATGTATGATACCACTTGACAAAGCACCATGGTTTACCTTTCACTCATGACAGTGAAGTTCTGTTCACGTGTTCTATTATAAACCATGTTGCACTAAACATCTGTGTATGTATTTTTTTTTTTTACTGCTTATAAGTGAGAGATTCTGTAGAACACTTACTTGAGTAGAAATTTTGGTTTTTAGGGTATATTTATTTTTGCGCCTACTTCTAGCTCTCAGCCTTATAGGACATGGTGAAATTAGTTCCTTTGAAGTTAGGCATAGCCATGCAATTTGTTTTGGAGAGTGAAATGTCAGCAGAGCCTTAAAAGCCAGTCAGAGTGCACCACATTATCCCTTTGCCTTTGCAAAGAGACACTTTAATGAGCCATACAGTGAATCTTTATTGTAATAGCTCATTGTGACAAATAGAAAAGCTTCCAGTTGACTTAGAGTAAATAGTAGGTATGAGCTATCAGTAAATTAGTGATTTTTTTCTTTAAAAGAATTTATTTTAATATAAACAAGTGGGAAAAAACCTTGTCTACATCTGAGGGCACAACCATTTCTAGACCCAGCTCAACAGCCTGTGATAGGACTACAAATACTTGTTGGTATCTTAGTTTTAGCTCTGATCTCTTTTGTTTTGACAACAGGATTCATGGTCAAACTATGTAGATTCGCTTCGTTATTGGTCCTCTCTTGCCTCATTTATGCTTATTACTACCTTTATCACATCAGCCGTATCCACCTGGCCATACTGGTCTTGTTTCTGAATGAGCTAATTACTTTCATATACTGTTGGGTTTGTTTTCCTACTCTAGAAATATTTTTGGTTTTTCTTTAAAACCTTGAGGGCTGTGTCTAAATAGCTTGGCTTACATTCTTAGTTCAGCCAATTTATCTATATAAATTTACTTTGGAAGGTCTTTTCCATCTTCATACAACCCATTTTTCAGTATCTTAGTTTCAAAGTGAAACAGTTCTGGCCATCTCCATTAAGAACCTTTTCGTGCTCGCTTCCCAGCTTGTCTGTCTTCATACACATATTCTTCCACTGCGTTTTTGTCATCATTCCACTCCTCCAATTTGTTCTGCATGATTGTCTTACCCTGATTTTCAGTGTATAAATGGAATGATTTTTCAGTCTATTTGCCATGATTAACTGATTGTTAATCTGCAGGTTCACTGTAACTGGGTTTTACTTTTGTCATTCTGTTTTGCTTTTTGATCCAGTTTGGGGGTCCCCATCTCTTTAGCCTCTGCTTTAGTTTCTGCTCCTGTCCTGCTCCTTACCACATAGCTTCCCCTGCATCTTCTCTCTCCTTTGCATTGGGATCTTTGATTTCCATGGCTTCTCTGTTTTCTTCACATTTGTGCATTTTCACTAGGGATGCATCAGACACATGAAAATTCTATGGACATTTTGAACTGAGGCCATCAGACTATGGAATGACTTTGTGGACTGAAGACTGAGCTATAGCAGGATCTGGATAGAGTAATCCCAAGGAGAGGCATAATAGGTTTCAGGAGTGAACCATTCCTTTCTATTACATATGAAGACTTTAGAGAAAGTCTTGACATGGTTTTCTGGGAAGGCTTCACAATCTCTTGTCCCTTCTTTGGAGAATTCCATCTCAGAAGTATTAGAGATGCTACCACATCATAGAAAATGTTTTCACTTTGAAAATATGCAGTATGCACCTACAATGCACGACTTCCAAAGATAAATTCATCAACCTTTAATGTTAGAATAGGTATTTGAACAAATAACTTGTCAGTATTCTTTACCATTGTAAGAGTTTTTGTGACTCCACCGTCTCCATTACCTTACTTTGGCTTGTTTTACAACTATGAAGGGTGGCTCTGCTCTAGGTTAGAGCTCATTACACATTTATAGAAGTGTGCCTCTCCTCATAGCTCTTCATACATATCCACATTGTTCGTAAAACATTCAGTGCTCAAAGGGAGGGCTGAAGTATTTGTACTCAATGATTTCCTGAGTTTCTCACACTCTTGAGATAGCTATAATAATTCAAGGATTTTAGACTTTATGTCTAGCTTATATTTCTTCTCAAACTTTCCACTGAAGTAAGTTACTTATATTGCACCAAACAAATTCTCTGCCTCTTGGTGTCATGTCAAATGCCGTGGGCCCAAATTGCAATTTTACTCCAGTGAATGAATATACAGCAGCTTGATAAACAGAATGCCCATGTTTACAAAAGCTACATGTTTTAGTTTGTCTTCTAAGGCAGGAATATTTTGTTTTAGATTCTATATGCCAGAGCAACTACAGTAGTTTTATTCATTAAGTATAGGCAGTTATAACCAACAATCAGTTTTGTATCCAACACTGATCATCTTTCATTATGGAAGTATGGATGGAAACAAGATTCCTTAAGAAGCCGCTAGGCTTCTTATAAACACTTTTCAGAGGGGCGAGGTGCTTCACAATGGGATGTTCATGGTTTGAAACCAGCTGGAACAAAAGTGTTCACGAGACCCTATCTTCATTAATGGTGAGCCGTGGCTGTCATCCCGGATATGTGAGAAGCATAAACAGGATAGCAATCCAGGCTGGCCTGGGCAAAAGGTGATACCCTATTTAAAAAAGTGACAAAAACGAAAAGGGCCAGGGCCAGCTCAAGTGTTGAGTGTGGACACAAGATCCCGAGTTAAGACCCAAGGACAGCCAAAAGAAACAAAGCAAACTAAACAACAGCAACAGCAAAAAAACTCGACGTTCTTCCTGGGTTCTTTTCCAGTTTGAATCAAAGCATGACAGTCACTGACTGGCTCAGCAGTAAGATCTTCCTCATTAGTATATCACCTTTATAGATGTTAATCCAGTGGATAATTGTACAAGATTGGATTTTTTTCTGCTTCCCCAAACAAATCAGAGAGAACTTGCCCATGGAATTAAAAAAAAACAAACCCTTGAACTGGGTTCTTTTCATTGTATATTTCCGGGTTATTAGCACCTGCCTCAGTTGAATGGATTCTTAGGACCAAAAGAAATGAAATCCACTATTGCAGTGGTCACTATTTCATTAACCACCTTGCAGGTGGCTCCACCATGGACACAGGTCCATCATAGCTTGGAAAGCACAGATCTATAACTGCTTTAGTAAGGTATGATCATATACCATAAGATTCACCCATTGTAAACTTTATAGTTCTGTGTCAGCTAGTAAATTTATGGAGTTGTATGAAGTTTTCATGGTTTTGAAGTATAATTGGGCCACATAAAATCATTTCTGTCCCATTCTACAGCAGTTTTATCAGTTTTTATTTTATTTTATTTTATTTGTGAACATACTGTACAGAGGGGTTACAATTACATGGGCAGGATAATGCGTACATTTCTTACCAAGCATTGTAGCAAGCAATCCTCAGTGACTCTCTTGTTCCCTTGTGGTCTGTTCCCTCTCACAGCCAGCTTTATCACTCATCTCCTTTCTTTCTCTATAGACTTTTCATTCCTGGAGATTTCATAATATATTATGTATTTAAAACTGATCTTTATTTTAGGACCAAGGAATACCTGTTCTTTTTAAATTACTGAATAGCTTTCTAATTATATGTATAATTCTACACTCTTTAATATTTAAAAAATATTTTTATTGTCTTTAAGTAGTTGTACAAAGGAGTTGTCATTTAATAAAGCACCAGAGTCAGAAGCCAGACAACATGTTACAATTAGAAAACCTTTACAAATAGGAAAACTTGTGAACATTTGTGTAAATGCCCAAAAGTGGGATTGCTGGGTCATAGGGAAAATCTATGTGGAGTCTTTTGAGGAACCTCCATACTACTTTCCAAAGTGGTTGAACAAGTTTACATTCCCACCAACAATGCAGTAGGGTTCCCTTCTGTCCACATCGCCTCCAGCATCTGTTGTTATTAGAGTTCTTGATTATAGCCATTCTAACTGGAGTGAGGTGGTATCTCAATGTTGTTTTTTTTTAAATTTTTTTATTGTAAAGATACTATACAGAGGGTTACAGTTACATGAGTGAGGTAATGAGTACACTTCCTCTTGAATCAATGTTGTTTTGATTTGCATTTCTTTTATGGATAGAGAGGTTGAGCATTTCTTCATGTGTCTATTGGCCATCCTTCTTTCCTCTTCAGAGAAGGTTCTCTTTAAGTCTTTAGCCCACTTATTTATTGGGCAGTTGTTTCTTTGAAGATTTGCTGTTGGAGGATTTAATTTTTTTTTTTTTTTTGGGTCCTGTCGTGGGGCCTGAACTCTGGGCCTGGGCGCTGTCTCTCAGCTCTTCAGCTCAAGGCTAGCACTCTACCACTTGAGCCACAGTGCCACTTCTAGCTTTTTTCTTTTTGTGGTGCTGAGGAATTGAACCCAGGGCCTCAGGCATGCAAGGCAAGCGCTCTACCACTGAGCCACCTTCCCAGCCCAGGGGGATTTAATTTTTTGAGTTCCAGGTACATTTTAGATATGTCTGAGTCAAGCAGAAAAAGTCAGATAAGTTGATGTTAGGGAAATGAACCCTAAGATATGTATTTAAATTTTTTTTTCTTTCATGCAATTGTTTCTAACACATTTATAAGATTATTCTTTGTTGCTTTGTGTGTCCCTCGCCCACGGTATAACCCCTGCTTTCACTGTATTTGATGTTGTTATAATTTGTGGAGGGGAAGGGAAAAAACAAATCGTTTAAATAGGGATACAGGTGGACCCATTGCAACAATGACATGTACAAGTCGTTTTGTCAAAAACAAACTTTACAACTTTGTTGGTGGGGGGAGGAGGGGTGCCTGGGGAGGCAGGGGAGGATGGGATGGGAAGGGGAAACAAAGGAGGAGGCTACAATGCTTGATAAGAAATGTACTCATTATCTCACCCATGTAATTGTAACCCCTTTGTACAGTATTTTCACAATAAAAAAAAGAAAACTTGGAACTTTTAAATTCTGAAAATATATTTTTTCATTGAAAAATGCATTTCAAAACATTGTGGATGTTTGTATTGTAAGCAAGTAATAATGAGAGCTAGTTTCATCAGGTTCATGTCTATAAAATTGTGGATGTTGGCAAAGAAACTAATCAAAGCTTCTGCTCCCTTATCTTTTATTTTGGTTTTGGAGACTTCAAGAGAGTTAAGCAAATCCAGGGAGACCCATGTTTTCTTCAGAGATTTAAGGACACATCTCAGCAAGGGATGCATTCAATATTCTTTTATAAAAGAGGGGAACACAGATGTCTTTCAGTAGCACTAAGACTGCTCTCTGTAGAGTTAATTGTACACAGGGAGATAACTTTTTTTCTTTCTAGCTCCAATAATTTGGGAGCTGAGTGGGAAGTTACTTTGGGAAGTTACTTATTTAGCTGCAGAATTAATTTTCAGTATGAAGCAGTATTTCCAACCTAAAGGGGCAAGTATCTGAGTCACAAGTTAAAAGCATTGAAAAACACTCTCATAATAATCTCTGCCCACCAGTTATATGTTTTAGTTCCCATTCTCCTCATGTTGCTGCCTTCCTGGGCAGGGTTCTGGGTGCTCTGTCCAGAGTCTATGTTATGGCCCTGGGTTCAGTTCTCTAGTGAATGATCTGAAGCCAGTACTGGTGGATTTCATTGTTCGATATTGCCTCCCACCGTCCTTGAAACCAAACAGGCTTAAAGTTTTTTTTTTTTATTGTCAAGGTGATGTACAGAGGGGTTTCACATTTCTTGTCAAACTTGTTACCCTTTCCCTCAATTTTCTACTTTCCCGCCTTCCAACCCCCCCAAGTTGTGCAGAATGTTTCCGACATACAGTCTTGTGTACATCGCTATTGCATTGGTTCCCCATTGTCCTTTGTGTCACTCTTCAAACAGGCTTTTCTTGAATCCTGACTTTGCTAGAAGCTCGGGGACCACACTCAGATTATTTGTCTTTTTGAACCTTAGTTTTCTCATCTGTAAAAACAAGATGATGACCATTTATGTGTGGATGAGGCAACTAGCTCCATGGTGCCTAGGCTGGCACAATGCTTATGGAAATATACCACAAATGGTTGCATAGAAACTAACTGTGGCAGTAGTACTGCCCCCCTCTTTCTCTCTCTTTTCCTCCTCTTCTTCTCTCCCCTTTCCCTTCTTCTCCCCTCGCCCATTGGCAGATGACAATGATATTTAAGGTGTTTTGATGAGCCTGACCAACTGCCATTGCAACACAAGTCTTCTCCTATATGGCAAGCCATCATTGATGCTATCTCTACCAGACCCACAGGATAGGTCTACATGGACCAGATCTAACACTCTTCAGGTCAGGGTAGTGTAAGTTGACCTATTGCAAGGGTTGTAAGGGATAAAGCTTTTAGAGTAAAACCCAGGGGCAGAGGTCCATTCCTGCAGCCTGCAGGAGATCTGAAATGCAAAGTTTTGAGTAGATAAATTATCTGGGGGATACCTAGGCATCTTTTCAATGTCATCCTCTGGTTGACATCCCCAGGCCTATGCAATGTCCACTCATTTCTTCTTATACCAGCAAGTGGCTTCATTAAGCAACCTGCATCGAATGCACTTGCCACTCTCCCAGGGTTTCATGAAAAATGTCCCCTGACTCTTTTGTTACTGCTGCAAACTTTAACAGAAGCCTCCACATTGTTTAGGCTCTTTACTGCTTAATATACTCTTACTTTTCAACCCTTAGATAACCTATATTCCATTTTGCAACTATAGAGATATTAAAATAGAAATCATTGCATGTATTATCCTATAGAAGACCTATTTTTTCCATTCTTATTAGCAAAAAATCCAAATGCTTTCCCATGTGTTTTCAAGATCCCATATATCTGGGACCCTCTAAATGTCTCTGGCTTTATCTACTGTCATCTGCTCTAGTCACAGTAAATGTCTTTGTCCTTTAGGCCAGTGAAGTTGATATGCACTTCATAATCTCTTTGCCTAGGTCCTCTTATCCTATGTCCTCTTAGGACTGTGTTTTTCTTACATTTAGATTAAGCCCAAACATTTAATCACCAGAGGCTTTTTCATATAAAGAGGCATCTAGTTATCAGTTTGCATATGTTTTCTGTTATTTTTTGGTATATGTTTCTGCCACTGATATACTAACTCCAGGAGGAAGAAACCCCATTTTTCTGTCTTGTTCTTTATATGCTCAGTGTACAAAACAGTTCCTCCCACACTCAGTAAGTATTTGTACATCAACTGAGTTACTGGATACACAGTTTGGATGATCACTGCAGAAAGCGCTGAGGAAATGTCCTCTTCAGACCTTTTCTCTCTCCTGTCTCTGAGAGGGATGTCATCATCCTTACCTGGATGAAAGTGCCTGTTGAGGAGTGGATCTGGCCCATTGTTGCTCCAGTATCTGAGGCAGGATTCCAGCCTCAGTAGCTTTTGTTTTTTAGTCTAGTTTCTTGTAAATGGTGATCAAATACCACCTGGTTTTAGCAAAGTGTTGGTGTCAAAGAGATAGAGTGTGGGTCAGAACTGATCTGTCAATCATTTGGGTTAGTCAGGAAAGCGAAGCTGAAACATGGGGAAAAGTAGATATTAGGATTCTGGCTAGCAGGAAGCTGTGTTGAAAAAGGGTTGGCCCAGTGGGAGTGGCATGAGTGAACTCTATAGTTGCTTTAGATTTCTAAATTCATTTATTATGGTCGTGGAGCATGTATTCAATGGTTCATCTAGGTTTGTTTGAAGACAGCATCCTGTAGGTTTTAAGGTCTCCTTTGAAACAGATCTCCTTCATGCAGATATTGATGCACCCATTGCATCTCCCACTTTAAAAATGTTACTGTACTCTTCCCACAGTTATACCTGAACATCTTCCCATCTTTACTGAGGGATAATCACTATGCCAAAGATTATGTAGACTTAGAAGTACAATAGGATGTTTTGATTCAAATATCCCTTGGATAATGATTCCTATAACAAAGAAAACAACACCTGTCATGGCTGCCATGTGTTGTACACATGTGTGTGTTAAGGACACTAAGCTCTACCCCCTAGCAATTTTTTAACATATAATATTACAAATAGAGTGCTTTATCACACTACACTGCTATTAGGTATTATGCTGCATATGCGGTCTTGAGGTATACATTTTGGCAAACATATTTCCATTCCCCCCCACTCTCTGGCACCTGGTAACCACCATTTTATTGTCAGTTATGCTTAAGTTTGACTGTTTTAGTTTCCACATGTAAATGATATCATGCAATATATGTCCTTGAGTGTTGTGTTTATATCATTTAACTTATATTTACCCTCCAAGTTCATCCATATTGTGACAAATGGCAGGATTTCCACTTATAAAATGGAATGATCTTCCATTGTATGTTGTACACACATGCACACATAGTCTCTCTCTCTCTAACATAATAATGTTATGGCATTTATAAGAATATTTGTCATATGTCTCTATATATGTACAATCCTACCATTTCTATTTATTTATTTATTATATATAATATATATATTATATAATATATTATATATAATATATTATATATATTATATATTATATATTATATATAATATATATTATATATATAATATATATTATATAATATATATATATAATATATATTATTATATATTATTTATTATATATTTATTGTTTATCTTTTTTTTTTTTTTGTTGGTCATGGGGCTTGAACTCTGGGCCTGTCCCTCAGCTTTTCAGCTCAAGGTTAGTGCTCTATACTGGAGCCACAATGCTACTTCCAGTTTTTTGGTGATTAATTGGAGATAAGAGTCTCATGGACTTTCTTGCCGAGGCTGGTTTTGAACCGCAATCCTCAGATCTCAGCCTTCTGAGTAGCTAGGATCACAGGTGTGAGCCACCAGTACTCAGCTATTGTTTATCTTTATCTATTTATTGATACACAGGCTCAGGTTGTTTCCGTGTCATGGTTATTTTAAATCATGCTGCAATGACTATAAGAGTGCAGAGATCTCTTGAAGTCATTGATTTCTTTCCCTTCAATATATACTCAGAATGGGATTGCATGTTTTCTCTCAAGTATGTTCTCAATTATTTGTCCTTGTAAAAGGACATTTCTGTGCCACTTTGTAGTAAGATTTTCAAGGCTAAAATTCAGGTTGGGTTTCCAGGTATATTTAATTTTTTAAACATTTATTTTTGACCATTACTGGAGTTTGAACTCAGGCCTCTTTTTCCTCAGTTTGCTTGCTTTGTCAAAAAGCCTAACTTTTGCTAATTATTTTGAAGATGTAGTCACATTATGATCCTCTGGACTGAGTATTATTTGTAGCAATGCACAGAAATGTTATCTTAAGGAAATCTGAACATAGGCATCTGAATCTACTGTCCTCTAACGTACATATTATAGATAATTATTTCACAAAAATTGATAATGGATTCTGTTCATGATATCTGTTAATATTTAGGTTAAGGGAATAAGATTGCCATATTCATCATATTACATAAAGAATATATATGCAAAAAAACTACCATCCTAAAGTAGAATATTTATTTTTTTCAACTCTGCCATATATAGAGTGTGAATTCTAGCTGGATTCATTACTGGGCAAAGCTATTATTTGCTCTAGGCAGCAGTTGAGACACAAGTTACCCTCAATTCTAACATTTAAAAGTATAACTCAGAAGTAGCAACCTCTGAAAGCTACCTTCTGTGCAACAAGCCTTTTTATTTGTGCTTAACAACAACTATGTGTGGTAGGTGCTAGTTTCCCTGTTTTACAGATGAAGAAATGGGCAGAGCAACTGACTTCTTATAAATGCAGCTGAAGTTGGACAAATTAAGTTTTTCTCTTTGGATAATGGTAGTACTTCTTAGTTCAAATCAAATTCCCAGCATGCTTTCAACTTCACGAATTTCTTAGTGACAAAGGAGCTAAACCATGATAGGTTTACATAAATAGAAGCAAAACTGTTACCCTGGATTTTTGCAGAGTGGAAAGATGAAAAAACACAATTCTTCCTCCTCCCCTTCCCCTCTTCTTCTCCTCTTCCTTCGTATTGTTTTTGTTCTTATTGTTGGAAAAGCCTGTAGACAATTTTGTGTGTGAAAGAAGTTAACTAAGAAGTGTGAATTTCTGTGGTATTCTGACCTTGGGAACATGTTTGTACTTCAATTTAGTTTAGTTTTTCTCTCTGTCTCTGCCTCTCTTCCTATCTTTCTTTTTGTTTTTTCCTCTTGCATTCTTTTCCCTATTTTCAGGTGACCTTGTTTTTCTGATTATGAGATATTTATCAGAAACTTTTCCAAGTATGACTATTTTAGAATTAGATTAGTAAAAGAAAGAAAACCCAGAAAATGCTTAAAATAGTATACCATTAGTTACTGTTAATTTTCTAATAGAAATTTTTATTTATGCAGGTGAAAAACCTATGGGACTTGAAAATGACTATTGAGAAGAAAGTTTAGTTTTGTAACGCAGAAAATATCCAATTAAAACTCCAAATTTCTTTTATATTTGATAGAATTTAACTATTTTCTCTGAAGTGATAACCTAAGGAAATGTTTTGATAAATGTATCTAATCATCCAGGCATGTTGGTACATGCTTCTGATCTCCATATTTTGGGAGCAGGAGGATGCCAGGTTTGAGACAGGCTTCAATCATGGCATCCTCATAAGTGAAATCCTGCCTCAAAATAAAATAAAATAAATGTCTAATCATTCCTTTCACAGTGCAATTCTTTAAAAAGTGTTGAAGAATTCTGAAAACTTTCTGGAACCATCAGCTATTTGCAGTTGTAGAAGAAAAATAGAAACTCTTCACTTTCTAGGAACCAGTTTAATACTGTTGTTTAAAGACAGTGGATCTGTACATCCTGAGAAAATAGAATTAGCAAGTGTTGGAAATCTGAGAAAAAGGAGAAAGGAAATTTGAGATTTCCAATCCTTTGGTTTTTTTGGGTTGGTTAGCCATTTGTTTATGAGATATTTGGTAGAGGTGAAATATTAGAGCCTAGAAGAGAATAATCAACACTTCAGATATATAGATATCAGTGTCAAAACAAAGACCTCTATGGAGTAAATGTTAGACAAAATGACCAGAGTCCATGGTAACTTCTTTTGTATGCCAGTACTATGATTTGAACTCAGCGCCTTATGTTCTTGTTCAGCTTTCTGATTTATGGCAGGCAAATCATTTTGGCAATAGCTCCAGTTTCAGCCTTTTACTGGTTAATTGGAGATTAGAGCCACAGATTTCAGCCACTTGAACAGATATGATGATAGATTTGAGCCTGTGGTGCTCAGATATGGTTACTCTTGGTTGAGCATCAGAGATAACAAAGGAAAAGAATATCCAGTTAGAGAGCCAATCGGTGGGATCATTACCTGAGGGTGAATCCAGCCTCCAAGGCTGACTTTAATCCTGGTAGTGAACTAAGTTTAGGATGTGGAACTAAGGCTTAGGTTTGTATGAATAGCTCCTCTGAACAAGTTGCTTGGTAGCTATGCTTTGGGTACACCAACCTGGACTTTCAGAATGCTTTCAGGTGTAACTACATTTAAATATAAAGTGGCAGAAAGTCAAGTGTCACTTAAAAGTGAACAAATTCTAACAAAACATACATACACACAAACATATATATGATGTCTAAATATGTTTTCATTTTTATAAGCCAAGGTTTCAAATGCACCCAAAAATGAGTTGAAATGATTAACTTGTTTTTAAAATCCAGTGATTACAAATTATACTCCTGTTTTTTTAAGTCAGCAGCAATACTCATAGATGCTATCTAGGCAGGACATTTTCTTTTTCCAATTTTTCAAAATCAAAGTATTCATTTCATCTTTTAACACTAATATCTTTTTGAAATGAAAAAGGATTCATCTTATAAAATATCATAAGCACTGTGATCCTGAGACCAAGGTGATCTAAAGTTTTAAGGTAGCACTACTAGAAGAGCTCCCTTACAAATAACAGCTGCAAGAAGAAAAGGAAGGATCTACTACTGTTTAATTGACTCTCAATGAGTAGGCAACTGCAGATAAATGTTGACATAAATATATAGGATATGTAATGCATATATACATGTATATATATGATCATAAACAGCATTTAAATGAATGGAAATTGGATGATGGCTGTTTTATGTTCAGAATTTTGAAGGGAGAAGAGGGAAGTATAAATAAATACAACATCATATATCATGTTTCTTGTCCTTACCAAATCTTCACAAACCAATTTCTCACTACTTCTGAATATGTTCCTTCTGCTTCAGTTCTCTATATTCTTACGCCCAGTTCTCTCCTTAATTTGAAATTAAGATTTCTCTCAGTCTGAGGACTAGAAAAATAAAATCAATATATAATGATTAGAGACCTTATATTTCCCAAGCCTAAATCTGAAAGAATAAATCAGGTTTACCTGTATTACACATAATGGCACTAACTTTGCTAGAAGAAGAATATACCAATGGAAGCAGAGAGAAGCATAAAGCAAAGTCAGACTGGAGTGACAACATCGTTTTAGCCATCGCCACCATGTCTGAAAGAATAATTCCCAGTTTACATACATGAGACGCTGGTCTCAACTTTGACTGTACATTGAACTTAACTGGGGAGTTAATTTTTCTTTTTTTTATTGTGAAAATACTGTACAGAGGGGGTACAATTACATGGGCAAGATAGTGAGTACATTTCTTATCAAGCATTGTAGCCTCCTCCTTTGTTTCCCCTTCCCATCCCTTCCCATCCCCCCTCCCAAGTTGTAAAGTTCATTTTCAACATGACAACTTGTACTTCTCATTGTTACAACAGGTCCACCTGTATCCTTATTTATTTATTTTTTGGGTCCGGTCATGGGGCCTGAACTCTGGGCCTGGGCGCTGTCCCTCAGCTCTTCAGCTCAAGGCTAGCGCTCTACCACTTGAGCCACAGCACCACTTCCAGCTTTTTTTTTCTTTTTGCTTATATGGTGCTGAGGAATCGAACCCAGGGCCTCAGGCATACAAGGCAAGCGCTCTACCACTGAGCCACCTTCCCAGCCCCCTGTATCCTTATTTAAATGACTTGTTTTGGGAGTTAATTTTTCAAAAGCAAGGCTATAACTCAAACCAAGTAAATAAAAACCTAAATATATAAACTTGAAAGTAATTCTAGTTTGTAGCTAAGGCTACCTTATTGCTGTAGAAAGGAAGAAACTGTTAGATTTATCCAGCCCACCCAAATTCTACCTATTCCAATTCCTTCTGGCCTCAACTTATTTTCAAGTGTCTATATATTTTCTTTCTGAACTGAAAATAGACTCCATATGATCCTGAAGATATGAATTAAATAACTTCATGTGTACTTTGTTAAATTATCTCTGATACATACAAATACCTTGGATAAATAGTAATCTACCATACTTATTGAGCCATTTTTTTCTTCTGGATTACTTATACGTATGATGTTGGTAGAAAATAATTACATATCAATAATCTTAATCTGTACATATATAGACATGTACATATATAGACTATTGTTCACATATATATTTATATAGACAACTGTTGTCTTATGATGGTTCAGCTTACAAATTTTTGACTTGAGGATGGAAAAGCAATTCATATTCAATAAAAACTTGTATCAAACTTTGAGTTTTGATCTCTGTATAGGCTAATTTGAGTTATCATATTTTCTAGTGTTATGCTGTAGAGGATTATTATTATTATTTTTTTGGGTCCAGTCATGAGGCCTGAACTCTGGGGCTGGGCGCTGTTCCTCAGCTCTTCAGCTCAAGGCTAACACTCTACCACTTGAGGCACAACACCACTTCCGGCTTTTTTCTTTTTGCTTATGTGGTGCTGAGGAATCGAACCCAGGGCCTCAGGCATGCAAGGCAAGCGCTCTACCACTGAGCCACCTTCCCAGCCCTAGTGCTATGCTGTAGAAAGGAGTTGTTATTGCCAGTTAGTAGCTTGTTGTTTTGTGTGTGTGTGTGTGTGTGTGTGTGTGTGTGTGTGTGTGTGTGTGTGTGTGTGTGTGTGTGTGTGTGTGTGTGTGTGTGTGTGTGTGTGTGTGTGTGTGTATATATATATATAAAATCTTAGGATATATAATCCATACTATACCATGTTGCCTAAACTATGGTTTTTGGTAGGTTAAGTGTATTAAGTGCATTTAAATATACAATGTTTTTCAATTTGTGATGGTTTTATTGGGACATATCCCTAAAGTCCAGGAGCATCTGTAATCCGAATTCTGCTAAAATTCTAAGGCAGCATACTAAAGTAGAGGGCAATTTGATTTAATTATCTCCTGTGATTGATGGTTCACTTTCATGCTATTTTTTTCTAGTGAGTGCAATCAGAAAGCTTATATTTTTATTAAAATTCATTTATATGCTTAGATGGTGATATAATTGTATGATGACAATATGCCCAAACTGAAAACAACCATTATGATATTTTCAGTTCAGAAGTGGACAAAATGAGACTGTAGACTTTCTGTGAAAATAATTGTCCACAGGTTTCTGCTGAGCTCATTTGAACTCAAATGATGAGTTGGTCCCACATGATTTCTTGTAAATATAAAAGCAAAAGTTTAATGAACTTTAAAAAATGATTCATTTTTTCTATTTTTTGTTCTAAATACAATTAAGATTTCAGGATATAGATATATATTTTCATACATATATGAAAAATCTGAAAGCTTAACAAATGAGCTAGGTATTGAATGATTAAATGCAACTCAATTTAGTGGTTTTTCCCTTCATTTCTATGAATCATAGTGAGTCACCATTGTTTGAAAAACCACAAGATTAACTGTTTGTGGTTCTGTTATAGAAAATGTACTTACTAGCCGGGCACCGGTGGCTCACGCCTGTAATCCTAGCTACTGAGATCTGAGGATCGTGGTTCAAAGCCAGCCCTGGCAGGAAAGTCCGTGAAACTCCAATAAAAACCATCAGAAAACTGGAATTGGCACTGTAGCTCAAGTGGTAGAGTGCTAGCCTTGAGCTGAAGAGCTGAGGGACAGGGCTCAGGCCCAGAGTTCAAGCCCCATGACCAACAAAAAAATATGTACTTACTATTTTTCTAAAATTGGAACCTTAATAAAATAACTAATTAAAAATTTGAAAATTATTCTAGAATATCATTTTTTCTTATACAGTTCTATTTTTAAATCTTTCTGACATTTACTATGAGCTTCTAGTTGTGGTCACATAATGTCAAAATATGCTTTTAAGAGGAAAATATCCTTTCAAAATGAAAGGGTTAGGGAATTTTTACTGATGATTTGTGACTGTGTCAAACTGCTTTAACCTTTAGATATTCTGTGTTGCTTCTGACTCACTGATAAACACCAGTGCTCTGTTCATCTCAGAAAGGACTCTATTTTTGAAAGAAGTAAATATATGTGAAAAGCTTTTACACTTAACAATTGTGAATATAATCATGAGATGTCAGGCAGCACCTACTGCATCCGGATTCCCTTTTTGATAATGTCTGTCATTTCTTGCCAGAAGTCTGCGTGTACTTTTTAAAAAATCAAGTCTACCCCCGGAGTTGCTTCTCTTGTGCATTCCATGGGAAGGCACCTTGAGGAACATTTAGTTCCTTCCTGTTTGTATACCTCATGCAGTAGCACTTCTGTTGATGAAAGATAATTTGAAAAAAATGGGATTTATAAGAGGATTATTAAAACCAGTAGCAGAAATGCACCCTTAGGAACTCTGGAAACTAATAGACAAGACTCCCTAAATGTATTCTTTAATAATTCTTTTTTTTTTTTTTTGCCGGTCATGGGGCTTGAACTCTGGGCTTGGGCACTGCCCCTGTGCTCTTCAGCTCAAGGCGAGTGCTTTACCACTTGAGCCACAGCACCACTTCTGGTTTACTGGAGATGAGAGTCTCACGGACTTTCCTGCGTGGGCTGGCTTTGAGCCGCAATCCTCAGATCTCAGCCTCCTGTGTAGCTAGGATTATAGGCGTGAGTCACCGGCACCCGGCTGCATTCTTTAATAATTCTTACCTATATTTGACATGTTAGATTCTGAATAGTTGTGACTGAGAAGAGAGTTGGAGTAGAGACAATGCCAAAGATTTCACTTAACTGGATGGGTGTAGAAAGACTTGATATAATTAGAGTCAATTCTGGGAATTTCATGCCAAGAGAGACTAAGAAATAGGGGCACTGCATGTAAGTAGAGATTGTATTTCTGTAATGCTTAGAAGTTTGATTTAAAGATACAGTGCTTTTTAATTACACTATTTGACAATAGTATTTTGGTTTCAAGAAACAGAGATCCATTTCAACTGTGCCAAGAACAAGTGCATTTTTTTTTTGGTCAGTCCTGGGGCTTGAATTCAGGGCCTGGGTACTGTCCCTGAGTTTCTTTTGCTCAAAGTTAGCACTCTACCATTTGAGGCACAATACTTTTTCTGTTTATGTGGTACTGAGGAATCAAACCCAAGGCTTCATGCATGCTAGGCAAGCACTCTACCACTAAGCTACATTCCCAGCCCAACAAATGTATTCTTTTCTGAAAACAAGAGTCAAGATATCTGGGCTCCACTACCTGCTGATTGTGAATTCATTGTTACCCTTTATCTTAGACAGGAGTGCAAGCATCTTTCTCTTTTGCTCCACCATGCAAGATTAAGCAGCACTCTAGGTGTCTGTATTTTTCTAAGTCCCTGTCCTATATTTTCTTTGTCCATTGCCCTCAGAAAGAGCTATGGACATTGAAAATACGCTTCTGATAATGGATGTATGGGTATAAAAATATTTTGGTAATATGCCTGAGATATGACTCCAAAATAATTGTTACCAACATTTTATTAAGTGAAAAGGAAGGAATTCAGAGAATTCCTATTGTACTGGGGGTGATGTTAAATTTGGTATTGCATGTTCTGAGCAGGATGTGACTCGTATCTAGAGGGTACTGGGTAGGTTGTCTCCAAAGTTCAGGACAACAGACAGGGCTATTGTACCAGCTTTAGTGATTGAGTTCACATCACTAACTCAAATGATATTACCAGAAAAGGGCATAGAGAGAGGAGAGCAATGCAAAAAAATACTGAGGTTATTCTGTGGAATTCTAACATTTAAGGGATAGGCTAAAGAGATGTAAAAATAACCATAGATTAGTCAGAACTGGGATAGGATTAGGGAAGAATAATGCTATGGAAACCATGGGTATATAGTTTTAGAAAAGGAGTGAGTATCCACGGTTTTTTTTTTTTTTTTTTTTTTTGGTAGGTCATGGGGCTTGAACTCTGGGCCTGGGCGCTGTTCCTGAGCTCTTCAGCTCAAGGTGAGCTCTCCACCACTTGAGCCACAGCATCACTTCTGGTTTTCTAATGGTTTATTGGAGATAAGAGTTTCACTGGACTTTCCTGCCCAGGCTGGCTTTGAACCGAGCTCCTCAGATCTCAGCCTTCTGAGTAGCTAGGATTACAGGCGTGAGCTACCAGCGTGCGGTTAGTATCCACCATTTTCAAATGGGACAGAGAGTACCAGTGAGTTGTTCCAATAGGCAATTGGTAGATGACACTATGAAAAGAATTGTGAGCTGGTTTTGCAGAACCCAGGTTCATGTTAGGTAGGTGGGAGAGGATGGGCATGGGTAGCAGCGAGGATGTAGTGGTAGCTCTGTTAGACTATTCTCTCTGAAGAGCTTTACAAGGGAAGAAGCAAATACAGAAAAGGACTGTGCCAAGATGATGGATTGTTTTTTTTCATGCAGAAGAAAGTTGTTTATTAGCTACATATGTAAGAAGAGTGGGCATTGAAAAAAAAATTATGGTACAGAAAAGTGGTTATGGTTTCTATGGTTCCCAAAAATATGATGTGGAAGATTTCACATTGATTGGCAACTTTTGGTTCATTATAGATAAAGTGTTGTTGACTATCAGGAGTAACTAGGCAATATGTAAGCTACAATGTCTAGTAAGGTTTCTTTTTTGTTTATTTGTTTGTCACGGGGCTTGAACTCTGGGCCTGGGCGCTGTCCCTCAGCTCTTCAGCTCAAGGCTAGTGCTCTACCACTTGAACCACAGTGCCACTTCTGGTTTTCCAGTGGTTTATTGGAGATAAGAGTTTCATGGAGTTTCCTGCCTGGGCTGGCCTTGAAGAGTGATCCTCAGATCTCAGCCTCCTGAATAGCTAGGATTACAGGTGTGAGCCACCGGTGCCCGGCTCTAGTAATTTTTTTTTTTTATGTTGAGTTCTATCATTATGTCCAAGTCTGTTTTTGATCTTTTATTATATATGGCATTTCCTTTCTCTTTTTTGGTTTATAATAGTGTTTAGCAATGACAGAAATAACTAAAAGTCCTCAAGAACTCATTATAAACTATGTTTTTATGATTTTAACCATTTTGATCTAATATTTTAATGAAATAAAACTTAATGTCCTCAACTATTGGAAGCTTTATTCTCCTTTACTCTTCAATGTCACCCCAGTCGAAAATATCAATGAGTAAAAATTATTATAATATTTCCCTTGGCAAAACCTCTACTAACCTAAATAAAGTGGTGGAAGTACTTACTCAATGGGATAATTAAAGGAAGGAGGTATTTATGTACATTGATCAAGATGCATTGCACTCATAAACTGACATGTTGAATCGAAACTCCTCTGTACAACTATGTAAATATAATAAAAATAAGAAAAGAACTTGATACCATTTCAAAAAATTGTTACTACACTATAGCTAAGATATGGAACCAACCCAAATGCCCCTCAGTAGATGAATGGATCAAGACAATGTGGTATATATACACAATGGAATTCTATGCCTCCATCAGAAAGAATGACATTGCCCCATTTGTTAGGAAATGGGAAGACTTGGAAAATATTATATTAAGTGAAGTAAGTCAGGCCCAAAGAAACATAGGTCCCATGGTGTCCCTTATCTACAATGACTAGTATATATCTAGGACAAGCAGAAGAGGACAAGCTATGTACATATGACCACACAACCTGATGCTAAGCAAAATGAACCCCAAGATAGGACACAAGAGGTTTTATCTTTGTTGCTGTTCTTAATGTACTTATAATGTACTGTGTTTCTTTTTTATGTTCTTCCCCCATGGTAAACTCCTGTTGTCACTGTATTTGATCCTAGTTCCCTGCATATTGTATATAAAATTTTCTAATTTGGGGAGGGGAAGGGAAATAACAAAATGCTGAAATAAGGATACAGGATGACCCATTGTAACAATGACATGTACAAGACACTATGTTGAAAATGAACTTTACACCTTTGCAGGGGATGGGGGTGAGAGAGGAGGAGTTGGGGAGGTGTGGAGGAAAGGGATGGTAGGGGAAATATACAGGAAATGGACTCATTACCTTACTCATGTAACTGTAACCCCTATGTACAGTATCTTTACAATAAAAACATGTATTAAAATAAAAAAAGAAAGAAATCTATATTAGACTATAAAATTGTTACTATTTCCATTTGGTAGATTGGCGGTGGGTGTCAGCTGGTTGGCTTCAGTGACAGGGATTTGTGAAGTCATAACATTTATAACAGAATTTACAGAATTCATCTATACAAAAAGAATTTAGGAAGTATAAATACAAGCCATCTGTGACAAAAATAATTTTCAGTTGCAACACAAATGCCAGATATTGTACCTTGGATTCCTTGAGACATGAAACCAGATGTAACATTTAATTATTTTGGGGTGTTTATCATTAACAGCCTCACTCAGCTATGCATGTTGTGATAAAAGCTCTAAGGATCTCTGTCTTGATATGTAACAGACAATATTTTTCTCTTTCCATTAAAGCAGAAAAAAAAGAGAAACTCTGTAGCTCTACCTGACATCCTCGTTAGACCTAGAATGTTTCACATCTATTTTGCTTGATGATTCTGATTTGAAAAATTGAAGACATGTAATATATGCATTGTCACCACTGGGAAACCTATGAAGTTCAACTTTTTCACACCTGGACAACTTAGAATTAAAATTTTAAACATGGGAAAGATAAGAACCTGATTAAGTAGGAAAAAGGGAGCAAAAAACCTGCTGAGAGTAGGAGAGGCAAATAAAACCATGAAAATGTGTTGCAATGTTCTGAAAAGGAGAGATTCAAAAAAGGTTCACAAATTAGACAAATAGGGTAGAACTAGGTAGTGAAGCTTGAATCTTGGTAGAAGAGATATTACTCAAGTCCTGAAGGTCTTTTAGCCTAATTTAAGTGGGCTATAAATGGGTAGTTGTGAGATTTCAAAGAAAAATGTCTGATGACTATATTGAAAGATGTGAAACAGAGTGTGAGTTATGCATAGACTGTGGAAACACAGATATGCTCTGAGTGGAGGGTGATAATCTCTGGTAGTATTAGTGAGGACTGAGCATCTTAACTTCACTTGAATAAGAAGGGCACCTGTTCAGGTGAGCTCAAAGAGCTCAAAGCGTATGGGTTTCACAGAGAGATTTGCCTATTCCCAGGTTGCCTACCACCTACCCCATCAACTTAACTGTCCATTGATAAGGCTAGGAATTTGAACATTCAGTTATCTTCAGTGAGTCTGCTGACAGTCCAGGGGCCAATGAATTAGGATTTGAGAACTAGAAGGAGAAAGTCACTTGAAAATCTTCCTACTACAGTAATGATTAAAAAATATATTGAAGGCTCTTTCAGCTCTCTAAAAAATTCTTAAAGAAAACCCTTTTGCTCTTTAAAAAATCATTGTATAGGAAATGGACTCATTACCTTACTCATGTAACTGTAACTCCTCTGTACAGTATCATTACAACAAAAAATATATATTAAAAAAAGACTATCAAAGGGCTGGGAAGGTGGCTCAGTGGTAGAGTGCTTGCCTTGCAGGCATGAGGCCCTGGGTTCGATTCCTCAGCACCACATAAGAAAAAAAAAGCCGGAAGTGGTGCTGTGGCTCAAGTGGTAGAGCGCTAGCCTTGAGCTGAAGAGCTGAGGGACAGTGCCCAGGCCCAGAGTTCAGGCCCCACGACCCCCCCTCCCCGAAAAAAAGACTATCAAATGTATTGCTGAAATCAAGACGGAAAGAATTACTTTGATTTGTCCAGCGAATAAACCTAATGAACACCAAAAAAAATTCACTGCATATATTCTCATAAAGATTTGCATACATTTCAAAGTTTTCTTTTGCTTCTGAAGCTCAGCCATACTAGGTTAAAGAAAATCCCATTGTTAAGTGATTATTTATGCTCACAGAAACTCTTTGTGGCACAGATACAGATAGCAAGGAATGAATCAAATACCAGAAATTCTTTCTGGTTCCAAGTGAGTTTGACAGAGCAAACTAGCTCTTCAGTTAAAATGTCAGCCCTTCTTAATGCAGTGTACGACTCTTGCTAAGAAGCAACTATTTTTCCCAGCCTCCTTTACATATGTAGGTATGGCCATGCCAATGGCCTCATCAATGCATTGTGTGTCACTTTCAGAAATGAGGGTCAAGAATGAGACATTATCTCTCCACTATTCTTTCTCTACATTAGCCTGAATGAACAACCCTGGGTGATCTTAGAAGCCATGTGTTAAAAATAGTAGAGCAGTAAGTTGGAATGGAGACTTGCTTTCAGGAGAGCTGATGACTAATTGGAAATGCCTATGTTGCTTTATATGCAGGAAACATAAATTCATTATATGCTAAGCTTCTAAGATTTCAATTTTTTAAATTTAATTTTATTTTATTTGTGAACATACTGTACAGAGAGGTTACAATTACATGGGCAGGATAATGGGTACATTTCTTACCAAGCATTGCAGCTTCCTCCTTTGGTTTACCCTTCACATCCCTTCCCAGCCTCCCCCCTCCCCCCCAATCCCAATCCTTCTCCTTCCCCCCCCTTCTTCCCCCCCCACCACCGACATTGTAAAGCTCATTTTGGACATGACAACTTGTACTTCTCATTGTTGCAACAGGTCCGCCTATATCCTTAAACAACTGGTTTTTCCCCATCTCCTCCACAAGTTATACTGACATCAAATATAGTGAAAGCAGGGGTTATACTGTGGGGGAGGGACATACAAAGCAACAAAGAGATAATCTTATAAATGAGTTAGAAACACATGCATGAAAGAAAAAAACATTAAAATACACATCTAAGGGTTCATTTTCCTGACATCACATTATCTGACCTTTTCTGCTTGACTCATACATATTGCAAATAAGGGAAACCATGGGACCTATGTTTCTTTGGGCCTGGCTTACTTCACTTAATATAATTTTTTCCAAGTTTTTCCATTTCCTAACAAAGATTTCAATTTTTTTTAAAGAGCAGCTAGTGTTATCTTAAAGAACCATTGTAAGTTTTCGGAACTTAAAGTAAAAGATTAAGTCTAAGACCTTGACCTGAGAGATAAGTATAAGATGTGACGTGGTTCTCTCTCTTCCCCTTGCCCCCCTTCCCCACTCTGGTTGAGGACTGTGAATTTTTGGACCCTGTGAAAGAAAACAAAACAATAGAAAGCAATAAATGATGTCACTGTCATTGACATTGTTGTTTACAAATTTCAAAATGGAAATGTATATGTAATAGATATGTGTTATTAACAAGATTTTGAATGCACATGTAATACATGTGTGTGTATAAAAGGAAATTTCTAATGATGCTTTAGTTAAAATGACTAAAAGTAGTCATAGGAACAATGAGAAGGGACAGAATTGAAATGAAGGATGTTTGATGTCCAGAAAGTTTCTTATTTTTAGAGAAGACAGCATTAGTAATCAATAGTCAGTCAAGGAGTATCTTTGAATAAAAATTGGTGTCATATTATCTTTGTTGTAAGCAGTGACTTGTTTGTTCAAATTAAAATATTCAGTAGGTTAACTTCAGAATTACATTAAAAAGTAGAAGGCTGAATCCATCGGACTGTGCCTTGCAGCAGAATCATTAACATCTACATTTAGCAGTATGGATTCCATGATCTCTAGAGCTTCTTTTAAATGTTACACAGTCTTAGCTTCTTGGATCAACAACAAGTTTCCCATTTCTTATTTTCAATGGTGTGTAGTTGACAAATGACACTGAATTCTGTTTCCACTTTGCTTTTTGATTAATAGTATCCTAACTAGACTGAACTGACTGGAATCCAATGATATTTTATCTTCTGTTCCAAGGGACCAGCATTTGAAAACATCAGGTTCCCAGGAGTCTGACTAAATTGCTATCTAAGATCTATGCCAACTGCTTTTGTAATTACGTTTATGGAAGAACCTTTGATATCTGCTTTAAAAGATATTGTCACTGACTCTTTGATTTTAAAATGCAATTTTACTCTTGTGTATATATAATTACTACTATCTATAGCAATAATTTGATTAGGATACTTTTTAAAACTAGCTATCTGGTGGCTGGGAAGGTGGCTCAGTGGTAGAACGCTTGCTTTGCGTGCATGAGGCCCCTGGGTTTGATTCCTCAGCACCACATAAGCAGAAAAAAAAAGCCAGAAGTGGTGCTGTGGCTCAAGTGGTAGAGTGCTAGCCTTGAGCTGAAGAGCTGAGGGATAGTGCCCAGGCCCAGAGTTCAGGCCCCATGACTGGACCCCCCCCCCCAAAAAAAAAAACAAAAAACAAACTAGCTATCTGGTAAAATCTATTCATTTGTTTGTAATGTTAAATATTATTCTTAATAATAAAAGAAAGAGTATGATTTTATCAGTCAGTGAAACAGATAGGATATTAAGCTGAGTAATAAACAGAATAATAAATAAAGGCATGGTGCATGGATTAAGGCACAGACCAATTGATGCCTACGAGCTAGTAATAGGAAAGTACCTTTGTTATCTGGGATCCTGAGGGTACAAAAATGGGCAGTAGTTTTCAGAATCTGGAGAGAGAGAGGACATTCAGAGAGAGAGAGCTATCTGAAATGAGTGAGGGCCTGTGAGTGACAGAAACTCCTAGCCCATATGATTTTTCAGAAGGAAACAGGGAAATAACCCCATGACATTGTTCTTTCTTCCTTCTTTTTGTAGAGATTTCCCAGTGAACAATGCCAACATCACCTGGCAAGAGGGTCAGGGAATCTATTCATGTCTACCTAAGGGGCCTAGACTTGTAAGAGAAAAATAAAAAGACATTATCTGGAAGAACAAACAAAATACCCTCCTCATTGCCTTAGGACCTCTGTTATATATAAATTAGGGTAACTAGCCCCCATGATAAAAGGTCTAATAACCCATTCAAGGTGCTCTATCACAGGGTAAGACTATTGTCTTAGTTACTCTCTTAGTGCTGTAATGGAATGCTTGATGAAAAAACTTAAAAGGAGCAAAGTTTTATATTGGCCTACATGTCAGAAGGCCTATTAATATATGCTAAGCCCAAAGGAAAATTTGGGTTACAGAGACCAAAGGCAGGAGGTATATTGTGACTTCAGTAGGGGTTAAGTTGAATGTAAGAAATCATGGAAATGCAAGAAGATCACTTTCTTTGCCTCCGCTGCCCTCAGGGACCCTATATATGAATTTCCTTCATTTTTGTCCTTTTTTCTGTCAAATTTTTCTCATTTTGCATAAGGTGAAAGTGTCCATTTTAATTCCCTTTAAAGTACCTCATAACTCAAATAGTTAACAGAAAGACTGACTGGTGACTCTGTCTGAACTCTAATATAATCACTTTAAACAATGGAATTGGCTTAGCTTGGACTTTATCTTCTAAGAGTGTCAGATTGGAATATGTTGGCAGATTTTGTGAGAATGGGCATGGGAATATTATTTTAAAAGAATATATAGAGAAAATTATTAAAAGGGAATAGCTCTCCATTTCTAGTAGCACTAGGAATATATTTACACACACACACACACACACACACACACACACACATACACACACACACACACACAGATATCTTTACTAGACCAAGACTTACTATGGAATTTTGGAATATACCAATACTTTGAAACAAAATAATAGTACAGATTGTGAAACAAAAATAAGATTTTTAAACAAAACTTTGTCTTTTTAGTAGTCTTTTATTCATGTAATTTACTTGACAAAGTGGCATATACATACATACATATACATATACATATATATATATGTATATATATATTAAAGTCTGACTTTTAGAGATGAGTATTGCCAAAGAGAAGCCAGCTTCCATGTAGTGAATAGGCCAATCCATTATGAACATGACAAGACCTGCCTAAAATTGTTACTGATTGTGAGTCAGCTTTATATTTTATCCAGTTAAAAATCTATTCAATCAATTGCTTGAATCAATCTCCTTGATTAATTTTAATATGACAAACATTGTCATATCCATAATCCTGTTACTTTTTTAATACTAAGTAGAAAAGGAAAGATAATTAGGCACTGTGTGTGTGTGTGTGTGTGTGTGTGTGTGTGTGTGTATGAAATTATTTTTGAAGAATTAAGGGAAATGTCTCCTAGGGATTAGTGAACTAATCTAAGGACAATAATACCTGTAGCTGTTTGAAAATGAAGAAAAAAAACAGGAATGGATCATTTTCCCCCTTACTTAGAAAGGGAATAGCAAGAACAGTGTAGGAAATTGGAAAAAAAAGAAATAGAACAGTTTATATATGCTTCAGTTTTTGTCCAGAAGATATTCCTTGTACATCTTAAGTACTACTCCGCTTTGTAGTATTTTCCGATTTTGTATTTGTCAACAAATGGTTTGTAGATTCTCTAATTCTTGAACCATATTATAGTAGCCATCAAAAGATATAGTAGAAAGTGGAAGTGTAGCTGAAACTGGCAGAATGCCAGCCTTGAGTGAAAAAAGCCAAGTGAGAGGCCCTGAATTCAAGCCCTAGTACTTGTGCACGCGCGCGCGCGCACACACACACACACACACACACACACACACACACAAGATCCAGTAATCAAAAGATACATTTTTAATTGAACTATAGATGGATTTTTTCTTTATAACACTCCTTTGTTAAGTTGCAATTATGATTTTACTAAATAAACTTAGGCTAATTTATATCCTGTAAAAGAGCTCTACTTTCATTTTCCCTCAACAAAGAAATCTTTTAAAGAGATAATTAACTAGTGTCTTTTTTGTGAGTTCACAAACTCATACAAAGAAAATTGATACATTGAGATATAGTGTGATCTAAGAAGTCAGGGACAGCGTTATTTACCAGCATAGATACCATTCTTTCCTTTGTCTTGTTGGGGACCTGGGGATCAAATTTGACACATACTAGGCTAGTGCTCTACTGCTGGGTGAGCGATACCTCCAGGTCCCACCACATAGATGCCATTGGCAACAAATACAATGCCTGCAACAGTGTCTGAGCTCAATCATTCTGTGTTAGATGAGTGGATAAGGCAAATGTTCTATTATTTCCAATAAAAATAAATAACAAGAAATAGACTTTCCATTTTATTTTTAGGGAATAATCAGGTAGTTAAAATAAAATAATTGTGGCATTTAATAGATTTATTCACACTTGGAAATCTAGGTGTGTCTGAGTCAGAAATGATGGCTAGGGCTGAATCTACATAATATGCATCAAGTGCTACTTTGTCCCTGAGAACCTGACATTGAAGGGAGCAAGTGTTATGAACATGTAAATTATTTCTTTTCATATGACATCTACCTTGAAGAGTGACAAATACACTGAAATGTCATAAATAATGAAACATATAAGCCTGTTTTATTTTGGGAAAGTTTTCAATTAGCAATAGTCATTCCTCAGACAAACCTCATTGACTATGATACTGCCTTTGTGCAAAACTTATTTTGGAATTTTGAAAGTAAAAGTCTAGGGAAGAAACATTAGAATAAATTGGATTATGAAGTGGTAGAGTTTAGTAAAATTATTAAATTTAAATATGATGGAGATCTCTTCAAAGTGTCACATGTAATTAGAACCAGGGAACTTGTCAATGTTCTTGAAAATCTACTGGATTGAGTTTCTAAAGCTCAGGGCTAAGGCTCTACTTTTCTTTGAATGCTCAAAGCCTTACACAAAACCTGACCTCCCTGGGTCCACAGGAAAGTGTAAGTAATAACAGGGAAAGCTGTGTTAATCAGGTAGTATAACTGCATTTTTCTCTGAATCCTTCCATCAGTGTCTTTGTGGATAGTTAAGTGGAACCACTTTATATTACTTCACAAATTGACTTCGGACTACTTCCCTTTCCTTAATAAGATGTTACAGAGCAATGTTGCTTTAAAAAATGACTAGGCCATTTGAATGGCAAGAAGGTCACCAAAAATGTCATATAAAAATTCCATTTTCCATGGGGGCAAAAGGACAATGTGCTAAAGACAGAGCTTAAATCTCAGTTTTGAATTGAATGTATCTTGAAACATGAGGCAATATATCCGTGGTTGAGTAAGGCAATGTGTGAGATAAAATGCCTTTTACAGAATCCATCTTGGAAAGTATAAACCAGTGACAGGCAATCAGTTGTTTCTCAAAAAGAGATAAGGACATAGTTAGAAGCTTTAATGTGTATGAGAAATGGTGATGCTGTAGTGAATAGAATGGTTTGTTTGTGGGAAAAGAGGTTGAGTTTTTTTCTTTTAGCTATTATTTTTTTTCTGATAGGGTCTTGAGATTTTGTCTGGGGCTGGTCTTGGACTGTTATCTTCCTACTTACAACCTCCTGTGTAGCAAGGATTATAGACTTGTACCACCATAGTTAGCTTATTCATTGAAATGGAGGTCTCCCCTGCCCTTTTTCTGAACTGATCCTCCCACTTTCTGCCTCCTAAGGAGTTGGGATTAAAAGAAAAGGGGCTTACATTTTTAGGAAAATTTTAAATGTAACTAAAATGTCAGTGAAATAAAGAATTAGCAAATGGTCAGAACGATAGATCAAAAGGTCTTTTGGGGGGCTCACTTTTGTCAGATTAAGTGATGCTTAAATTCTGTACTTATCTACTGTTTTCTGCTACTACATGCTTAAATTGCTATGTATGTCATTGGTCTCTGTGTCCAACCTTGACCTTTTTTTGACCTTGAGGATCTCAGCTATATATTCCTGGTAGACATGTTCATTTGAATGTTCCACATGGCCTGAGATCAATTTTACATTTTTCCTTTTTTCTCCTGGTGCCACCTGATACTGACGACAGTGGCTCCAGTTCCAGCAGTCTAACATGGTTAAAGGCATCACTGCTCATTCATTTCCTCATTTGGTTTCCAAATGGGAAGAAATCTCATTCAATTAATTCAATTAACTCAATTAGCCTATGAATAGCTGTTATTTAACTCACTCTCAGACTCTCTCAAGTGTGTCTAAATTTTAAAGATGGAAACATTTCTTCAAAGAAACAAGGCTTGTTTGATGCATCACATAAACTGGACAGTGTGCATCTTGGTATTTTTCTAAAAGAACCAAATAGTACACATGCCTATTTCTTTCCCACAAGTTAGCCTTGCTCAAATGTCTAAATGCTCAAGTTCTTTCATAAAAGAAGTTCTAAGCTTCATAAAATATTATGTAGTGGAGAAGTCATACACACAAAGCATTTCAAAATCAACTTGGCTGTGAGGATGCCAGCCCTAAGGGCAAAATTTTCAGTTTCTTTCTTTTCTTTCTTTCTTTCTTTCTTTCTTTCTTTCTTTCTTTCTTTCTTTCTTTCTTTCTTTCTTTCTTTCTTTCTTTCCTTTCTTTCCTTTCTTTCTTTCTTTCTTTCTTTCTTTCTTTCTTTCTTTCTTTCTTTCTTTCTTTCTTTCTTTCTTTCTTTCTTTCTTTCTTTCTTTCTTTCTTTCTTTCTTTCTTTCTTTCTTTCTTTCTTTCTTTCTTTCTTTCTTTCTTTTTTTTGGTTGGTTGTGGGGCCTGAACTCTGGGCCTGGGCGCTGTCCCTCAGCTCTTCAGCTCAAGGCTAGCGCTCTACCACTTGAGTCACAGCGCCACTTCCAGCTTTTTTTCTGCTTATGTGGTGCTGAGGGATCGAACCCAGGGCCTCAGGCATGCAAGGCAAGCGCTCTACCACTGAGCCACCTTCCCAGCCCCAAATTTTCAGTTTCTTTATGCAAGATTGAACTTAATAGAATTTTCATATTGACTCCTGTTTCTACTTCAACAACAATTCCGTACTGTGAGAAATCTTGGCTAGTGATGTGGCTTATTCTCTCTTTCCCCCCCTCTTTTTTTCAAGTCCTAATGTATTTGACGGTAAGGGATGTTGGAACATGTTAGTACATCTTCCACAGTGACAAATATTTGTTGAAAGTATAGCATTTTCAGGGTAGTGCAATGAATAAGAGATGATTCTATCTTCACATACCTTGTTAGAGGCTCTCATGCCTAGCTAGAAGGCAGGATATGATAAATGTTCTATGGGAGGTACAAATGGCCTCCCGAAACTCTAAGCAGAAGATGAATTCTGTATGTCCAAAGATGGAAAAGACTTTACAAAAGGATGGCATCTGAAGAATTGCTATAATCTCATAAAGTAGAAATGTTGGACAAAGGCATTCCAAACAACATGGGTTGGAAAGACCAATGGGAAAGGAGAGCATGCACCAAGTTGTAGATGGAGGGTTTGATGCAGATATGGTCAGAGGCCAGGACTATTGTTTTAGCTTTTGACTAAGAAACACTCTCAGCACAAGCTGAGAAAAATAGCTCAAGCATGTTCCTGTTTGTTATTGAACATAGTTGGAATTCAGTTGTTTTCATTTTCAGTTGGTTTAATTTGGTAGGATGTAAAACTTCTTTTTGCCTTCACCAAGTAGAAAATTTAGGAAATTGTTCATATATTAATATTTAAATATTGTATCTTAAAATCTTATATTCAATGAGTTTTGAGTCGTTTGTGCTTTTGGATTGTGTTCAGACACTGTAAGTTTTAATAGGCAATTATTGTCAAGTCTATACCAGATACTGTTTTGGTGCTGTGACTAGGAAAAAAGTCTCTGCCCTCACAGGGCTTACACTGCAGTCTGGGGCACAGATATTTAACAAGTAAGCAAATGCACAAACAATTCATATACTGTGAAGATGTCTGAGCTTTTGCTATGGCAAAAAAATGAATAACAAATTCTCTATGGCTTAAGAGAACAATGTTTATTTCTTGCTGTCGTTTCTGGGTCTGGCTATGGTGAATCTTTTTCATGCTGTGGGTGGGCTCTGGCTTGTGTCATGTGTTTGTCATTCTAGGGCTCTGACTTAAGTGGTAGCTTTATCTCAATTAAACTTTTCTTATACTGAGGTGAAGTGCTCAGAATACAAGAGGCTGGTGAAGTGGATCATGGCCAGCACTTTCAATCACATTTCAGTAGCTGAAGCAAGTCATATGACCAAGTCCCAGATCAGTGGATATGGGATTTCCCATGAAAAGGGGTGTGGGAAAAGAACCCAATGTACCTAAAAAGAAAAAGATGTTAGCATGAGTTTCAAAGCCAATGTATTTTCCTATTATAAGGAAAATATACCCAGGGCCAGTGATGCCATGCTTGTCTTCTTAGCTAAGATGGGAGGCAGAAATCAGGAAGATTATAGTTTGAGGTGAGTGTAGGGAAAATGTTTGTAGAACTCCCATCTCAACCAATAAAAAGTTGTAGGTGGTGGTTCACCTTTGTCATCCCAACTGTATGGAAAGTGAAAATAGGAAGATTACAGTTCAGATCAGCTCAGAAAAATGGGGTCTTTTAATTTTTCAAAGAATAACAAAAGCAAAAACAGGTTGAGTGTATGACTCAAGGGATAGAGCCTTTGTCTAGCAAGTGACAGGCCCTGAGTTCAAACCCCAGTACTGATCCTGCCAAAGAAAATAAATCCAGGTATTAGGATAGAAAAATTAGAGTTAGAGGATGGAACTCTTTATCTTAGAAGCATATTAGAACAATATTTATTATATTTTATGAGTTATTGTGCTTTTGAAGAGTCTGAATATAGTGTCTATGGTAGAAGAGAAAGAGCAGTGGGCTTAGAGTCAACTGATCTTTAAGTTTCTCTGTAAGCCATGGTTGACCCCAGAGCAAGTGCCTAACTATCCTGAATCTTAGTTTCAACAATTCCAATAAACAATTAAATGAGGCATTGAGTAAATAAATGGATGTGACATAACATCTAAGTCATATTGTTCTTCAGATTTTAAAATGTGAAAGTAATTCATATGAAATATAATAGGTCTGGGCTGTGAATGTGGCCTAGTGGGAGAGTGCTTGCTTAGCATGCATAAAGCCCTAGATTCAATTCCTCAGTACCACATTAAAAAAAAACCAAAAAAGCGGGAAGTGGCCCTCTGACTTAAGTGGTAGAGTGCTAGCCTTAAGCAAAAGAAGCTCAGGGAGAGTCCCAGACCCTGAGTTCAAGCCCCAGGACTGACTAAAAAAATGCAGTGGGTCTGAGTGAGCAGACTTAGATTTCTTGGCTTCAACATGGTAGTCTGTTGGTATTTTCAGAAATATTACAGACATACACAATTACATATGTTGTATCCTTGGTAGATGGTACAGAGGTGGCAGTTACGACTTATCTATAGCCTTATATAAAATATCAGTGCCGTGTCTCCCAATCTGCAAGTGTGCCTACTTCCCAAGAAATGTAGAAACTGCCAGAGCCAGAGGTTTTTCTCAACATGGGCTTATGATGTAGGTTTCTGGTAGCCCTCTCTCAGGCTGACTGATATGCTAGGAAAAAGGGATCACACACCAGAAGCCTGATCAGTTAATACAGCAGCTTTGCTTGTAATGGAATGATTAAGCCATTGTTTAGGAATGATTAAGCCATTGAGCTATCAGGGATTTGCAGGTAATCTAGCAATTTTTCAGAAAGAGAGAGAGACAGAGAGAGAGAGAGAGACAGAGAGACAGAGAGAGAGAGACAGAGAGAGACAGAGACAGAGACAGAGAAAGAGAAAGAGAGAGAGGAGGTGTTCTGGTATTTTCTGATAAACCTCATTGTTTTATATCTAATTAATACTACTGTTCTTTGGCTGGCATTGCTGAGACAAACATCAACTTCATAAGTCCCAGACTAGAGGGAGAGGTGACCTTTTCTCAACTATCTGTGTTTGTTTTGCTTATTTTTATTCCCTCACATAAGTTAATCTTTATAGTCTGATTACCACTAGCCCTACCTTTTTAAAAAAGTAATAATTCACAAATGACTTTTCTTTCTCATTGTATAGCTCAGGCTGGCCTTGAAATTACAGTTCTTCACCCCCATCTTCACATGTTCTAGGATTACAGACATAGGTCACTATGCCTGACTCCAACGTAAACTTAAGCTATTTCTAATGGGTGTTTTAATGCTCTAGCTAATTGTAGTTATGTAGACTTTCACAGCTCCAAGGTTGAACACTTCAGCAAGTCACCTTGGCACAAATAATCATCATTTATGTATGTGTATGTGAAGCAGTTTTCAGGAGGAAAAAAATTAAATGAGTTGGTTTAAGGGTCCATCTACACAGGGTGAATATGAAAGAAACCAACAATGAACATAGAGTTGCCCAGAAACTAGCAACAAGGGAAGCCAGTCCAGCTTTAGTCTTGAAGGAAAAATAGCAGTATTGGAGTCTGATGAGAGTTGATACAGTCCCTGATTTAATATGAATTATATTCCCTGAGGACTGTAAGTTGGCACAAGTGTATTTTGAAGCATGAGTGGCAAACAGAATATAATCACTTTCCTTTTTTTCATCCCCTGACTTCCTTTTAGAGATTCGCATTGGCTAAGCTCTAAATAAGCCAGGCTGCGAAGGAGCTCAACTAATGTGGACCTTTATACTGGTCTTCCAGTGACAGAACAGAGAGGGGGACTGATCATGAAACCACAGGGAAAAATGGATAGGAAGTGAAAATCTATAATTCTCAGCTCTTATACTATACTCTGGAATGTGCTCCAGTTGTCTGAAAAAGTTTTAATTTTTTCTCTAAACAATGGTTTAAATCACCTTGTGCAGTAAGGCCAAGAAGGCCAGCAACAGAAACTTAAGTAATCACTAGGCCATGAAACATGTAGTTTTGGTTTTCCACTGAGTTCTCCAGCCAGTACTTTGAGTGAGTACTTCTACTGAGTGTTCCTGATTTTGCTTTTCATTCTGAGTATTCCGAGTGTCTCAACTCACTGAATTGAACAGAGGGTTTAGGAGTTTCAGATTTTGGCTCCATCAACAAAGAAACATGTGACTGAAGCAAGGAACTGTGAGTCTATAGACTTTTTGTTTCTGTATTTTAAAAATTATCTTTAAGTAGTTGTATGAAGGGGTTTCAATTCAGTAAGTCGGTTTATGGGAATAAACCCTTTTAATCATTCCTTCCCACCTCTCCCCAATCCCACCCATCCCCTCAATTGTCCTAGTTATGTTTTCACATATGTACATTGAATATTATGACTCATCCTTCCTCTCTTCATTTGTTTACCTCCATTGGTTTCTGTGTTGGTAAGTGAGGAAAATTCTTTATTGTTCTGAACTTTAAGGGTTATTATAACCACCACTGAGTAACAGATAACTCCTAGAATATGCGTAGTATAGTATAAGCCATAGTCAAAAATTTGTATGATAATGAAAGCATGTATTTGTGATTTTAGTTTTATCAGTGTTCGGTATTTTTCACGATATCACAGTTAGAACATCAAGGTTGGTTGCAAGTTAACATAAACACAGATGTCTTTTGCATAAACAGTCTGCTATGGCTTTGTGATATTAAATTAAATGTAAATATTTGGAACCAATCAAAACATGAAGCATGCTTTCATGCTTCATGTTTTGATTGGTTCCAAATATTGTTAGAATTTTAATTCCAATACACAGCGATGGTGATATTTTTATGCTTCCCTTCCCTTCCAACATATGCTTGCAAGTAAGCATTTGTGGAAGGTCACAGATAACATTAGCCAAGCAGTTGGCTGCTTTCCAAGGGGTCAGTTCTTTCAGAACAGAATTGAGTCTATTTTTTGCTCTTCATGGAGTAAGAATTCACTTTCCTCCTAGGTTGATCTTTTTCTCTTTTTTATGTTACTTTCATCCAGCTTTTTTATTCTCTTCCAAATTCTGTATTTTATCGTATTCTCACACTCTACTATTAAAAGCAGACATAATTTAGTATGTAATAGAGGTTGAAGAGTTCTCAAGAACTATCAAAGATATATGAAAGAAAGCAAGTGGTATCACATTTGCTGATAAGGAGAACTCAATGTGAGTAGAGTTGTTTAGGAAGAGGGAAGTTGGCTTTGTGAGGTACAGAGACTTATCAGGAAGAATAAATCTAGGCAGGATTTGAAGTTTGGATTTTATTTTCACTGCAATAAGAAGTCATTGAAATTAGAGAGTAACTTGATTGGCTATACATTTAACAGAGTTCTAGTATTTTTCTAAGGAATTGATTTGAGAATTTCAAGAGTGAATGTAGAGAAAACGGTTAGAATATTTCAATGTCAAGGTGAGAGTTGATAACCCCCTTGAACAATACCAGTAGCAGTGAAGTAGGAGGCAGATAGACAATAATCTGTATGCAATATTAAGCCACCCAGATTCCCTTTCCTTTTAGCCCTCAACTGAAGCACTGAGACATTTATTCCTTAGCTGAATCATGGCAGTTAGTGCCCCCAACAGCCTTTACCCAACAAAGATGCCCCATCCAAAATCATGCCTCTAGGTTGGCCACACTTGGTAGCCAGTCAATAAAGGTAAAGTACAAAGACTCTTTCCTTAATTTTCCAACTCTGAAAGATAAGTCCAACTCCAGACCACCGTGTGGAATCAGCTGAAGCCTCTGCTGCACACCCCTCTCTGTTCAATCTCTCCCTCTCCCATCCTGTTTTCTTACAAACATTGCCTGAATATGTTCTAATAAGCCACTTACATGAAACTCTTTATCTTACATTCTTTCCAGTCTGAACCAAGAATAATCTAAGACCAGTACTGAAGGAGTAGTTAATGGTGTTTGTGAGCAAGTCAGGGGGAAGACTGAAGGATCTATTGTATCTTTGAGGTTCCTGATGGTTTCTCACTCTTCAAGCTAAGAGAAGGATGGTTACTTTTGTGGAGCTTGAAAGATTGATAATCATTTTGGGGGGTTTGATATTTTTTTGTTTGAGAAGACATTATGGTTTTCTTGCTCAAGCAGGAGATGTCAAGGTTGTAGACATTATGATTTTCTTGCTCAAACAGGAGATGTTAAGGATGTAGACATTATGGTCTTCTTCCTCAAGGAGGCAATGTTAAGGATGTAGGTAAAGCTTCCTCAGGGACCCTTGGCTTCCCCCTTATTCTGGCTATCATTAGCTAGAATCTGCAACAGTGTCTGCCTCATCTTCCTGGTTCTAGCCGTGTTCCTCCTAAATCTTTGCTCATTCTTTTGTGTAGGAGCTTCATAACTTGTTTCATACTTAAAATATTGTCATCATTTCCCATTGTTCAGAGGATAATAACAAAATCTTCTAATCTGTTGTTTAAGGACTGTGTCTAGATTGTGAGCCTCATCTCTTTCCTCTCTCATTTGTACCACTGATTTTTTTCCACGTCATGCACTTTTGCACATGGTCGCTCTTCTCTTGGGACATTGTTGCAGACACCCTTTCTCTGTGCAAAAGGCTATTCCTGCTCATCTTTCAGGATCTGGTTTGACTGTTATCTTTTCTGGGAGGAATTCTTGATTTGATGGTCCTTTTAGGATGTATTTCCTGAGCCTACTATACTTTACTTACCATAATTTTTATTGTTCTTTTATTTTGGCAAGGTCTTTGGCAACTTATGTCTACATTCAAGGAAAGAAAATTCTAGCATATATTCACATAAAATTCTTTTATTTTTCCATAGAGTCCTGTTCTTTCCCTGAAGTCGCCTTTTATCATCAAATCAAAAACCACTTAAAAGTACTGACAACCCCACATCTGAGACCATAGGGTGTAAGTTTTCATGAAAGTTGGCTCTAGGTCAGATAAAATGTAATAATGAATTTGTGTCTTTATAACTCACCACCCTCCTCTTTCACAGATATGGTAAAACCAGGGATCCCAATACCAGATTTCCCTCATTGCCCGGCAGTCCCTGCAGGAAGGGGAGTTTCAATCTTCTGCCTGCTTTGCTCTCATCTGCTGAACTTTGATCTATGTAGGATTTTTTGGCTATAATACATTAGATCAATTATTACTATTTTTTACTATACCATAGAATTCTTGGCAGAGGCAACTCTGCCCAGACATCTGTCTGAAATGATGAGAGAGTAGATGAGGATAGAAGATCAAAGGCTATGGGTGTTGCACTTGAGCATGGATTTTGCCTCCTTTTTGTATATCTCAGAGGATTCTTGGGCTCTTTTTAGAGGAAACTTCAGTGTGACAAAATACTTAACATTCACAGAATGTAGGGTGAGTTGGGAGAGGATGTATGAAGCCTATGCTGTCCTGGAATTCTGGGATAGAATTAACAAAACAAGCAACCAAGGACATATAGATTCTTTTTAAGGCACTACTTTCTACTTGTGTATTTATTGTGGCTGTTTGAGACTTTGTTTTGAAATTACTGTCTTCCCCTTCCTTTAGTACATGGATATTTTTTGAAAGCTATTTTTTGTCTTTGTTTCATATTTGGATTAAAATTATGTTAAGATTATGCACAATCAAGAGGAAATTCTTCTTTTGTGAGTAGGCACAATTAAAACCCAAATCATCTCTGTTCTTTTGGATATGGAGTGAAAATTTTTGTTACACTATTACAATGTAAGCAATCATAGAAATATGGAATTCGAGAGCTTTTGTGGGAAGGATCCAAGTGCTATTTAAGAAGCAGATGATAAGAATGGGAGTAAAACAGATCTAGCTGTGAGATGAGTGAACAACAATGGAATCTAAGAAGATTGCTATCAGTCAGGTGTGTGGTGTCTCTTCGGGCATTCTGCTGTGCTGTCTCGACCTCCTGTCATAACACTGCTGAAATGCTGAGTGCTGCTGCCCTGGGCCTCTCAGCACCTGCCATGCATAAATCACCAATCACAGCCCAGCTTTCATTGCCTTTGAATTCCTACCTGTCAGTTCAGCTTGGGAGGAGAGGTGATGTACAAGAAGCAAAGATGGTAAACAGTATGTGGAGAAAAGTGCTGGATCAAAAGTCTTGTCGTCCTGTGTCTTTACAGAGCATAAGTGACAAGGGCAGGCGCAGTGTGGGATTCCCTGAATTTCTCTATCCAAGAGGAACCCGCATGGTTTTCCATGGATGCATGTTGCTGCTTCCACAGTTTGCTCTGTCACTCTGGGCTGTCAGCAATAATGCCAATTATTGTCAGTTTTAATGATGACTCTGGAGACCTGAAGGACACCAGTGTTCTGCCTACTGAAATGAGCTTTTGGTTTTCTATTCAAATCAGGAGAAAAATGGATTTTTTTCCCTTGGACCTAGAGAGGTGGATAGGGAGTCATTTGACTACCATCTACAATATTTTTGTCTATTTTTTGGGGAATTGTTTTGGACATACACGTTCTTGTGGTGTGAATCTGCATGTGAGGCAAGATTATCCCCACATGCATTGCCATTGTAGGGTTTGCAAGTGGGAAATGCATGTCTTCAGGATGTGATTCTAATTCACTTGTCTGCCTGCTGTGCTGTTAGAACAATCTATTCCTTTGGTGAGAAGTGCTTGTCCCGACTGACATGTGTCTATCTTATTTGCCTTCCCTTAATTATCCTTCTGTTTTAGGAAGGATCTGAGTTGCCCAAATGGCTAAAACAAGTGCATTAGCTTCTATCCAATGGGAATCCCACACCAATGCCAATAACCCCAGTAGCATAGACATTGTCACACTCATAACAACACAGAAAAACACTTTGGAAGCAGAGATTCAGTCCTGGAAATGAGAACCAATTTGAGCCACAAAACTAGTTGCCCTGGTAAGTAAAACTGATATAATAAAGAGAGTAGATATGAAAAGACCATGCATATAAAATGATTTGCGGGTACAGTTTTCCAGCGAAAGAAGAGCATGACTTTCTTATCTGCCAAAGTCTGGGGCTCCATCACAATATAATTCTCTTTGTAGAAACATACAGCAGTAACTTCTTTAGTAGTCACAAAATGGATGGTCTTTGAAGTCTATTTAAAGACTTAGTCCATCCTGGCTTAGAAAGGAGCCAGGTGACATTTCCATTTTGCCTATGATGTATGATTCCCCATTTTGGAACGTGATGGAGTCTAACAGGGATTGTTGGGCTGTCTCAGGATGACACATTTCCTATATTTTCTTGTGTGCAGTGATGAGCATGGCATGCTTTTCAGAGTTCAGTGGAGGAGTATAATTTGGGACACAGGATAAAAATATAACACCAAGGAAACGTAAAAAGAAACCAGTCCTACTTGATCAAAATGTTCTATAAAGATAAAAATGAAGTATTAATCTGTAATTTGAAGCAAATACCCCAAACTACAGTTAGGAACTATAAAACCTTACTGAGAAAAATGGTTGAATTAACTTAAGTGCTTTTAACGTTTACCCAGAGCTGCATTCTAATCAGGCTTTGTTAACTCAGTGACCAAACCATTTTGCTCTCTATTTAAGTGACCAGGACTCATGTATAATAATGTCAGGGAGAGACAAGGGAGAGCTTCTGGGAAAGGTAGAACTGGGGATAAAAGTGGTAATGGGAAAAATAGTCTGTGATTTAGTTTTTACCTTGGCCCAGGAACTAACATTTTGAGCTCCCTTGAAGTGTGCACAGTTGAAGAAGAGGGGATATCGTTTAAAGAGATTTGGTAAGCTTCATGTTTTTCTGTTTTCTTCTTGTCTCCTACATCCTATGAGACTCTGTGGCGTGGACTAGATGAACAGTGTATACACAGTGGGTTTGTGTCACAGTCATGAATGCCTGAACCCTAGTCTTATAAAAGGGCTGCTAGCCGCTTTGTCAAACTTTTGTACTGGAAGGATATATTAAACAAATGGTTGCTGTTTAAGTCTGCCCTGTTCCTTACAGGGCCATACCATTTTTATCTTCCAGAACCATTTAAACCATTCTTGGAAAAATAGTCCAGCCAGAATTTATCACAACACCACACCTTGGTTAAATTACCTGGCAGAGAGCTTTTGGTACTCTAGTGCTCTGAACTATCCCCCACCCCCTGCAGGGCCACAGTTTGCACCCGGGTGCTCACACTTGGCTTGCTTGTTCAAGGCTGGCATTCTGCTACTCAAGTGCAGTTGTTTGCTGGTTATTTTGGAGATAGGGTCAAGGTGATGTACAGAGGAGTTACAGTTACGTAAGTAAAGTAGTGAGTACATTTCTTGTGGGACTTGTTACCCCCTCCCTCATTTTTCTTCCACTTTCCCTCCTCCCAAACCCTCCCCCCAACAAGTTGTACAGATTATTTCCAACATATTGTCTTATGCCTATCACTGTTGCATTGAGTCCCCTTTGTCCTTTGTCTCACCATTTTCTGTTCCCCTTCCTTTCGTAATTCAGATACATGTATACATATATACATATAAACATATATACATGCATACATATATACATATATACATATACACAATACCCAAGGCACCAAAATCAAATACAGTGACATGGGTTTTCCCCTCTATGGTTCAGGATAATTTAAAACCAAAACCAGGACCAGTGTGATGAGTGGCATTCAGCATACACATATTGATTATTTAGCAATGGAATTGTGTGTGTGTGTGTGTGTGTGTGTGTGTGTGTGTGTGTGTGTGTGTGTGTGTGTGTGTGTGCGTGTGCGCGTGCTGGCCCTGAGGTTTGAATTAAGGCCTGGGCCCTATCCCTGAGCTTTTGTGCTCAAGACTAGTGGTCTACCATTTTGAGCCACACCTCCACTTTTTGCTTTTTTGGTGATTGATTAGAGATAAGAATCTCAGACTTTTCCTGCCTGAGCTGGCTTCAAACCTCTATCCTCAGATCTCAGCCTGATATAGCTAGGATTACAGGTGTTAGCAACTAACACCTGATTTTATGGTACTGGAATTTGAATTCAGGGCCTTCAGTTGCTAGGCAGGTGCATTTCTCCTGAGCCACATTCTCAGCCATTTTGCTCTAGTTATTTTTCAATCAGGATCTAATTTCTTTCCTTCTGGGCTGCTCTGGACTAGAATCCTCCTATTCATACTTCCTGCATATCTGTGATAACAGGCATTCACCATTGAACCTAGTTTTTTAATTGGTTGAGATGGATCTCATAAACTGTTTGCCAAGGGTGGCCTCAAACCATGCTTTTCCCATTTCCACCCTTCTGAGTATCTAGGATTATTGGCATGAACCATGCACCTGTTTTATAAGTAGGATTATTTATAAGCAGTAGAAAACCACTAAGTATTTTATGTTTTTAAGGCAAATTATCCAACAAGGAAGGGTTCTGAGTTTTTTAGTGTTGATGCAGAATCTCAGAGTCATTATGGGTGCTTATTTCCTAGGTGGATTCAAAGGGAGCAACAAGTTATTGAATTTCAAATAGATGTAATGAGGCTGGGCCTACGACTCATTCCTGTAATTCCACCTACTCATGAGCCAGAAATTAGGAGGATGGCAGTTCAAAATCAGCTTGGACAAAAAGTTAGAAAAACTTATCTGAACAAATATGATAGATTTCATTCTTTACACCTATAATCCTTAGCTATACCGAAGGCTGAGGTAAGAGGATTGTGGTCTGGAGGTAGCCCAGGAGAAAAGCGGAAGAAACTAATTGAAGCAAAAATTTCAGAGGTATAGTTAGAATGGTAGAGAGCTCACAAGTTCAAACTCTAGTACCGCCCACAAAATAAGGATTATGTAATATTGTAGCGTACATAAAAGATAATTCCAATCAATAGTATCTGACCATTAAACTATTTGTAAACTATTTGTAAACTGCTTTAAGAGATAAGACTGCCTAGTTGCAGTGGACATCTCCATTCACTGGGCTTTGATAAACCTTCATCAAATTATGAAGCAGTCCTAATTATATAAAACAGAGAGTAGTTGTGCCACGATTAGACTTGAGTAAAGAAATAGAACCAGTTATATTGACCTTCTTATTTGGCAAAGACCCATAGGAAACAGCTACTATTCTGACAGAAATATCACAGCCATGTCATAAGCAAGCACACAGAACCACTCAAAGGCTTCATTGGCTTCTGTATTAGTTAAACACATTACATTGATTAAGGCGCAGGTTTTTCACTAAGTTTTCAGATGGGCCCATGGTAGTTAGGGAGCCTGTCCGGCAGGATGGCTTCCTGTTGTGGTAGAGTTGGGAGGGCTGACATCTGTAAGTGAGAGTGGTGAAGATTCCATGTCTATCTCATCTATAATGGTTCCAAGAAGAACGGAGAGGAACTTCGCTCTCCATCAGCTAAAGCATCTTCTTTGAGGTATGTAGATTCAGGTGATATTTATGAAGCCTGCAAAGTTGTAAAATTTGATGTGTGTGGGGGTTGTGCACTTTTGCAGAGAGAGACTTATTTACTTTCATCAGATTCTGGTAAGATCAATGAAGATTATGAACAGTGTTTCAGAGTCTAGAAAAACTCAGACATTTAGCCTGGTATTTTTGTACATTTTTCCAGTTATTTTGATGGAAAAAAAAATCATTCAGATGTTAGTGAGTTTGTTTGTATACTATGTCTCAGAACAGAGGGAAAAACAGGATTAAAAGAGAAAGGGGTGAGGGGATTAAGAAAGAACCCTACAGTGAATGTGATAACTGTTTTAATTTATTAATCTTTAGCAAGGATTATTTTAAGATAACATAATACAGTAGAAAGGAACAGGAAAAAAGGAGAGAACTATTTTCACACACGAAAAGGGTGTTAAAGATTCCTAAAACCTCACTGTTAAAAGTAAGAGGATAATATGGAGGTAAATATGATCAACATGGATGTATATATGAAAATGTCAACATGCAATTTATTTGTTTGAAAATTAGTGGCTGATTATAAAAATATATTTAAAAGATTCCAATTAAATATAAGAAGAATATAAACTATATGGAGTTTTGTTTTAATCCACATTAATTTGTTTTAGTACTTCTTTTTAATATTCTTTATTTTATTTTATTTGTGAACATACTGTACAGAGGGGTTACAATGACATGGGCAGGATAATGCATACATTTCTTACCAAGCATTGCAGCCTCCTCCTTTGTTTACCCTTCACCTCCCTTCCCAGCCTCTCCCCTCTCTCCCCCCAATCCTTCCCCCTTCCCCCCCACCGACATTATAAAGCTCGTTTTTGACATGACAATTTGTACTTCTCATTATTGCAACAGGTCCACCTGAATCCTTAAACGACTTGTTTTTCCCCATCTCCTCCACAAGTTATACTGACATCATATATAGTGAAAGCGGGGGTTATACTGTGGGGGAGGGACATATAAAGCAACAAAGAAATAATCTTATAAATGCATTAGAAACACATGCATGAAAGAAGAAAAAAACATTGAAATATATATCTAAGGGTTCATTTTCCTAACATCACATTATCTGACCTTTTCTGCTTGACTCATACATATACTAGATATTGCAAATAAGGGAAACCATGGGACCTGTGTTTCTTTGGGCCTGGCTTACTTCACTTAATATAATTTTTTCCAAGTTTTTCCATTTCCTAACAAATAGGGCAATGCCATTCTTTCTGATGGAGGCATAGAATTCCATTGTGTATATATACCACATTTTCTTGATCCATTCATCTACTGAATGGCATCTGGGTTGGTTCCATATCTTAGCTATGGTAAATAATGCTACAATAAACATAGTTGTGCTGGTAGCTTTAGTGTGGTCTTGTTTGTAAACATTTGGGTAAATGCCCAAAAGTGGGATTGCTGGGTAATAGGGGAGCTCTATGTGAAGTCTTTTGAGGAACCTCCATACTGCTTTCCAAAGTGGTTGAACAAGTTTACATTCCCACCAACAATGAGGTAAGGTTCCCTTCTGTCCACATCCCCTCCAGCATCTGTTGTTGTTAGAGTTCTTGATTTTTGCTGTTCTAACTGGAGTGAGGTGGTATCTCAATGTTGTTTTGATTTGCATTTCTTTTATGGCTAGGGATGTTGAACATTTCTTCATGTGTCTGTTGGCCATCCTTCTTTCTTCTTCAGAGAAGTTTCTCTTTAAGTCTTTCACCCACTTATTTATTGGGCAGTTGTTTCTTTGAGGAGTTGTTGTTGGGGGATTTAATTTTTTGAGTTCCAAGTATATTTTAGATATGAGACCTTTGTCCGTTGTATGGCTAGTAAAGATCTTCTCCCAATCCGTGGGCTTTCTATTGATCTTGCTAGCTATGTCATTTGTCCTGCAGAAGCTCTGCAACCTTATGCAATCCCATTTGTCCAACCTTTCTTTGATTTGTTGTGTTTCCGGGTCTCTATTCAGAAAATTTCGGCCTGAGTCAAGGAGACCTAGGGTTTCTCCTATTCCATCCTGTAATGTTTTCAGAGTGTCTGCTTTGAGTTCAAGGTCTTTGATCCATTTGGAGTTGATTCTGGTGCAGGGTGATATATAAGGATCTAGCTTTAGTTTTCTACAAGTAGTTAACCAATTTTGCCAGCACCATTTACTGAAGAGGCTGTCTTTCTTCCATTCAATTGTTTTAGCTCCCTTATCGAAGATTAGATGGCTATAGGTCTGTAGTTACATTTCTGGGTTTTCAATTCTATTCCATTGGTCCTGAGGTCTGTTCTTATGCCAATACCAAGCTGTATGATTACTATGGCTTTATAGTAGAATTTGAAATTTGGTATTGATATTCCTCCAGCAGTGTTCTTTCTGTTGAGGAGTGTTTTTGCTATTTGGGGTCTTTTATTGTTCCATATGAATTTTTGGATTGCCTCTTCTATTTCCTTGAAGAATGAGGTTAGAATTTTGATAGGTATAATGTTGAATTTGTAGATAGCCTTGGGAAGTATTGCCATTTTCACGATGTTAATCTTGCCAATCCAGGAGCATGGGAGGTTTTGCCATTTTTTAAGTTCCGTGTTGATTTCCTTTTTCAAGATTTTAAAGTTTCCATCATAGAAGTCCTTCACTTCTTTGGTTAAATTAATTCCGAGGTATTTTATTTTTTGTGGAGCTATTACAAATGGAGTTGCTTTCCTAATTTCAGCCACACTTTTTTCATTGTTGGCATACAGAAAAGCCATTGATTTTTGGGGGTTAATTTTATAATCTGCTACTTTGCCAAAGTTTTGAATTAGCTTGAGTAATTTGGGAGTGGAGTCTATAGGATTCTTTAAATACAAGATCATCTCGTCTACAAAGATGGAGAGTTTTATTTCTTCTTTCCCTATTTGGATCCCCTTTATGTCTGCATCTTGTCTTATTGCTGTAGCTAGGCATTCTAATACTAGATTGAAGAGAAGTGGAGAGAGTGGACATCCTTGTCTTGTTCCTGAGTTAAGAGGAAATGGCTTTAGTTTTTCACCATTAAGTATAATGCTGGCTGTAGGTTTGTCATATGCAGGCTTTATTGTATTGAGGAATGTTCCATGGATTCCTAATTTTTCCAAAACCTTCATCATAAATGGGTGTTGGATCTTGTCGAATGCTTTTTCTGCATCTATTGAGATAACCATGTGGTTCTTATCATTGCTCCTGTTGATGTGATGAATAATATTAATTGATTTGCGTATATTGAACCAGCTTTGCATCCCTGAAATGAATCCTGTTTGATCGTGGTGTATGATTTTTTGGATGAATTGTTTAAGTCGATTGGCCAAAATTTTGTTGAGAAGTTTTGCATCAATGTTCATCAAAGAAATGGGTCTATAGTTCTCTTTCTTTGATGAGTCCCTGCCTGGTTTTGGGATGAGGGTTATGATGGCTTCATAGAATGTGTTGAGTAGTGAGCTTTCTCTTTCAATTTCATTGAAGAGTTGGAGGAGTATTGGTGTGAGCTCTGCTTTGAAGAACTTGTAAAAATTCCGCTGTAAAACCATCTGGTTCTGGACTTTTCTTAGCTGGGAGGTCTCTTATTGCTATTTCTATTTCAATGCTTGATATGGGCCTGTTAAGATGGTTTAACTCGTCTTGGTTTAGTTTTGGCATGTCAATATTTGCTAGGAAAAGGTCCATTTCTGTCAGGTTCTCAAACTTATTAACATAAAGTTTTGAGAACTATTCCCTTATAATGTTCTGAATCTTGGTTGTTTCTGTGGTGATGTTTCCATTCTCATCTCTGAGTTTATTAATTTGGGTGTGTTCTCTTCTTTTTCTGATAAGATTTGCTAAGGGTCTGTCAATTTTGTTGTTTTTCGAAGAACCAACTCTTTGTTTTGTTGATTCTTTCTGTAGTTTTTTTTTTTTTGGATTCTAATTCATTTAATTCTGATTTAATTTTAATTATTTCTTTCCATCTACTGGATTGGGGTTTATCTTGCTGCTCTTTTTCAAGGAGGTTTAGATGTGTCATTAAATTGCTAGTTTCAGATCTCAACAATTTGTTGATGTAGGAGCTCAGAGCTATAAACTTGCCTCTGAGTACTGCCTTTGCTGTGTCCCAGAGGAGCTGGTAATTTGTGTGTTCATTTTTGTTGAATAGCATGAACATTTGAATTTCCTTTCTAATCTCTTCCATGACCCACTCATGATTCAGCAGTGTGTTGTTCAGCCTCCATGTGATACCGGACTTTCTTTGGTGGCTTTTGGTGTTGAGTTCTAATTTTATTCCCTTGTGGTCAGAGAGAATGCAAGGTATAACTTCAATGTTTCTGAATTTAGACAAGTTTGCTTTGTGGCCTAAAATGTGGTCTATTTTAGAAAACGTTCCATGTGCTGCTGAGAAAAACGTGTATTCTGATGCTGCTGGGTGAAATGTTCGGTAGATGTCTATTAAGTCTAGTTGATCTATGTAGCTGTTTAGACTTGCGGTTTCTCTGTTGAGTTTTTGCTGAGTTGATCTATCTAGTGGGGAGAGTGGTGTGTTAAAATCCCCAACAATTAATGTCTTTGGATCTATATGGGATTTGAGGGAAAGTAGTGTTTCTTTGATAAATTTGGGTGCTCCATTGTTTGGCGAATAGATATTTAGAATTGTAATATCCTCCTGAAGGAGAGATCCTTTAATTAGTATGTAGTGACCTTCTTTATCTCTTCTCACGAATTTTAATTTGAAGTCTATTTTATCTGATATTAAGATTGCAACTCCCGCCTGTTTATGGAGGCCGTTTGCTTGGTAGATTTTGTTCCAGCCTTTAACATTGAAAATGTGTTTGTTTTTATGGGCAAGATGTGACTCCTGCAGGCAGCAGATAGAAGGGTCTTGTTTTTTAATCCAACTAGACAGTCTATGTCGCTTAATTGGAGAGTTCAGTCCATTAACGTTAAGAGATAGGACTGAGAGGTATTTGGGAGTTCCTGCCATGTTATCCACCTTCTTGTGGGCTGCGAAATCTGGGTTCTTTCTATGGTTCTTTGATTCTCAGTTTGGGTGCAGTTTCTTGGCCTTTGTTGCGGTCTTGTTGGTTTTCTATGTGTAGAACTTCTTTAAGAATCTTTTGTAGGGCTGGTTTGGTGGAGATGTATTGTTTCAAATTTTCTTTGCTATGGAAGGTTTTTATTTGGCCTTCAGTTATGAAGGAGAGTTTAGCTGGGTACAGTATTCTTGGTTGATAGTTGTTTGTTTTTAGGGCATGGCATACATCATTCCAGGCTCTTCTTGCTTTGATTGTCTCTGCTGAGAAATCTGAGGTGATTCTAATTGGTTTCCCTTTATAGGTGATTAACCTTTTCTCCTTGACAGCTTTAAGGATCTTTTCCTTGGTCTGAGTTGATCCTGTGTGGATGTGCGGGATGTCCTATTTTGGTCTGGTCTATTTGGGGTTCTAAAAGCTTCTTGTATCTGAATAGGGAAGTTCTCTGCTAGGATCCTGTTAAACAAATTTCCTAGACCATTAACTTCTGTTTCTAGGTGCTCCTCTACACCCATTATCCTTAGATTAGGCCTTCTGATGGTGTCTTCCAGGTGTTGGATAGATCTATCATATTTCTTGGACTTGTCTTGGATGGTTGTATGTTCTTTCTCTATAATATCTAGGCTGTCTTCAATCCCTGAGATTGGATCTTCTGCATGGTCTAACCTGCTGTCAAGACTCTCTACTTTGTTTTTTATCTCTTTTCCTTCTAATTGGTCAGCTTTGATGGCTTCAAGTTCTTTGTTGAAGCTCTGTTTTAGGTCTTGTATGAATTTCTTTACTTCCTTAATTTGGTGTTCAGTGTTTGTTCTGAAATCACTTAGTTGATTGGTTATGGTTTCTTTGGACTGCCATTCCTTCTGTTGGGTTCCATTCAGCATTCCCTTTGTGGTCTCCCTGACTTCCTTCAGCTCTTTGTTAATGGATTCCATGAATGCCTTTAGTGATCTTTGTGTATTCTCTTCCTGCTCTCTCAATTCCTGTATTACTCTTTGATTAGCTTCCTCCAGTTCGTGGGATTCCTGCAGTTCTCTTTCAGTGTTCACAGCCTGCTCATGCCATTCCTGCCTTTCTCGTTGAGTATTCTCAAGCTGTTCATGCAAATCCTGTATCAGTTTTTGAGTAGCTTCCTCACACTTATGATATTCCTGTATAAACTTTTGGATTTCCTCCTCTCTCCCTATCAGGCTCATACAGAATCCTTTGTATGTTTTCAAACTTTTCATTTATCATGTTTGCCAGTAGTGTTTTTAGAGCTATTTGGGAACTCTCCTCTGGATTATTCATTATCTGTTCTGTCCCCCGATTATAAAGATTGGGAATTGAGATATCCGGATTTGCCATTTTTCTTGTGTTTTTCCGGCTTACTCTGCCCATTTGAGATGAAAATAGCACCAGTTTTGTGCTAGAACACTATCTTAAGGCGACCATCAACCAAAGTCTGAATTTGTGCAGTGAATAGTCTACAGATACAATCTAGTTCAATAGATACATCTATTCAACATCAAACAACTATATGTTAAAGGACTTCGAACCACAGAGAAGAATTTGGAAAACCAGAAATTATTAGGGTTAGGGAGAGATGTGGGTAAAAAATAGGAATAGATTGGTGTGGGGAGGCACAGGGAGAGTTAACTATGTCCTAATCTCAATGCAGGAAATTGGTTGGGTAGGATGCAAGTAGAGAGAGAGAAAAAAAAGAAGAAAGGGAAAGGGAAATGAAAAGAGACCAGAAAAAATAGAAAAGTAAAAATTAATAATATTATTGAGATAAAAAACAATCTATTTAGAGAGGAATGTGAGTATATTAATAGAAGGGTAGGAACATGGAGGAGAAGTGAAAAACTTAAAAAAATGCTTAAAATATTATATAGGTATTAAGAGGTAGTACTGCTATTAAGGAATTTAAGTCTCAGGTTTTGAATTGAGCAATAAATTTGTGGATTAAGTGTGTACACAATGGGGGATAGGGTCTACTAGTTAACTATGGGTTTATCTGAGGATGTGCAGGACAAGAGTTAAGTCACATAAAGAAGAACAAAAGAGAGGAAAAGGTGAAAAGGATAAGAAAGGGAGAAAAAAAGATCAGAAGTTCAGTAGAGCAATTCAAAAAAACCAAAAAGATAATTAAAAAAGAAAAAAGAGAAAGAAGAGAAGAAAATAAAATAAAAATTATGAGACAATTTTTTTCAAAAAAGGCAAAAATTAAAGATTAATAAAAGTTTTAGAAAAGAAAAAAACTTTTTTTATATATTAGGTACCAGAAAAAAAAAAAAAAGAAGAAAAAAAAAGTTCTTTGATTTTTTTTTTTTGATTTTTTTTGGGAGGGGTAGGAATAATCCTTTATCTCCCTTTTGTCTGTAACCAGCTTCTTGTTGGAGTCTCTGGTCAGCTTGAGATACTGTGGCTTGATTGGTTTCTTAAGTCAGTTTGTTCGAACACGCAGAAAAATGCTCTGCTTTACCCAAGATTTTGAGATCCTCCTCCCAGGTTAGTTTAATGGGAGGGTGATCTGCATTGAGAATCACAAAAGAGGGGGATGCAGGGATGCGGCTAGGTTCTGGGTAGAGTTGAGGCCTTTCAACAAACAGTAGCTTTTCCCTGGGGCTATTTTGTGAGAAACTCACAGAGCCCAGACTGGAGCCATTCTCAGGTTTTCTGTTTTTCAATTGATTGTGGAGGCTGCTAGAGGGAGGGGCAGCCTCTGGCTTTGTGGAGGCTGCTAGAGGGAGGGGCAGCCTCTGGCTCTGGTTACCCAGTGAGGAAAGCCACTCCAATGGCTGGTGCCTGAGCTGGGTGACTTTTTCCTGGATGGAGCCGAGTCTGGCAGGTCACTTCGCCGCCGTTAAGTTCTTGTGACCTGCTAAATGACTCGTTTTATTCCACGGCCTGGGTTGGAGCTGGCAGGTCCTCTGAGCTTTGTCGGTATCCAAGATGGAGATCACCGGTGCTGGGGGGGGGGGAGGGGTGGCCTTCCCTCCTCTGCTCCCTGAGAAGGAGTGAGGACGTCGGGCTTGTACTCATGCCGAGTCTTGGTTCCTGGGTTATCTCTGGTCTGCAAACTGCAGGATGAAGATGTCCGCTCCTTGTCGGTTCTTGCTGGTGTTGAGTAGAATCCGCTCACCCACTGCATCTGGCTCCTTTGTCCTGGACTCTCTGTGGCTCAGGTATGGTGCCCTGAGGTCGCTCCCGCAACCGCTGCCGCCGCTGCCGTGGAGGCTGCTGGCAAGTGCTCAGATGTGTCTCCTTGCCTTGGCTTCCCCTCTCTTGCCTAACTCTCTGTCCTGTGATGGCACACTTGGTGTGATTCTCTGGCTTAGGACTGTTCACTGGAACTCTAAAACTGCTTTCTATGCTAGAGCTTGTTCAGATTCCAGCTTCTCCTCCGCCATCTTCCCGGAACTCCCTCTTTCTAATATTCTGCCTCAGGACCTTGGAACATGCTGTTTCATCTGCCTTAAATACTTTCTTAGATAACTCACATTCAGAAGCCTTCAAAGCTTTCTCCTTCAAGGTATTTTCTTTCAATACAGTGGAAAAAAGTCACCCAATCACCTAATGTTTAAGAATATCTGAAATATTACTTGCCTTCATCTGTTGTTGATATTGATCAAGATACATTGTACTCACAAACTGACATGTTGAAATCTCTTTTTTAACTAGTTAAGGATAATAAAAAGAAAACTATTTAAATGAAAGAGAAGTTCCCATCCATACCAACCATGAATGGAAGAAGGATGAATGCCTGAAGATGAACATTGTTGTGCTGTCCACTATTTTATTCTTTGCTTTTAAAGTCTCAACAGCTAACTTTAAAGTAATGATTGGTGGGCTGGGAAGGTGGCTCAGTGGTAGAGTGCTTGTCTTGCATGCACGAGGCCCTGGGTTTGATTCCTTACAAGCACATAAGCAGAGAAAAGCTGGAAATGGTACTGTGGCTCAAGTGGTAGGGCACTAGCCTTGAGCTAAAGAGCTGAGGGACAGTGCAGTGCCCAGGCCCAGAGTTCAGCCCCTATGACCACTACCACCAGTACCAACAACAACAAAAAGTAATGATTGCCTTGTATTCTTTAAAAAAAAATGTTATTATAAAGGTGATGTACAGAATAGCATGCATTCTTTAGATGCTGTTCTGCTTTTTTCCCTTTAAACTCTATACTTGATATTTCTGTGATCCTCCTTAAATTCTTTTGAGACTTATTTGTGCAAATAGAGCACAATGTCAATTAATAAAAATATCAACAAGCCAGGCACTTGTGGCTGGCTCTAATCCTAACAACTCAGGAGGCTGAGATCTGAGGATCACGGTTCAAAGCCAGCCCAGGCAGGAAAGTCTGTGAGACTCTTATCTCCATTTAAACACCAGAAAACCAGAAGTGGCACTGTGGCTCAAGTGGTAGAGTGCTGGAGGCCCAGAGTTCAAGTCCCATGACCACTCCCCTTCCCCCACAAAAATGAACAAAAACAAAACATGAGTTTTATTTCAGAAAAAGCTGTGTATATTAGGTTGTATCACCATTAGCATGGTGATAGATTGTAGACTAATTGATGAGCATCTCAATACAAAAGATGCAACAATACTTTTTCAGCATAGGATCATAATAATTTTATTGCCATTTTTAATTAAAATTTTCAGTTTGAGCAAAGATTAAAAAAATTATTGAACTTTGCCTTTCATGATAAAGTGAAGTAAAGCCAGAAAAAAAATTGAGGAAACAGTTCAAATTGACTTCGTTGTGATGATCCAGATGGTCTCGGCTTGCCAGCAAGGTTTGCTGCTGAAATTTTTTCCATTACCTGTCATCAAGAAGAAGAAGAGAAATATGGTTCCTATAAATTATGTTACAGAGCAATTGCCATAGAAAAATGGCAGACATTATTTTATCAAATTACTTTTTATCTACAAGACTACTCTCTTTGCTGCCATGATATTGTAAATTAGGTAGAAATCTTTGAAAAAGGGAATTTTTACTTAGTTTCTAATCTCAACTTCTATCACTGACAAAATAACCTTGCCTTTAAACTAAATCCTGTAACTTCCATTTGATACTTTGCAGTCTGAGCTACTGAACTTGTTTGGTGCTAATATATTCTCATGCTAAAAATCAGTTTAATGGAAGGTTTTCTTTTTATTAATACTACACAACTATGAGTTATCCAAGACATATTATTAACTTGAAGAACAGCTAATTTAGAAGAGTACCTAAATCTCTTGATATTTCAAATTCCAGCTGAATTTACTTCATTCATTGCATTTACTTCAATAAGTAAAAATTATAAATTCTAGCTTGAGAGTTTTGCTGTATTTTTTTTTTTTTTTTGTCATTACTGGGGCTTAGAACTCTAGGCCTGAGTGCTGTCCCTCAGCTCTTCAGCTCAAGGTGAGTGCTCTACCACTGGAGCCACAGCGCCACTTCCAGTTTTCTGGGGTTAATTGGAGATTAGAGTCTTCCGGACTTTTCTGCCTGGGCTGGCTTTGAACTGGATCCTCAGATCTCAGCCTCCTGAGTAGCTAGGATTACAGGTGTGAGCCACCGGTGCCAGCTTTTTCTGGACTATTAACTGGCTATAGACAGATGTTTTGGTTTAGTTGGTCCAGGACAAGTGATGGCATAGGGATTTAATCTTGTACTTCTTAGATATTAGGTGTATTAACAGAGTCACATTTTAGATAAGCAGACATTTAGCAGTGTCAAACCACGCATCGATAAAGAAGGAGGTTCAAGATTTCTGAGATGCTAAACTGGTGTTTTTATACCACATATATTAGTCAATTTGAACCACTATCACAAATGATCACAGACAAGAGGCCTAAACAACAGAAATGCATTCATATGACTTGGGACACTGGAAGTCTAAGATCAGAGTGCCAGAAGAATCGGGTGTGAAATCGTTCTTCTATGTTACAGACTGCTGTTTTCTGGTATTGTTTCCAGAAAAGGGTCAGGGAACTCTCTGGGGTCCCTATTATAAGTGTGCTGTTCTCATCTATGAAGGCTGCACCCTCATGAGCTCATTACCTCTCAAGACACAGTACATTGAATGTTAAAATTTAAACATATGAATAATTTTGGGAGATGGGCTTAAAATTTATGTTGAAATTTATTTTTATTGTCCTATCGCCCTCTCCCATATTCTTACACATTTTGCATATAGAGAGACATTTGAAAAGCAGGAATAATTATGCTCTTTTTGTTTTGGTCTGGAGAGGGGTCTTTGGGAAAGTGTAATGATTATGGTGAAAAGTAAGGTTTGAAAATTGCTTTAGGCATAAAGAAACTATATAGGTGGACAAACAACATAATTATAAAGTCCACATTTGTTTCTCTGTAAAACTTGAAGGAACGGATCTCAATTGTTTGAGTATTTTCTAAAATCTGAATTACTGCGATACTATGATGTAGAATGGTTATTATTGACTCAACTGCCTTAATTTTCTTTTCTTTTCTTTTTCTTTTTTTCTTTTTTGTCAGTCATGGAGGCTGAACTCTGGGCCTGGGTGCTGTCTCTCAGCCCTTCAGCTCAAGGCCAGTGCTCTGCCTCTTGAGCCACAGTACCACTTCTGGTTTCCTGGTGGTTAATTGGAGATAACAGTCTCACAAACTTTCCTGCCTGGGTTGGCTTTGAACTGTGATCCTCAGATGTCAGCCTCCTGAATAGCTAAGATTACAGTCATGAGCCACTGGTACCTGGTGAAGTCTGAGTCTTTTATGTTCAGAGCACTATGGGAATATCTTAGATATATCATTCTCTTCAAAAAGACCTGGATTTACTGAAGGAGATGATGAGTAAACACTAAAAAAATACTTAAAGTGAGGTATTTGTGTACACTAATGGGTCTACTCCATTGAGGTGGGCAAAGTAACAATTTGTAAATCTGTAGCTCTTTTTATTGTTTGCTTTGATCAGAGTAAAAGCATATATAATTTAAATCAGTACTTTAAATAAATACTTCCTTTACCTCTCATCCATGTTCCTCACACATTCTTAATTCTATGCCTTTTTTCAAAATTTCCCCATGTGATAGTTCTAAACATCTTGTATCTTTCTCCCTTCTTCTTTCCTCATTATTTACTGTGTAGGAGTCTGTAAAACAAAATACAGCAGAGGAAAACCAATCTCTTGGAACAGAAAAGGAAGTTGACAAAGACAAAAAGCTCCTGCAGGAGCCATGAGTGTTGTAGCATGGTTCCCCCACTCCACCCCCCTGTACGACTTCCCCTTTCTCTGCTACGTAACTTCATCTGATGGGAGTGGCTCTAGGCAGTTTGGGCTTATACAATCCCATACCCATTACAGAAACAGAGAAGCTCCAGGAAGGACAATTATACTCCTTCATTGTCCAGGCTAAGGTGATTAGGTTCAGGGCACACATGTGTCAGTCAAGCCAAGGACCTCTGGGAAATTGGATAGATCTCTATCTTTCTTTGTGCATCATGAGTTTTTTTTCTTAAATGATTGTACAATATGAAATGATTAGCATGCATTTTTCTGGTTGGATACAACATGCTGCCTGCAGAATGAAATGAATGAATGAGTAGAGCCAGTGTAGAACATGGAGAAACAAATAAATTCCATTGAAATTTAGTGATGAATTTGACAGACAAGTCCAATAGCTTTCAATGGTGTCATTGTCTTGTTTTAGTGCAGCAGAATAAGACTACATGTACATGTTAGTCATTGTGGCTTTGAATCCATAACAAATTCTTAGGAAAGAGACTTACACAGATGATGTGTATCTCTGGTTATTATCTACCCTTATACTTTGTCTATAGTGTACTCTCATCATGATTTAACTATCTCCCACAATTTTCTAAAGTTTCTACTAGCATTTATTTGCCTCAGTGATTTCAATACCTGCTTAGTTTAATTATGAAAATATATCTATGCAGTGCTTTGAAGTGTCAAGTTGACATAATGTCTGCCCTTTTTAGTATTCAAAATTTACTTCTTTTTTTTTTGCTTTTTCTTCTTTTTTTATTGTGAAAATACTGTACAGAGGGGTTACAATTACATGGGCAAGATAATGAGTACATTTCTTATCAAGTATTGTATCCTCCTCCTTTGTTTCCCCTTCCCATCCCATCTTCCCTAACCCCCCCATCCAGCCCTTCCCCCCCACCAAAGTTGTAAAGTTCATTTTCGACATAGACTTGTACATCTCATTGTTGCAATGTGTCCACCTGTAAAATTTACTTCATATTTTAAGAAGCTATGTATCAAACCATGTTAGAGAATAAATATGTAATTTGCTACTATCTAGATTAGCTATATTAATCTTTTGTATATATGACCATTACTGCCAACTTTTAAGTTTCATGAAATAGTAATGGTAATAGTGAATAGTAAACAGTATGGTAATAGATGACAGTGACAAAGAACTGGATATGCTTAGTGTCTTTGATAGATTTTGTCTTTGATAGATTATGTTTTTTCCCTTAAATGTGAGTTCTAAGAATGTTTACGGGGGGATGGCCCGACCCATCCCAAGCGATGCCTGTGAGTTCTGGTACATTGGTTTGCAGATCCCCATTTCTAACCATGCACAGCTATCTCAGACTTCCACGTCCTAGGCATAAATCCTAGTGGGAGCATGCCAGTTTAACTGGTGCCTCATCCATCTATACTTGGAGCCACAGCTATTGTTATCTCTAAATGATAATGTGGGGTGAGAGGTCATTCTACTTCACAGGGCCACCACTTGAAACACTTAGTGTGTGTTCAAATCATATGTACTGAGAGCCGAATGAACATTATAAATTGCCCTGTCTGAGCTCTCATCTTATACGGGTGGAAAAAGAGGCTAGAATGGCTAAGAAGAAAACCTTATTTTTACCATTATGAAAGACAGGAGGTGTGCATTAAAAAAAGCTATTATCTGGGGCTGGAGTAGACACTAATAAGAAATCTTGTCAAAATGTCATGGCAATCATTCTAGGGTCAGAGCCATGATGTTAAAAAATATAGTGTGAGATTACTGTTGGAGAAACAGCATGTGGCAGGGCACCTCAGAGGTAAGCCTCCATTGTCACCTGAGCAACAGGAGGAGAGGAGAAAGCGGTCCCTGCTTTAGGCTTGGAGGTTACATTCCTCTTTCAGCTATACAGAATCATTTTTAAAGAGCTATCTTATTAATACCATTGTGGGGGGGATTGGCAAATAAAAGCAAGATTGGGAACTCTTGAATGCAAAGAGAAAACCACGTGTAGCAGTGTATCTCTCCTCTAGGTAATACCCTGTCCCCTTAAGCAGTTCATGCATGCCTTCTACTTAGCCACCAGCCAAGATTTCATTTTCTCAGATATTTGCAGGCTGTGAGAGTGTTGGCTGTCTAAAAGGCAATCCAGGGACCATTCCTAGAATAAGGTGAAAATTGATTCTGGGACAGAAAACAACAGATGTGCCCCACAAGGGAGGAACAGAGAAGAAAAACTTTCTTAAGGCTCCCTTAAGGTGGAATCAAAGATTGTTTACAGCCTAGATTTGCTTCTCAAAACAATAGAAGAGAAAGAGGGTAGAAATGCAATGTTATTTGCTTTTCTCCAGAATCTAGCACCCAATTCTTGGCTTGGCCATCGTTTTATTAATTAATTATTATTAAATATTTGTAAAAAAACAGATTGCAGTTCCATAAGTCAGGTTATAAGTACAATGCTTCTTGATCAGTGTCACCCCTTCCATCATCCTTCCTTATGTTCTCCCTCCCATTCCTACCCTCTATCTATCTATCTATCTATCTATCTATCTATCTATCTATCTATCTATCTATCTATCTATGTATGTTCCAGTTGTGGAGATTGAGCTTGGGGCCTGTGTGCTGTCCCTCAGCTCTTCAGCTCAAGGTGAGCACTCTACCACTTGAGCCACAGCACCACTTCCAGTTTTCTGGTGGTTTATTGGAGAGTCTCATGGACTTTCCTGTCCAGGCTGGCTTTGAACTGGGATCCTCTGATCTCAGACTCCTGAGTAGCTAGGATTACAGTGGTGAGCCACTGGCACCTGGCTATGTAGTGCATTTTTTTTCTTTTACAGAGTGTATATTACTATACTGACTACATTTGCTTACTCTTCCTCCGTATTCCAGTCGCCCCCTTTGTGTTCCCCCCAAACACGTTACCATTCTCTGGTATTCATTTTGATAAACAGTATATTGGTTGTGCAGAAGCGCTACATCTTTGGATCCCTCCCCAGTAGACCATCCTTTAGTCAGTTTGTTCGTGTGTAAATGCGTAGAGTCCTGTATATATTATCATGTGTGTTTCTATTTTAGATCTAGCTTCCACATATGAGAGAAAACACGTGCCATTCGTCTCTCTGAGCCAGGGATACCTCAAGGCATCTGCTTCTTAAAGCTCACATTTCTTATTCAAGATTCATTATTGTCAATGTTCTCCTAGGTTCAAGGATTCTCTACTAGCATATAATAGAGTAGCAGGTGAACCATTAAGAGGTGGGGTCTACTGGAAGAAAATTAGGACATTAGAATACTCTGGATGCCTTAAGCCCCTTCCCCTCTCTTTCTTGCTGTCTGGATGCCATAGAGAGAAGAGCTTTCTCTGCCATGCTGGACTGTTTCACCACAGGCCGGAAGGCGATGGGCTGACATCTCTCACACGGTGAGCCCAAAGAAACTTTTCCTCTTTTTCAGTTGATTGATCTCATATATTTGTTACAGCAATGGAAGGCTGATTTAAATATAGTGTTTAACCCTATTCTTTCTATTATATTCCTCTTCACATTCCATCGTTCCTGTCCTGGCAGTGTGTCCCTTCTTCATGGGGGGTCTGTGTTTGTTTATTTTACTACTAGATGAAGAGAAAAGGGAGAGACGGGTGGGAAGAGAGAAAACAGGAGGTCCAAGACAGCCACTATTTATTTGGTCTTGAACCTGGTGGACAGTTTTGTGTGTTTCCACATGGGCTGTTTATGAAAAATATTGTCTATAAAAAGGTATATCATTATGTCATATATTCTGGAGAATATTTGAAGGAAAGTGAAATTCTGAGCAATATAAAATGTCAGACTTATGGGAAGGGACAGGTGTGGTAAATAGAGAATTCTGAGAGGAAGTTCCTCAGTGACTGTCATGCTGGAATATTCTCTGTTCTCTGAACACAAGTAAATGCTCTTCCTTCTGTCCTGCTCAGTGCAACACCTCCTGCTGTTTCTGGTTATTGAACATTACTTTCCTAAAATGTACTATGAGAATTCTTCCTTGAAGTCTATCCTTTTTCAATTTACATGCTATTTCTTCTGAGCATTGGCAGCCATTCCTTTAAACCCCTATTTATGGCCTTTATTTCCTTCTGCCTCATGAAATAGTGAGGTACTTACAGGCACATCTGCCCCATGAATTCTAGACTTAGCCTAGGTGCCTCATGCTGTATCTGCTCACACGTAATACCTGACAGAGTGGCTTCACTCAGCACAGAATTGTTGAATGAAAGGAAGCAGTAGGAAAGGTTTTCCTTCTGGCTTTTTCAGTAGAGAAGCCTCAATGATGTACTGTATATTCTCCGAGTTAAAGTGAGTAGGAATAAAGAGGGGGACAAGATGAAACGAATCTTGATTTGATTCAAACATTAAAAAATTTTAATTGTTATTATAAAGGTGATGTACAAAGGGCTTACAGTTATGATTCAAATATATTTTTTTTTGGGGGGGGTCCGGTTGTGGGGCCTGAACTCTGGGCCTGGGCACTATCCCTCAGCTCTTCAGCTCAAGGCTAGCGCTCTACCACCTGAGCCACAGCGCCACTTCCGGCTTTTTTTTCCTTTTTGCTTATGTGGTGCTGAGGAATGGAACCCAGGGCCTCAGGCATGCAAGGCAAGTGCTCTACCACTGAGCCAACTTCCCAGCCCTGATTCAAATATTTTTGAGTGAAGGTTTAGTACACCCCTGCTTTCACTGTATTTGATGTTGGTATAATTTGTGGAGGGGGAGGGCAAAAACAAATCGCTTAAATAGGGATACTGGTGGACCCATTGCAACAATGAGATGTACAAGACGTTATGTCGAAAAACGAACTTTACAACTTTAGTGTGGGGGGGAGAGGATCGGGTGGGGGTGGTGGGGAGAGTATGGGAAGGAATGGGAAGGGTAAACAAAGAGGAGGCAACAATGCTTGATAAGAAATGAACTTGTTATCTTGCCCATGTAATTATACCTCCTCTGTACAGTATTTTCACAATAAAGAAAACAAAAATAAACAGGATTTTGTCTAGTTTCTACATAATATTTTTTTAAAAATGGGGGAGATAGTTTACCTTTGTGACTTAGATCTTTCACCTCAGAACACACTCACACACATGCATCCTCACACATATACATATACACCCTCGCAGAAGCGTATTAAATTGCCACCATCAAATATAAACATGGTGTAGTACACAAAGGTAGTGTTTGGCTTCTTGTTTATAACTGTGATTGAATCATCTGGATTAGAGTCCAAGGTTCATAGCTATTTCTTGTCTGTGGTATCATACTTTTTTTTTTTTTTTTTGTCGGCTGTAGGGCTTGAACTCTGGGCTTGGGCGCTGTCCCTGCGCTCTTCAGCTCAAGGTGAGCACTTTACCACTTGAGCCATAGCACCACTTCTGGTTTTTTAGTGGTTTATTGGAGATAAGAGTCTCATGGACTTTCCTGCCCGGGATGACTTTGAACCGTGATCCTCAGATCTCAGCCTCCTGAGTAACAGGATTACAGGCATGAGCCACAGGCGCTGGCTGGTGGTATCATACTTTTAAAATTTGTAAATATATACTTGCTTTCAAACTTTGTGTGATGTAAAAGAGAAAGAGATTTATAATCACAAGCTTTTGAAGCTTTTTCTTCCTTTCTGGGGTTTGAATCCCTCCCCTTCCTCTTCCTCCTCAGTCTTAGTCTTGTTTTTCTCCTCTTTGTCTTCATTGCCTCCTCTTCTACCTCTTCACTGTGCAGTCTTGCATCTTGATATAGATTCTTTTACCTTTTCCATGGAAGCTAGAAAGTACTTAGCACCTGAAGGGTTTTGTTCATTTGTTTTGTTTTGTTTATGAGATAGTGTTGGACTGTGCATTTCAAGATTGGTCTTTAACTCATTATGTAGCTGAGGCTAGCTAAAATGGAAAGTTTTAATGTTCAAATTTAATAATAGAAGAGTAAAAAATAGCTTAGCAGGAAAAAAATTCGGACAAGGGAAGTTTATTCCAGGAACATCAGTGTTTGGCGATAAGTAACTGAAGACTGAACTCTAAAAAAAAACTGAGAAGTTCTAGGTTTATGTCTTATCGGTAGAAAATTTTTGCATAGCAATATGGCTAGGCAATAGTTATTTAATCAAGTATTGCTCTGAAGATATATTGTGGATGTGGTTAACAACTACAATCATTGGCTTTGAATAAAGATTATTCTTAGTACTGTGAGTAGATTCTACCTCATCAGGGATGGTTTCATGAACAAAAGCCAGAGTATCTCAAACGGGGGGAAATTCTGCTTTGAGAAGAAAGTATCTACTCCTGCCTAGGCTTGCCTGCTCTGGGTTGCCCTATGAATGTTCAACTTGCTAGATCTCATAATCATTTGAACCAATTCCTAAAAATAAACCTGTTTATCAATGCATATCAATTTGTCCTGTTCATTTGGAGAACCCTGTTATATACAATTCAATTAGAGTAATAAATGATTCAAGCAATATTCCCTGAACTCTTCACAAACACATTACTTGATATTTTATTTGGTATTTAAGCATCAGTGACTTCAAGAAAGTAGTCAGTACTCATCCTCAACTGTTTGGCTACCCAAACAGTTTTAGTACATAATAGTGCCTATCAGTTTTAGTACCATTTAGTATATAATTTATAAAGCCCAAGTAGTTATAAACTATTCTGTTGGGATTATATTCTTTTTTAGGCCTGGTGCTGGTGGCTCATTCCTGTAATCCTACCTACTCAAGAGGCTGAAATCTGAGGATCTGGTTTGAAGCCAGCCTGGAAAGAAAAGGCTGTAACCCTCTTTATCTCCAGCTAACTACCATGAATCTGGAAGTGGAGCTGTGGCTCAAAGTGGTAGAGTGCTAGCCTTGAGCAAAAAAGCTCAGAGACAGTGTTCAAGCCCTGAGATCAAGCCCTAGGACTGAAAAAAAAGAATAATGTTATTACAAATACCATTTTGATATATTGAGAATTTCATAGCTTTCTTAAATAAATAAGCATTTTTGGAAGGAAATCCTCAATTCAGGGAAAACCTATGTTCAGAGATTTGATGTTTAGTTACAACTTAAACCATACTCTGGGCTAGTGCATGGCTCAAGTGGTAGAGTGCCTGCCTAGGAAGTTTGAGGCCTTGAATATTGACCAAAAGAAAAAAAAAGGAAAGCTTCATAAAATAGAAGTAGTGGTAGTGGAGGTGTACCTCAAGTGCTAGCCTTGAACACAGAATCCAAGCAAAAGTACAAGGCCCTAAGTTCAAGTCCACAAATATAAAACAAATTAAAAACTGTTAGTTACTAGGTTGAAACTACGAACACTGTATATACATCATCTAAAATATTACTATGAGAATGCTACTTAGAAGTTAAGCTCTCTGTACAATTACACATTTGGGAAGACCTGGTTTCTGATTTGGAATGCCTAGCAATCTCTTCTCTTGCTGCTGCCCTGACAGCAGGACTTGGGCACTATATGCCTTGACTGGCCTGTCAGGCAGAGGGAGAAAAATCTTTTCTCGTCACCACGGAGAGAGACTTGACCATGGACCCCAGATCTTTCTTTGGTGGTACAGCAGATTGAATTCAGGGCCTTTCAGTTGGTTGAGTCATGCCCCTAGTTCCTTTTTGCATTGTTCATTTTTGAGGTGGGGTCTAGTCTGGTTTGCAATCTTCTTACCTATGCTTTCCTGTGTTGCTGGAATGATGGACACATTATCCTGCCATTACGCTTCCTCCATTGTGTTGGACAACAGACATATTTTATCATGTCCAGCTATTAGTTGAGATGGAGTCTCAAGAACTTTTGGCCTGGGTTGGCCTTGAACCATAGTTCCATGATCTCTACCTCCCAGGTATCTACCATGAGGGACATAAGCCACAGTGCTTATCTAGATCCTGGTATTTAGAATTTACTCATGTTATCACTATATAGCTATTAGTTGATTATCCCTTTTGTGTTATTAGAGAATAAACTCAGGACCTCTCACTCACTGGGCAGATGCTCTACAACCTTGAGCTGCAAATCATTGGGTGTAATGATTAATTCATGTGCATGGTTACAAGGCTGATTGTTCAGATTTCACCCTTAGAATACTCTTCTTGCCTAATAAAGCCTCCTTTTGCCTTTGTTATTTTTCAAGGTAGGGTTTCATTTTAGGACTGACCAGAGATGCAATCCTCCTACTTATCCTTCCCCCATCATTGGGGATGACAAGCATCCAACCATGGTGCCTACCATTGTGCTTCCCCTGTAGCTGTTATGAAAGAATGTACCATCATGCCCAGCCAATGGTTGGGATAGAGTCTGGCTGAACTTTTCTGCCATACTGGTCTCAAACCACAATCTTCAGTTTCTGCCCCCCAAGCAGCTAGGATTACATGCTTAATCCATTGTGCCTGGCTAGAGTATTTATAGTACGGAGAACTAGGAATCAACCATTTTTCAAGGAACAAAGAATACAAATATGAGAAAGATCAAGTAGATATCTGTTCAGATATGCCATCTCCTCCTTCCAAGAAATTGGAAGGAAGCACCACTAAAGACATACAGAAAAGGCACAAATTGGGTATATCAGGCAGAGCTTGTAAACAAAACCACCTGAAGCCTGCAGGTACAATATGGCCAGTTGTTGTGACTAGATTGGGAAGGATCTTTCTTGCCTCATACACTTTGGTAAGTACCAGATATTTTCTTGCTCTCTCCTCTCAAACTTATTTATGGACCTATGTGTGTGGATTACCTTTTTATGTATGTATGTGTGTGTATCTGTGTATATATGTATGTATATATTGTTGCTTTGTCTCTGACGACTGGATTAAAACCAGTACACTGAAAAGATCTGGGACTGTGTCTTGATCTTAGAATGTAACAGGAGGTTATGTTGTCACCAGGAGAAGGAAAGAAAAGGGATAATGAAAAAGGGAGGGACAAAAGTTCCGGACTTTAATTTTTCCTAAATGTGGTTAAATGGATCACTGGGATTGGAATCACAAGCAAAGAGTAAAGTAATTTATTAGTAGTGAATATTCTAGGTGACTGAATAGCATCTCTGAGGATAGAGCCTGAACAATCCACACTGAAAACATGCACATGAAGTGACTTGATGCAAAGTAAAGTTTTGTTTTATTAACTCCCTTTCCTTTTTAAGGTATTATACTATTTTTAAATAGTTATACAAAGGTGTTTCAACATGTGGGATTATGAGTACAATGTATCTTCAATGTCAAAGCTTTGATCATTCTCTCTTATCTCTCCCAACCCTACCCATCCTCTCAAGTTACCTGGTTCCATTTTCATGTATATAAAAGTTTTAGAATTATTTGTTTAGAATCTACTGTGGTTGTGAAGGTTAGTATTGATGTTATAAAACCAGGGGAGATAATGGGAGGAAAAGAGATTGGAGAGAGATTCAGCTGTCAAAACACAAGACTTTAGTGCTTTCTGTAAATCATGTTTAGCAATAAATTTACAATGAAATACATATTCTGCTCATGGCTTTGGAATCAACATATTTAATATGATTTTAAATGAAATTTACTGAGAATTTTGTAAGAAATCAATGTCAAATCTGTAATCTTCTAAGCATTATTTTTGTCTGATGTTGATAAATCTGCCATTCATTATTATTTAACTCAGTTGTATTTCTCAGTAATAATTTTATTTAAATGGAAAATGATTATTTTTGCTATGAAATTGATTTCTAGCTTCTCTGATAAATTGTTACTGAGTTTAAGCGTATAAATAAATCAACATATACCAGTGATTTTTATACTACAAAATTATGTTTAGCTGCTCTTCAGATTAATAAATTCTTTGCACTGTAGTGAGAAAATTAAAAAAAATCATTTGGTGAAAACTCTTGGAAAAGGTAACTTATTCTGTACTTCATATATTTTTAGAGCTTTGCTAAGGCAAACATTGTGTCTGCCTTTCAAACTTCTCCTTACATTTGAATCTGTCACTGAAGCTACTTTTAAGAAAAGTATAATTCTGATCAAGAATTCTGTTTCTCGCTAAAAAACTTCCTTGTGTTTCTGATTTGGGGTGACATGGTGGTGATTACCTTTGTTCCTACTTAGATGTGTTGAATTTGCTTCAGAGCTTTGATGTTATGAGATTTAAAGGAATGATGAAATGCAAATAGGTATGTGCTATTTTCATATGGAAATGATATTCTGACTCAGAAATATATTTTTTGTTGGCAAATGCTAGGTCCTATAAAATAAATTAAAAGATACTTGCAAGCAAGGCTGGTGTGTTTTTTCTTGGTACTGTAGGTACCAAGAGATAATATAACTAACTGTAATCTAAAAATTCTGACTTTAAAACATGATGGAAATTTTCATTAAAGTTCAACACCTAAGAATCTGAGGATTTTATTTATTTCCATGTTCATAGTGCTCATTTCATTGTTTGAGTTCCAGTATTCCTTCCTTTGGTAACTAGCTTTATATTTTACTATCTTTTTTTTTTTTAAATTATGAAAGTGCGAAAATTCAGTGTGAAATATTTCAATGAACAAAACAGTAGCAGGCAAAGTTCAAGTTTACTTAGATATTTTTTGAGTGTGTGTGTGTGTATGTGTATATATACGTATGTATGTGTGTATGTATGTATGTATGTATGTATGTATGTATGACTTAGAGCCTGGGTACTGTCCCTGAGCTTTTTCTTTCAAGGCTAGCTTTCTACCACTTCAAGCCACAGCACCACTTACGGTTTTCTGGTTGTTAATTGGAGATAAGACTCTCATGGATTTTCCTGTCCTGGCTGGCTTTGATTGGCAATCCTCATACCTCAAACTCCTGAATACCAGGATTACAGGTGTGAGCTGCCTGTGCCTGGCCACTTCTGGCTTTTAGATGGTTAATTAGAGATTAGTGTCATAGACTTTTCTGCCTGGTCTGGTTTCATACTGTGATCCTCAGATCTCAGACTCCTGAATAGCTAGGTACAGGTGTAAGCTATAGGCATCCAGCTTTCTCTATTTTCATAGGTTTTAGTGGATTTGGATTTCATTAGGCTGTTTGCATATAACTCTCTCCTTTCCCCTCCTGCTATTCACCCATCCCAAATAGTCCCCGCTAGCAATCATGTCATATGGTTATTATCTTGGTGGTTATATTCTGTTTATGAAAGAAAACTTGTCTTTCTGAACTTGGCTTACCTTGTTCAACATGTTCTCCAGTTCTTTGCATTTTCCTGCAAATGACATAATTTCACTCTTCTGTCTGGCTCAACAATACTTCACTGTGTATATGTATCACATTTTCTTTTTCTATTCATTGATTGTTAGATACTTGATGCAAATTACATAACATGGCTATTGTAAATAGGCTGCTTTTTGAAGGAGGTTCATTTTGAATCTAGCCAAAATCTCTCATTGTAAAATGAAAACATTAACACCCAATTTTTTTTTGGGGGGGGTCTGGTCATGGGGCCTGAACTCTGGGCCTGGGTGCTGTCCCTCAGCTCTTCAGCTCAAGGCTAGTACTCTACCACTTGAGCCACAGTGCTACTTCTGGCTTTTTTTTTCTTTTTGCTTACGTGGTACTGAGGAATCGAACCCAGGGCCTCATGCATGCAAGGCAAGCACTCTACTACTAAGCCACCTTCCCAGCCCCAACACCCATTTTTTAATCCTGTTTCCCCTCCTTAAAAAATTAGGGTGGGGGGAGGCTGGGAAGGGATGGGAAGGGGAAACAAAGGAGGAGGGTACAATGCTTGATAAGAAATGTACTCATTATCTTGCCCATCTAATTGTAACCCCTCTGTACAGTATTTTCACAATAAAAAAATAAATAAAAATTAAAAAAAATTATTAGATAATTTTTTTTCTGTAGGTAGGGATTGGTTATTTTGGCTTTCTGCAGCTGTTCACCCCTTCATTAACTTAACTTTAGTTACATAAAACTTTTGTTTTATTTGTGGATAGAAAGTCATAGTATGACTTCAGTATCCATAAACTCACAAGAAGAAAGCAAATAAGCATGTTGTAATTTCACTGATTCCTGTCATCCAGTGGATTATTTCATTGTTTCATATCTTCTTTTTTATGATCTTTAAATAGAGATTTCAGTTCAACATGTCAGTTTTTGCATACAATGCATCTCATTCAATGTCACCCCCTGTACTATATTCTCTAAATAGCTTTTGTTTTTTACTGGTGACCATGTATGAAGATGGCAGTACATTATTAATATGTATTGTAGATGTTCAGGAACCACAGAATGTAGTCTAATTTAATGTGGGGAAGTTATGTGTATTTATTAAATTAATACAAAGTACTTTTTCACTTTTTTAAAATTTATTTTTATGGTAAAGGTGATGTACAGAAAGGTGACAGTTATATAAATCAGGTAATGAGGACATTTTGTTTTGAACAGTGGGAACATGAAACAATACAAATCCTCAGAGGAGCCTCATTAACTTATTTATATTTAATCAAATGTGCCTACTGCCATTTGCACATTGCCAAATGATACAACAGTGTACTCAACATTTGCCCATTAAGAACAGAAGGGCATCTTGGCCCAGGTGGCTAACGCCTGTAATCTTAGTTACTCAGGAGGCTGAGATCTGAGGACTGAGGTTCAAAGCTGACCCAAACAGGAAAGATGAGATTCTTTTTTTTTAAATATATTTTTTATTGTAAAAATACTGTACAGAGGGTTTACAGTTACATGAGACAGGTAATGAGTACATTTCCTATCAAGCATTGTTACCTCCTCCTTTGTTTTTCCCCTACCATCCCTTCCCTCCCACCTCCTCAACTACACTACCCCTCCCCCCTCCCCTTCCTTCCCTGCTTAAATTGTAAGGTTCATTTTTCAACATATTATCTTGTACCCATTGTTACAATGGGTCAACCTGTATCCCTTTTTAAGCATTTTGTTTTTTCACTTCCCCTCCCCAAGCTAGAGAAGTGTATATACAAGATGCAGGGCATCGATATCATATACAGTGAAAACAGAGGTTATACGATGGGGGAGGAACATACAAAGAAACAAAAAAAAACACATGGTGGGGCTGGGAAGGTGGCTCAGTGGTAGAGTGCTTGCCTTGCATGCATGAGACCCTGGGTTCGATTCCTCAGCACCACATAAGCAGAAAAAGCTGGAAGTGGTGTTGTGGCCCAAGTGATAGAGCACTAGCCTTGAGCTGAAGAGCTGAGGGACAGTGCCCAGACCCAGAGTTCAGGCACCAAGACTGGCCAAAAAAAAAAATCACATGGTACATTATATATATGTTAGAAGCAATAGCAATAAAGAAAAAAACCAGTTGTGTCCCTATCTTGGGGTTCATTTCACTTAACATCATCTTATCTAGTCATATGTACATGGCTTTTGACCTTTTCTGCTTGTCCTAGATATATCCTAGTTATTGCAAAAAAGGGAAACCATAGGACCTAGATTTCTTTTGGCCTGGCTTACTTCATTTAATATAATTTTTCCCCAAGTCTTTCCATTTCCTAACAAATGTGGCAATGTCATTCTTTCCGATGGAGGCATAGAATTATATATATAAAACAATTTCTTGATCCATTCATCTACTGAGGGTCATCTGGATTGGTTCTATATCTTATCTATGATAAATAATGCTGTGATGAACATAGTTGTGCTGGTAGCTTTAGGGTCTTGTTTGTGATCATTTGGGTAAATGCCCAGAAGTGGGATTGCTGGGTCATAGGGGAGCTCTATGTGGAGTCTTTTGAGGAACCTCCGTACTAGGTTCCAGAGTGGTTGAACAAGTTTACATTCCCACCAAAAATGGAGTAGGGTTCCTTTCTGTCCATATCCCCTCCACCATCTGTTGTTATTGTTATGTTGTTATTAAGTTTATTATGTTGTTATTAAGTTCTTGATTATAGCCATACTAACTGGAGTGAGGTAGTATCTCAATGTTGCTTTGATTTGCATTTCTTTTATGGCTAGAGAGGTTGAGCATTTCTTCATGTGTCTATTGGCCATCCTTCTTTCCTCTTCAGAGAAGTTTGTCTGTAAGTCTTTAACCCACTTATTTATTGGGCAGTTGTTTCTTTGAGGATTTGTTGTTGGGGGATTTAATTTTTTGAGTTCCAGGTATACTTTAGATATGAGACCCTTGTCTGTTGTATGGCTAGTGAAGATGCTCTCCCAATCCATGGGCTTTCATTGATCTTGCTAGCTATGTCCTTTACCATGCAGAAGTTCTGCAACTTCATGCAATCCCATTTGTCCAACTTTTCTTTGATTTGTTGTGTTTCTGGGTCTCTATTAAGAAAATTTTGGCCTGTGCCAAGGAGACCTAGGGTTTCTCCTATTCCATCCTGTAATGTTTTCAGAATGTCTGCTTTGACTCCAAGGTCTTCGATACCTTTGGGGTTGATTTTGGTGCAGGGTGATATATAAGGATCTAGCTTTAGTTTTCTACAAGTAGTTAACCAATTTTGCCAGCACCATTTACTGAAGAGGCTGTCTTCCATTCTAATTTTTTTAGCTCCCTTATCGAAGATTAGATGGCTATAGGTCTGTAGGTTCATTTCTGGGTTTTCAATTCTATTCCATTGGTCCTGAGGTCTGTTCTTGTGCCAGTACTAAGCTGTTTTGATTACTATGGCTTTATAGTAGAGTTTGAAATCTGGTGTTGATATTCCTCCAGCACTGTTCTTTCTTTCTTTTTTTTTCCCCTGCAAAGCATTTGAGTTTTATTTACATCATTTTTTAAAATATTTTATTTTATTTGAGAACATACTGTACAGAGGGGTTACAATTACATGGGCAGGATAATGCATACATTTCTTACCAAGCATTGCAGCCTCCTCCTTTGTTTACCCTTCACCTCCCTTCCCAGCCTCCCCCCTCCCCCCGACCCAGTAATACCCCCCCACACCCCGACATTGTAAAGCTGGTTTTCGCATGACATTTTGTACTTCTCATTGTTGCAACAGGTCCACCTGAATCCTTAAACGACTTGTTTGTCCCCATCTCCTCCACATGTTATACTGACATCAAATATAGTGAAAGCGGGGGTTACACTGTGGGGGAGGGACATACAAAGCAACAAAGAGATAATCTTATAAATGCGTTAGAAACACATGCATGAAAGAAACGAAAACATTAAAATACATATTTAAGGGTTCATTTTCCTAACATCACATTATCTAACCTTTTCCGCTTGACTCATACCTATACTAGATATTGCAAATAAGGGAAACAATGGGACCTATGTTTATTTGGGCCTGGCTTACTTCACTTAATATAATTTTTTCCAAACCTTTCCATTTCCTAACAAATGGGGCAATGTCATTCTTTCTGATAGAGGCATAGAATTCCATTGTGTATATATACCACATTTTCTTGATCCATTCATCTACTGAGGGGCATCTGGGTTGGTTCCATATCTTAGCTATGGTAAATAATGCTGCAATAAACATAGTTGTGCTGGTAGCTTTAGTGTGGTCTTGTTTGTAAACATTTGGGTAAATGCCCAAAAGTGGGATTGCTGGGTCATAGGGGAGTTCTATGTGAAGTCTTTTGAGGAACCTCCATACTGCTTTCCAAAGTGGTTGAACAAGTTTACATTCCCACCAACAATGAAGTAAGGTTCCTTTCTGTCCACATCCCCTCCAGCATCTGTTGTTGTTAGAGTTCTTGATTTTTGCTATTCTAACTGGAGTGAGGTGATATCTCAATGTTGTTTTGATTTGCATTTCTTTTATGGCTAGGGATGTTGAACATTTCTTCATGTGTCTATTGGCCATCCTTCTTTCTTCTTCAGAGAAGCTTCTCTTTAAGTCTTTCGCCCACTTATTTATTGGGCAGTTGTTTCTTTGAGGATTTGTTGTTGGGCGGTTTAATTTTTTGAGTTCCAAGTATATTTTAGATATGAGACCCTTGTCCGTTGTATGGCTAGTAAAGATCTTCTCCCAATCCGTGGGCTTTCTATTGATCTTGCTAGCTATGTCATTTGTCCTGCAGAAGCTCTGCAACCTTATGCAATCCCATTTGTCCAACCTTTCTTTGATTTGTTGTGTTTCCGGGTCTCTATTCAGAAAATTTCGGCCTGAGCCAAGGAGACCTAGGGTTTCTCCTATTCCATCCTGTAATGTTTTCAGAGTGTCTTCTTTGACTTCGAGGTCTTTGATCCATTTGGAGTTGATTCTGGTGCAGGGTGATATATAAGGATCTAGCTTTAGTTTTCTACAAGTAGTTAACCAATTTTGCCAGCACCATTTACTGAAGAGGCTGTCTTTGTTCCATTCTATTGTTTTAGCTCCCTTATCGAAGATTAGATGGCTATAGGTCTGTAGGTTCATTTCTGGGTTTTCAATTCTATTCCATTGGTCCTGAGGTCTGTTCTTATGCTAATACCAAGCTGTTTTGATTACTATGGCTTTATAGTAGAGTTTGAAATTTGGTATTGATATTCCTCCAGCAGTGTTCTTTCCGTTGAGGAGCGTTTTTGCTATTCTGGGTCTTTTATTGTTCCATATGAATTTTTGGATTGCCTCTTCTATTTCCTTGAAGAATGAGGGTGGAATTTTGATAGGTATGGTGTTGAGTTTGTAGATAGCCTTGGGAAGTATTGCTATTTTCACGATGTTAATCTTGCCAATCCAGGAGCATGGGAGGTTTTGACATTTTTTAAGTTCTGTGTTGATTTCCTTTTTCAAGATTTTAAAGTTTTCATCATAGAGGTCCTTCACATCTTTGGTTAAGTTAATTCCTAGGTATTTTATTTTTTGTGGGGCTATTACAAATGGAGTTGCTTTCCTAATTTCAGCCACACTTTTCTCATTGTTGGCATACAGAAAAGCCATTGATTTTTGGGGGTTAATTTTATAACCTGCTACTTTGCCAAAGTTTTGAATTAGCTTGAGTAATTTGGGAGTGGAGTCTATGGGATTCTTTAAATACAAGATCATGTCATCTGCAAAGAGGGAGAGTTTTATTTCTTCTTTCCCTATTTGGATCCCCTTTATGTCTGCATCTTGTCTTATTGCTGTAGCTAGGCATTCTAATACTAGATTGAAGAGAAGTGGAGAGAGTGGGCATCCTTGTCTTGTTCCTGAGTTAAGAGGAAATGGCTTTAGGTTTTCACCATTGAGTATAATGCTGGCTGTAGGTTTGTCATATACAGCCTTTATTGTATTGAGGAATGTTCCATGGATTCCTAATTTTTCCAAAATCTTCATCATAAATGGGTGTTGGATCTTGTCGAATGCTTTTTCTGCCTCTATTGAGATAACCATGTCGTTCTTGTTCTTGCCAGCACTGTTCTTTCTGTTAAGGATCATTTTTACAATTCGGGATCTTAAAAGATCCATATGAATTTTTGGATTGCTTCTTCTATTTTCTTGAAGAATGAGTTTGGAATATTGATATGTATTGCATTAAATTTGTAGATAGCCTTGGGAAGTATTGCCATTTTCACCATGTTGATCCTTCCAATCCAGGAGCATGGGAGGTTTTGGTACTTTCTAAGTTGTTTTGATTTCCTTTTTCAGGGTTTTAAAGTTTTCATCACAGGTCCTTCACTTCTTTGGTTAAGTTAAGCCATGTGATTCTTATCCTTGCTCTTGTGATGTGATGAGTTATATGAATCGATTTGCATATATTGAACCAGCTTTGCATCCCTGAAATGAATCCTGTTTGATCATGGTGTATGATTTTTTTGGATGAATTGTTGGAGTCGATTGGCCAAAATTTTATTGAGAAGTTTTAAATCGATGTTCCTCAAAGAAATGGGTCTATAGTTCTCTTTTTTTGATGAGTCCCTGCCTGGTTTTGGGATGAGAGTTCCAATAGCTTCATAGAAAGTTTGGTAGTGAGCTTTCAATTTCCTTGAAGATTTGGAGGAATATTGGTGTGAGTTCTGCTTTGAAGGCTTTGTAGAATTCTACTGTAAATCTATCCAGTCCTGGGCTTTTCTTAGATAGAAGGTCTCTTATTGCTGTTTGTATTTCGATGCTTGATAGGGGTCTGTTAAGTTGGTTTAACTCAACTTGGTTTAGTTTCGGCATGTTGATATTTCCTAGGAAATCGTCTATTTATTCCAGATTCTAAAACTTATTAGCATTAAGATTTGAGAAGTATTCCCTTATGATGTTCTGCATCTTGGTTGTTTCTGTGGTGATGTCCCATTCTCACCTCTGAGTTTATTTGGGTGTGTTCTCTTCTTTTTCTGATAAGATTTGCTAAGGGTCTGTCAATTTTGTTATTTTTTTCCTAAGAACCAACTCTTTGTTTTGTTGATTCTTTCTATGGGTTTTTTTGGATTCTAATTCATTTAATTCTGATTTAATTTTAATTATTTCTTTCTGTCTACTCGATAGGGATTTATTTTGCTGCTCTTTTTCAAGGAGGTTCGGGTGTCTCATTAAATGGTTGGTTTCAGATCTCTCCAATTTGTTGATGTAGGAACTCAGAGCTATGAATTTACCTCTGAGTATGGCCTTTGCTGTGTCCCAGAGGAGCTGGTAATTTGTGTGTTCATTTTTGTTGAATATCATGAACATTTGAATTTCCTTTCTAATTTCTTCCATGATGCACTTGTGATTCAACAGTGTGTTGTTCAAACTGCATGTGTTACTGGAATTTCTTGATGGCTTTTGGTATTGAGTTCTAACTATTCCCTTGTGGTGTGAGAGAATGCATGGCATGACAACAATGTTTCTGAATTTGGACAAGTTGGCTTTGTGTCATAAAATGTGGTCTATTTTGGAAAGTTTTTCGTGTGCTTCTGGGAATAACATGTATTCTGATGTTGCTGGGTGAATTATTCAGTAGATGTCTGTTAAATCTAGTTGATCTATGAAGTTGTTAAATCTGAAGTATCTCTGTTGAGTTTTTGCTAAGTTGATCTATCTAGTGGGGAAAGAGGTATGTTACTGTCCCCAACAATTAATGTCTTTGGATCTATTTGAGATTTGAGGGAAAGTATTGTTTCTTAGATAAATTTGGGTGCTCTGTTGTTTCGTGAATATATATTTAGAATTGTAATATCCTCTGGAGGAGAGATCCCTGAATACGTATGTAGTGACCTTCTTTATCTCCTCTCACTAATTTTAATTTGAAGTCTATTTTATCTGATATTAGGATTGCAACTCCCACCTGTTTATGGGGGCCATTTGTTTGGTACATTTTAGTCTAGCCTTTCACTTTCAGAATATGTTTATTTTTATGGGCAAGGTGTGACTCTTGAAGGTGCAGATAAAAGGGTCTTGCTTTTTCATCCAACTAGACAGTCTGTGTCACTTAATTGGAGAATTAAGTCCATTAATGTTGAGAGTTAGGAACGAGGTGTTTGGGAATTCCTGCCATCTCATCCACCCTCTTGGGAGCTGTGACAACTGGGTAATTCCTATGGTTCTTGGATTCTCAGTTTGGGTGCAGTTTCTTGGGCTTTTTTGTGCTCTTGTTGGTTTTCTATATGCAGGACAGCTTTAAGTACCTTTTGTAGGGATGGTTTGGTGGAGATACATTGTTTCAGTTTTTCTTTGCTATGGAAGGTTTTTATTTGACTTTCTGTTATGAAGGAGAGTTTACCTGGGTACAGTATTCTTGGTTGTTTGTCTTTAGGACATGGCATACATCATTCCAGGATCTTCTTGCTTTAATTGTCTCTGCTGAGAAATCTGAGTTTATTCTAATTGTTTTCTCTTTATAGGTGATTGATCTTTTCTCCTTGACAGCTTTAAGGATCCTTTCCTTAGTCTGAATTGATCCTGTGTGGATTATGATGTGACGGTGTGATGTCCTGTTATGTTCTGGTTTATTTGGGGTTCAAAAAGCTTCTTGTATCTTAATGGGTGTATCTTTTTGCATGTTTGGGAAGTTCTGTGCTAGGATCCTGTTAAATAAATTTCCTAGACTGTTAGCTTCTGTCTCTATGTGCTCCTCTTCACCCCATTATCCTCAGAGGAGATTAGACCTTCTGATGGTGTATTCTAAATGCTCAATAGATCTATCATGTTTCTTGGATTTGTCTTGGATAGTTGTATGTTCTTTCTCTATATCTAGGCTATCTTCAGTCCTCGAGATTCGATCTTCTGCATGGTCTAACCTACTGTCAATACTTTCTACTTTGTTTTTTATTTCCTTTCCTTCTAATTGGTCAGCTTTGATGACTTCATCTGCTTTTTTGGAGCTTTGTTTTAGATCTCTTATGGACTTCTTTACTGCCTTAATTTGGTTTTCAGTGTTTATTTTCAATTCCCTTAGTTGATTGGTTATGGTTTCATTGGACCCCCTTTCCTTCTGATGGGCTCCATTCAGCATTCCCTTTGTGGTCTCCCTGGATTGCTTCAGCCGTCTGTTTATGGATTCCATGAATTCCTCTATCGATCTTTGTCTATTCTCGTCCCAATCACGCAATTCTTATATTACTCTTTTATTAGCTTCCTCATGCTCATGCAATTCCTGTATTTCTTTTTGGCTGTTCTCTGCCTATTCACACAATTCCTGTATTACTCTTTGTCTGTTCTCAGCCTGCTCATGCCATTCCTGTGTTAATCTTTGATTAGCTTCCTCATGCTCATGAGATTCCTGTAGTAATTTTTGGTTAGCCTCATCATGCTTGTGAAGTTCTTGTATTAATTTTTGGTTGGCCTCATTTTGCTCCCTATCATGCTCACACTGAGTCCTTTGCAGACTTTCAATCTTTTCATTCACCATGTTTACCAGTAGTGTTTGTAGAGCTTTTAGGAACTCTCTTCTGGATTTTATTAACTGTTATATCACCTGATTATCATGAGTGGGAATTGAGATACCTTGACTTGCCATTTTTCTTGTGTTTCTCTGGCTTATTCTGCCAATTTGGTATGAAAGTAACACTAATTTCATGCTAGAACACTATTTTAAGGCAAGCATCAACCAGAGTTTTGTAGTTGCACAGTCAAAATGGCTGCATATACAATCTAGTTCAACAGATTCAATCTATTCAACATCAAACTACTGTGGATTAATGGGCTAGGAACATCAAAGAGGGATTCAGCAGACCAGAAATTAATAGGTTTAGGGAGAATTGGGGGGAAAATAGGATTAGAGGGATGTGGAGAGGTAAAAGGAAAGAGTGAATTTAACCAAGTCCTAATCGCTGAGGAAATGGGTAGAACAGAATGAAAGGAGAGAGATAAAGGAACAAGAATAAATGAAAAAATAAAAATTTAAATTAAAAAAATGAAACACTTGAAAATTATGTAAGTATAAAGAAATAATACTTATAGAAGAAAAGGATAGGATGAGAGGAGGAGAGAGATAAAAAGGAAAAAATTAAAAAAATTAAAAATTAAAAAATGGAATACTTAAAAATTATACAGGTATAAAGAAATAATACTGTTATTAAAAAGTTAAGCCTAAGTGGCTGTGAATTGAGAAATCAATTTCTGAATTAAGTATGTACAAAATGAAGGATAAGATCTAATAATATACGATGGGTATATATCTGGGTCTGAGCAAAACAGCAATTAAGTCATGCAAAAAACACAAACAAACACAGACATTATGACACACACTTAAAATAAAATTATCAAAGAAAAAAATAGAAAAAAATTAAAACATAAAAATTAAAAAAATTAGGTAGAAAAATGAGTAATTTGATTGGGGGGGGCAGAATCTTGTACCTCCCCTGTGTCTGTAACCAGTCTCTTGGTGGAGTCTCTGGTTTACTTGTGGTGTTTGGTTTTCTTGTGGCTTGATTGGTTTCTTAAGTCAGTTTGTTTGAGCAGGCAGAAAATAGCTCTGCCTTACCCAGGTCTTTGAGATCCTCCTCCCAGGCTAGTTCAGTGGGAGGGAGATCTGCTTTGAGTATCACAAAAGAGGGAGGTTGCTGTTTCCTCTAATTTGGAATTGATGTGATGAGGCTTGGGTTGAGGCCTATCAGCAATCAGTAGCTTTTCCCTGAGGGGCTAGCGCCTGAGACATTCACAGAGCCTAGCCTGAAGCCATTCTCAGGATTTATGTTTACTGTGTTTCAGTTGTTTGTCTTTTACATCTCTGGCTCTCTAGGCTGCAGTGGGGGGGGGGGGGGGCAGCCTCTGGCTCTACCCAGTGAAGAAAGTCACTCCTAGGTCTGAGCTTTCTCTGCCTGTATGGGGTGACTTTCCCCTGGGTGGAGCTGAGCCTGGCAGGTCAGGTCAGGTTCCTGTGACCTTGTCAGTGGCTCCTATTGTTTTCTTCTAAGGCCTGAGTTGGAGTTAGCTACTTGGCCAGACCTTTGTCAGTATCAAAGTTGGAGTTCTTCTCCAGTGGTGGGGGACGGGCTACTTTCCCACTGCTGCTCCGTGAGAAGGGGTGAGGATGTCTTGAGGGTACTCACGTAAGCCTCTTGGTTTCTGGGACGTCCCTGGTCTGTGATCAGCAGGATGAAGATCTCTGTTCCTTGTGAATTCTTGCAGGTGGTGAGTAGAATCTGCTTGTACACTGCATCTGGTGCTTTGTACTGGACTCTCTCTGTTGATATGGCAGCCACTGCAGCAGCTGCCACTGCTGCCTAGGACACCAGCAAGTGCTCAGATCTGTCTCCTTGACCAAGCTGTGTGGATTTTTCCTCTCTGGCCAAACTCTTTGTACTGTGATGGCACACTTGGTGTGATTCCCTAGCCTAGGACTGTTCACTGGAACACTAAAACTTCTTTCTATTCGAGAGCTTGTTTAGCCTCCAGCTTCTCCTCTACCATCTTCCTCTGGACCCGAAATACTTTTTTATTGGTGCCATTTGATAATGTAATTTGAAGTTAAATCTTTCAAATGGCCAAATTTTACCCATGGATGCCCTGATGCAGTATTCTATTTTAATTGAGCAGAACTCGAGAACTTAGAGAAATACTCATAAGCATTTTGGATTTCTAGCCCCTTTTGGACAGCTGTAACATTGGCAACATTGATTCTGCCTCTAGTTGTCACATTAACTTACTCTTTTGACCCAGTTGTCTCTTCCAGTAGAGTTTATGTAGCATGTTCGCCTCATCCCCCACACTACCTTTTCTAGTATACAGACATCCTGCCTGCATCACTTTTTTCATATTTTCCTTGTATTATAATCATTTTAATTATAACTGTAATTGTAAACATTATACCAAGTTAGATATTAGAAATGTGTTATATAAAGTTACCAAATCATTATAATCTATACTATCAGTGTAGTTTTTACAGGATTGTCTTGGGGAAGGGTCTGTTTTCTGTCAATAATAAGACATCACAAAATATTGCTAGTAATTATTGGTGAGATATGGGCTTTTTATTATTTGGCATTTCTAATTGTTTGCAGATGGATGAGTCTGAGCTGTCTTCTCTAGGACCAGCTTAGAATAATGTTTTGGGACAGTCGAATTATGGCTACTGTTTGGGACTTAGAAGACAGAGCCCAGCTTTATAGTCAGGGAACCAAGAATGAGACTTGCCACCCTGCCCTAACCACTTGGATTGATTGTATTCTTTTCTCAGCAACAGCAGGCCCTCCTTTTAAGTTTTTCTGCCCTATTCTTTAGTTCTTTGTCTAAATCAGCTCTAAGCTGTTTGAGACAGGGTCTTGTTTTCACTGTGTTGTTTTGTGAAATGCCATATGTGCACATGACATTTTGTAGATAATAAAAACAGCAATGATTATAGGTTGTTGTAGTATTTTGTTGATATCCCTGCTGGTAACAATACATAAAGATATCACTTGACATTCCATTGAGTTAACAGATCTGTTGTGTTGATTTTTTTACTGCTGTTAAGAACAGAAAGAATATTGATTTTAATCAGAAGAAACAGGGAGAAATTGCTTTGACATGTGTTTTTTTACTTGGTCTTTGTGAATGGCATGAAGTAATGAAAAGAATAAATATAATCTGTATAGAGTTCTTTCAAAAGGCCTCTAAGGTTGTTTGAAAATAGTGACCCAAGGAGAAGAATTTATATGTAGAAGTGAAATGTTTAATCAGCCATCTCAGAGCAATCTCTTAAATGACTAACAGAGGCTCTCACTAGAATATTAAACAATGTTGATTTCAGTCAAAGTACGATTGAAATAGAAGAAAACATGGTTTAATTTGTTCATCTTTTATATATTTATATTTTATTTACTTATTCAATAACTATGTGATGAGCACCAATAATAGATCTGGTGGTATATTAAGTTCTGGGTCATGGTAGAGAACAAAGCAGACAAAGCCCTTGCTGTAAAGCATCCTTCGTTTTTGTGGATGAACAGTGAAACTATTATGCATGTCAAATGGCAGTAAGTCCTATGGAGAGAAACAGGGAACTGGTAAGGGAGCATAGAAACTTTTTAGCACACATGCATTGATGGTAGCCATCTTATAGAGGGTATAGAGGGAAACCCTTTTGTTTTTGAGATTAAAGAAAGTAAGGGACAAGTAGAAACAAATTAGTTTGTATAGTACCAGAATTACTGTAATGGGGTGAAAAGGAAAGCAAACACTGTAGCTAGCTAGTTCAAATCCAGGCAATGGGCAACATTGGTTTAGATCAGAGTGACCACAAAAGAAGGTATGATAACTGAATAGATTTTTGCCATGTTTTGGAGATGGGGAGATAGTTGTCATTTCATGATGGGGTGGATGTTGGTTGTGAGGTAAGTCAAGAGTCAGGGATGATTCTAAAGTTTGGGCCTGAGCAAATAAGATGGGTAATCTTAATGATGGAGCAAGAAGCAAAGGAACCTTTGCTTGTCATCACACTGAGTTGGACTTTGGAGAGAACATTAGTTCTAAAGGTGAGCTTGTGGCTGCACATGAAAATTTGTTTGGGAGTCATCAGGATAAAACTGGCATTTGGAGCCATTAAAATAGAAAATTGGAAAAGCTCATTGAAGTATGTTAAGTGAAGAGTTCTGAGAACTGAGTCTGGAGCATTTGAAAGATTCAAGGTTTCAGGAGACATTAGTGTAGACTTATGCAGAGTGAGATATCTTTATAGAAACCTAAAGACAGTGGTGGCTTTGAAGCCAAGTGAAGTAACTGTTCAAGAGGAAGTCAACACTTCTGATTGGTCTCAGAAATGAGGAGGGAAGCTGGCAACAGGGGTTACTGTTGACCATCTTGTGAGTTGTTCTGAGAAATGGAAGGGAATAAAGCCTTTTGGGGGTGGATTCAGAAATGAATAAGACAATAAAAATAGAGTCAGAATGATTACATGATCCTATTAAAGAGTATTACTGGAATAATGATACATTGGAATGGTATTGTTGAGTGAGTGGTTAGGTAGCACATATGGCCAAGCCTGCTGGAGCACTTTGTTAGGGGAAACTCCTGTGTGTAGGTCAGTTATTGGAAGTGTGGGCTCCCTTTGGCTGGGGATGTAGCTCAGTGGTAAACTGCTTGGCTCACATACTTGAAGCTATGGGGTTGATCCCCAGCAGTGAAAATTACAAGTGTGAGCTTCTACTGTCTATTGTATTTTAGGGCATTACAACAAATTTTAGCAAGAATACCTGTCAGAGTTCAGAAGAGACACTGACATGGCTGTACCAGTCCTGCCCTGACGTGACTTGGGGATACTGTAGTGCCTTGATTAGGATTCAGTGTAGGACTGGAGAGCTGGGCTGCTGAGAGAGCTGGCAGTACATCCCTATCAAAGGGGAGAAGACAGTTTATGCTGTAAATTGAGACAGGACATTCTTTTATAACCGCTTTTAACTTCCTAGTGAACTGTGAACTTGCATTAAGAGTAAGGACAGAAAACAGCATTTGATTAAAAACAAATGCCATTTGCTATCTATTCTTAACAGAGAAAGTACTTTAACTCTTTTGTTGAGAATTTTGTGGATTTCTGATGAGTAGTCATAGTTAAATCCATTTTGCTTTGGGCTAAATATTTATTACGACAGGTTACTTTTTATAGGGGGAAAATATCTCATTTTAGTGATGTTTTATGATTTAAGCCATGTTAGATGATTCTGTCAATATAACAGAGAAATGAGAAAAGGGTACTTGTGATGATATGAAATGTGTGTAGAATAATCTGTACTTACTACGCCTACAACTATGTTTAAAATTCACTAACCTTCATGTGGCTCACAGCAGACACAAACATGACATTGGAGATGGTGTCTTCATTGAATTCTGGGGCCTGGAGTGATTGGCATATCCTAACCTACTTAAAACTGTGATACTCAATTGGTTATTCACAGCAATTCATTTTTTCACATTTGGAGCTTAGATAATTGGATTAAATTATAGCAAACTAAATCAGGCCTGCTATACTTACATTTCTTGAATGGATGAGGAGATTGGCTATTCTAGCCAAAGGCATGAATTTTTTCAAAATGTCATTATTACAGATGATTTCTGAAAAGCAGGCAAGATATCCTATTTCATAATAAATAACATAACTGATAATAATTGGGCTATATGGTTCTTGATCTTCTGAACTTTAATAGACAGATCAAGTTATGGTTGTACTAATTGACTTTCTATATACCCTTATTTTTATGAAAGTTGATGGTATCTCTACATAGTTCCATCAAGTAAGTTATTGTAGCTGAGTTTTCTTTTTTTTCTGTTTTTCTTTTTTTTAATATATTTTATTTCATTTTTTTGTGTAGCTGAGGTTTCTCTTGAGATGTTTCCTTAGATTTTTTTTCCCCAGAGGCAGCTGTAAAGTTTTGTAAACTTCAAAATGCTTCGAGGTCACATGTAGAATCTATGTAGTTATATATCTTCTTCTGACTGGTGATATGGACATGAGGATCCAACTGACATGAGGCTCCAACTGCCATGATGGTTGGCTGAAAATAGAAAGATACAATGAATAAAGGAATAGAAAATTAAAAAATAAACACAGGATGGGTAGCATCTTTTTCTTTTTGTGCTGCTGATGAGAAGAAGCTGAATCTCAGAGAGGGCTGTAAAATGTTGCTGCAAGAAAAGTCATACCAAGTTTCATTCCAACATATAATTTTTGGTTTGAGTTGAAAACATTAATACATCAGATTCTAAGAAGTGGCACACTATAATTAAAAGAAATTACTCAGGGATTTAATATACCAGATGTGTTTCATTTTCTCTTAATGACTTAAGTTCATAAAGACAACATCTACTGAACATACAGTTCTTGGCTATGGAACATACCCTACTGTGCATAGTTCTGTACATGTTTCCTTGTAACGCATGTCCAATCCAGAAAGTATCATATTGGGAACTGTTGAAAGTTAAAAATCTTACTGAATGGTGCTGGCAAGCATTCTCCTTTACAACCTTTTTTTCTCCCACATTCCCTCCTTCTAGTATTCTCTTTATCTGTTAGTATTTTTCTCACGTTTTTACTTGTAGATCTTATATCACTATTTTATAGTTAAGTAGGAAGCCCTATTAGTTTGTCTTTCAATGTTTGTTTCACATTTAAAAAAAGTAAAAGGCTCAGTAAAGGTAAGAGATATGACAGTACTTATTTTATGAACTTTTAATAATTTCTATTCTAATTGGCAATATTAAAATTGCAACTAATATTTTAATTAGTTCTCTTTATGAAGAATGCTTCACATTCTCTTCTAGGGGTGTAATTCTTCTAGTTCTTTGAAATCCAATTAAAAACCTTACTTCTTCAGGAAGGGTCCTCTAATCACCATCCTGCAGCCTATCTACTTCTCAAATTAATGGCTCTGCCTTCAGAGTTTTCATAACAATTTGATTATATTATTTTTTTTTGTTTTTGGTTGGTCATTTGGTTATGGGGCTTGAACTCTGGGCCTGGACACTATCCTTGAACTCTTCAACTCAAGGCTAGTGCTCTACCACTTGAGCCACAGTGCCACTTACTGTTTTCTGGTGGTTAATTGGAGAGAAGAGTCTCACAGACTTTTCCTGCCTGGGCTGGCTTTGAACTGCGATCCTCAGATCTCAGTCTCCTGATTAGCTAGGATTACAGGCATGAACCACCAGCTCCTGGCCCTTTTGAGTATATTATTTAACCACTTGTAAACTCTTTACATAGAGCGACCCAAGTTGTCTGGGGTCAGAATTCTTGCTGTATTAACCTTTGTTTCTCAGGACTATCCAAATGTAGTAAGTAAATATTTCCATCATCTGTGAAGGATCTTTCCATCTTTAGACCTTACCATATTACCTGGTATCTAATGTTTATTCAATTAGAATTGTCAATGAATTTGAATCGGGGTGATTATTTGATGTCTAGAAAGATTTTTCTAAGTCTTGTAGAAGTCTCTGGAAATTTTATGGAAGTATTGTTATTTATATCTACTATTTACCAGTATTAACATTCAAAGACAGAAAAATCATAGCCCAGAAAACCATTAATTATACTGAAGAGAGCAGAGATAACCTGCTGAACTTAGTCTGAACTTAGTCTGTTGGCTTCTGAGGTCCTTATGCTAATCCAGAGAAATGCTCAAAAGACAGTAGACATGTTTAAAGACATTTTTCTTATGCCAAGGCAAAAAAAGTAAGAAAAAAAGAAACTAAATCTTAGTGTTGAGCTAAAACTGAGTGTATTTTATTGCATTTTTAAAGCTTGTTTCTTGTACTAGACTAAGTTTTATTTATTCTCTGAATTGTTGGTAATTGAAATGATCTTTATTTATCAAAATAAATTGTCAGCCCCAAAGTCCAGCACATTGACCAAGAAAATGGGCTGGGAAATGCAGAGGGCTGCTGGACTCAGGCCTGTTGCTCACAAGTCATCTTTCCTGTCCCCTTGTGGAAAATGCAAAGGATCTATTTTGTTCACTGCTATATTCTCAGTATTTACACAGTACCTGCTATTCAGTAAATAGTCAATAATGATTGTGTGAAGAGTGCATGGACTCCAGGATTCGGATACTCTGTGGAGAGCATCTCTAGAGCCAGCCTGGCAAATTTTGAGCTGGTTATGCCTTCTTGGGTTCCAGTTTTCATTTGAGTAGTCATCAAACTACTATCTTGCCTTTCATTTGGTTAAAGAAAGACCTAGATAACTATGTTTTATTTTTATAATTTGATTGTTATTGTAAAATTGTTGTGCAGCAGAGTTCCAGTTACACAAAGTAGGTAAGGAGTACAGTTCTTTTTGAACAGTATCACCTCTTTGGCTAAGTTTTAATATATTTTTTTGTGTTGGAGGTTATTGTAAAGAGTTCTCTTTCTGATTTTTAAAAGTGAAAAAACACAGTAAGATACATCTAAATTAGTTTGTTATTTTAAATAGTGCAGTGGCATTTAGTACATTTCCATGGCTGTGGAGCCATTCATTCAGACTCTTTTTCATCCTGCAGAACTGAAACTCTACACCTGTTGAATGATAACTTCCTGTTCTCTTCTTCTCCCAGCTCTAGAAACCATCATTCTGCTTTTAGTCTATGAATTCAGCTATTTTAAATTCCTCATGAAAGTAGAATCAGAACTGTTCTCCCTTTGGGATTAATTTCACTTAATTTAATGATCTCATGGTTGATCCAGTTGTAATGTGTTAGAATTTACTTCCTTTTAAAAAAGCTGGATAATATTCAGCTGTATGTATTAAGAATCTTTGAGATTCCTCCAACTTTTGGCTATTATGAGTAATAATGCTGTTATGGATCTGACTTTGCAAGTGTCTCTTGATGTTCTTGCTTTTAATTAGTTTGAGCATGTAACCAGAACTGGAACTCTGGATCACTCTGTGAAATTTCAATTTTAATGTTTTGAGAAACTGATACTTATTTCCATCAAAAATGAATCATATTACATTTTTTCATGCAAGCATTCCAAGTTTTCCCCAACCTCACCAATAATTGTCATTTTCTTTTCTTTCTGTCTCGTAGAGTCTGCGATGAGATTTTATATTCATGCAATATGATATTTTCTTAATTAGATTGTTTCCAGAATCTCCTTTCCAATCCCTCCTCTTTAGGATAAATAGATTAATTTTTCATACCTATAAATTGAATCATGCAATTCTGTCAATCTTTTTGATTGTGTTTTGCTTTAAATTTGAAGCTTTTTAGACACAGTTATCTCTCTAGCCTCACGTCTGTACGTACTGTCTATACTGTGGACAAAATGTAGCATTTGCTATTCTTTATTGCTATTATCAGCTTCTGAGTTCCCACAACCTTGTCTTTGTATTTTCTTCAGGAGGAAGTCCCTTAATTTTGTGTATTCTACATTTTATTTGTTACATTTTGTGTTAGTCAGGTTTCTATGACTGTGTGCCTGAGAATAACAGCTTCAAGGGGCAAAAGTTTATTTTGGCTCACAGTTTTCAAAGTCTCAATTCATAGTGCACTAGGCCCATTGCTTTAGTACTGTGACAGGCAGAGACACTATGGCAGAAGGAGGTGATGGAGAAGAGCTTCTCAACCTCATGGCCACCAGGAAGGAGTGGGAGAAAGAGAGGCAGTGAGAGAGACTAGGGGGAAAATATACTATTGGAAGTCAAGTCCACAGTGACTTACTTTCTCCATGATTGGGATGATCCAGTGATGAGGTTGGAGCCTCTCCGTGGCCTACTCTGGGGACCAAGTCCTCAACACATGAGCAGAGGGCGGGGGTGACATTCAGTTCTAAGCTACAACACCTTTGCGTCTTTTCACTCTCATCTATGCTTACTTTCTTGTGACTTTTTAAACCTTAGGATAGATTCTAAACAGCTTATTTTAAAATGTAACTTTAGCCTCATTCTTCGCAAAAATGTCAATAAAAGTATAGATTTAATAACCTGGTCATACAAATTCTTTACATATTTTAATAATGTACCATTAGTAAATTTAATGTCTTTATGTGTATTAATGAGTATATATCCAGACATTGATCTCAGAGAACACACTTTGAGAAAGATGATGCTAAGCCACCCTCCCAGTCTGCTGGGTCTGCTCCAGCTGATCCTTAGGATGAACATGTGAGTGAGTGTAAGGTATGCAGTGCACCACGGTGTTGGCCCTGGAGTCAGCTGAATGGGTCCACTGTATGATCTTGCACTCACATTTAACCTTTGCATGCTTAATTTTCTCTCTTGTAAAAGGAGGCAATAATAGTTGCTACCTGAACTAGGTATTATTCTTGAGGTGTTATTTGGATACTGTATGTAGAGATAAGTCTTTTCTAATCATGTTAATTTTCCTTTCTTTCTCCATATCATTGAAACTGATCAGAATTTGCCCTAGCAAACTCATTCAGAGTTCTTTCATTCAGAAACTGCTAAAATCAAAAGTTTTATAAAATGCACTTTTTTGGTTGTCTAATATGAAGCAAATATTTCTATACTTAACTGTAAATTCTCAGGAGTTCTAAAGTTGCAATATTTCAGAGCCAAATGGGATGTAAAGTAGACCCTGAGGATGTGTCTCTTGCTCAGTTCACTCAGCATCTGCAGGATTAGTTAACACAGCTCTGAGTGGAGCAGAGGAAGCACAATGTGAAGCCAAGCTTAGAGTTCACAGCTGCCTCTCTGCCATCCGAAAGGCTCGAAGAAGACTATAGGTGATGGAACATTTTATTGCAGTTTCCAGTAAAAGAGAACAGAGAACCACTGTAGAAATTGGTTTTATCACTAACACTTGTTTCCTTCAAAATCTTTTATGTTCCAGTAGGATTTCTCTGTATTTTCTGTTGTCTTTCAGTTCTTTCAGTGGCCTTTTGAAAATAAAAACTACCCTCATTCTTTTTTGTCCTATAAGTTTCCCCCCATTTTTCCTTTCTATGAAAATCCTCTGTGCAGTGAAACTGAAGAAAGAGGAGGGAAAAGATGAGAATAGAGGAAGAATATAGAAGATATTAAAGACATGTTTGGCAATCTGTACTTCGTTAAATCTGAAGCATTTGCTTTCTCATAATATGCAAATTACTTAATACAGTAAGTCCCCTGGTCAGAAACCATTCCTCTGAGCCCCTTGGTTTTGTGCCAAATACAGTGAGAGTACTTTGTAAGTAGTGATACCATAATTTTCAACTTCAAAGATTCTCTTTGCAGTGTTATATAGGCAATAAGGAGAACACTATTTTTTCCTACTAGATCAATATTAGTTGAAAACTCAACAGAATAAAGATTTACTACATAATTATAATTTCCAATGTTCTTTCCCCAAAGTTTATAAAAGAAGATTTTTTTCTTGGTTGTCACTTAATATACTTATATCTCCAAGACCTTTATTTTACAACTTTATGTACTTCTAATATTTAACCCACATGAACTTGACATTTAAGAGGAAATGGGTGGTATGACAAGGATCCTTAAAAATCCAGGGTGTGCTGTTTTTCAGATATCTAGTGTCAAGTTCTTATGATCTCTTCAAGAGATGTTAGGACTTTTGATCCCAATGTAATATGTATTAAAAAAACTAGGTAGGCTGTATGTCAATGCTCATTAAATGAAAGGTCATTTTTTAGGCAGAAATATGAATGATGGATCATATATGTAAGTTTACTAGATAATTTAAGTTTATAATTCTAAGGAACTCTAAAAGTCAGTTTGGTAAATAAATTCTTTTTAAAATGTTAAAAAAAATTTTGTTGTAGAAATAGTGTACAGAGGGGTTACAGTTACATGAGTAAGGTAATGAGTACATTTCCTATCCAGCAGTGTTACCTCCTCCTTTGTTTTCCTCTATTATCCCTACCTTCCCCACATCCCCAAACTCCCCTCCCCGCCCAAGTTGTAAAGTTTATTTTCAACATAGTGTCTTGTACATCTCATTGTTACAATGGGTCAACCTGTATCCTTGTTTCAGCATTTTGTTATTTCCCTTCCCCCCCAAATTAGAAAAATGTAAATACAAGATGCAGGGCACTGACATCAAATACAGTGAAAATAGGGCTTATCCCATGGGGGAAGAACATACAAGAGAAACAAAAAAATAACATAGTACATTTAGATATGTTAAAAACAATAGGAAGAAAGAAAAACAAGTTGTATCCCTATCTTGAGGTTCATTTCACTTAACATCATCTTATATGGTCACATGTACATAGCTTTTGACCTTTTCTGCTTGTCCCAGACATATACTAGTTATTGCAAATAAGGGAAACCATGGGACCTATGTTTTTTTGGGCCTGGCTTACTTCACTTAATTTCCTAACAAATGGGGCATAGATAGAATTCCATCGTGTATATTTATATATCTATCTAATCAATCAATCAATCAATCTATTTATATCTATATCACATTTTCTTGATCCATTCATCTACTGAGGGGCATCTGGGTTGGTTCCATATCTTAGTTATGGTAAATAATGCTGCAATAAACATAGTTGTGCTGGTAGCTTTAGTGTAGCCTTGTTTGTGATCATTTGGGTAAATACCCATAGAGGGATTGCTGGGTCCAAGGGGAGCTCTATGTGGAGTCTTTTGAGGAACTTCCATACTACTTTCCAAAGTAGTTGAACAAGTTTATACTCCATCAACAATGCAATACGGTTATTTTTTGGCACATCCCCTCTAGCATCTGTTGTTATTAGAGTTCTTGATTATAGCCATTCTAACTGGGGTGAGGTGGAATCTCAATGTTGTTTTGATTTGCATTTCTTTTATGGTCAGAGAAGTTGAGCATTTCTTCATGTGTCTATTGGCCATTCTTATTTCCTCTTCAGAGAAGTCTCTCTTTAGGTCGTTAGCCCATTTATTTATTGGGCAGTTGTTTCTTTGAGAATTTGTTGTTGTGGAATTTAGTCTTTTGAGTTCTAAGTATATTTTAGATATGAAGCCCTTTTCCACTGCATGACTTGTGAAGGTCTTCTTCCAATTCGTGGGTTTTCTGTTGATCTTGCTAGCTATGTCTTTTGCCATGCATAAACTCTGGAATTTCATGCAATCCTATTTGTCCAACCTTTTTTTGATTTGTTGTGTTTCTGGATCTTTATGAAGAAAATTTTGGCCTGTACGAAGGAGCCCTAGAGTTTCTCCTATGCCTTCCTGTAATGTTTTCAGAGTGTCTGCTTTGACTCCAACATCTTTGATCCATTTGGAGTTGATTCTGATGCAGGGTGATATATGAGGATCTAGCTTTAGTTTTCTACAGGTGTTTAACCAATTTGCCAGCACCATTTAATGAATTGGCTGTCTTTCTTCCAATGTATTTTTTTAGCTCCCTTATTGAAGATTAGGTGGCTATACGTCTTTGGGTTAATTTCTGGGTCTTCAGTTCTATTTCATTGGTCTTCAGATCTGTTCTTGTACCAGTACCAAGCTGTTTAGATTACTGTAGCTTTGTAGTAGTTTGAAATTTGGCATTGATATTCCTCCAGCACTATTCTTTCTGCTAAGGATTGTTTTTACTATTCAAGGTCTTTTATTGTTCCACATGAATTTTTGGATTGCTTCTTGTATTTCGTTGAAGAAAGAGGTTGGAATATTGATAGATATTGCATTGAATTTGTAGATAGCTTTTGGCAGTATTGCCATTTTTACAATGTTAATCCTCCCAAACCAGGAGCATGGGAGGCTTTTCCACTTCCTAAGTTCTCCCTTAAATTCTGTTTTTAGGCTTTTAAAGTTTCCTTGTGCTTTTATTTAAAATTGATTGATCCTGTCAAAATAATGAGTACTTGAATGCAGAAAGTCAGATTATATTCCTCATTGTATTCATTTCTCCATATTTTCTACCAAAAGTTTGTGACAAACAATAGAAAAATTTAATAACCATTGTTATTTAAAACAATTAACCTCTCCTGAGCAGCAGAAAAATTTAATTATATGTTTCCATGAGAACTGTAATCTAATTATATAAAATAAAATTAAAGCAAATAAATTTACTTTTAGAGTTGCTGCAAAAGAAAACATCTTCAGGAAGAAATATGTGAGTAAAGAATGTTGAGTAACTTGGAAAAACAAATTTCCCAAGTTTTCTAACTATTAATTTAAATTCCAAGGAGTAAAATAATATCTATCTATAAAATCTTAGTTAAAAAATAAAATCTTAGTATATATATGTATATATAAATAAGTCTGTATATATGTGTCTATATATGTATATATAGTATATATACTATTATGCTATGCATTTACAGATACTATATGTACTATATATACACACATATGTATATATATATTTTATATACACACGTAATTCTTTTTTTTTTTTTTTTGTCGTGGGGCTTGAACTTTGGGCCTGGGCGCTGTCCCTCAGCTCTTCAGCTCCAGGCAAGCACTCCACCACTTGAGCCATAGCACCACTTTTGGTTTTCTGGTGGTTTATTTGAGATAGGAGTCTCACAGTCTTTTCTGCCTGGTCTGGCTTTGAACCACAGTCCTCAGATCTCAGCCTCCTGAGTAGGTAGGATTACAGGCATGAGCCACCGGTGCCTGGCTACACACATAATTCTTAGGGAAAGAAATTTCTTTACATGTTTTTCATCTGCATTGTGTTTCTCCTAAATATTAAGTTTACTTCTGGCAGCAGATTTAAGCTGTGGCTGAAAAATTTGGCTCTAGTAGAAATCAGAAGATTCGTTGAGCAAATACTGGTTAAAGTTGATAAAGATACTAGATTAGCAGGTGCCCAAAATGGTGAAGGAATGAATAATTTCAAAACTGACAGAGAGCTTTGGGATAGTAGGTCAGAAAATGGCTCAGTGAGAGTATTTTATGGTCTTTCATATCTCAGAGCCTTTGGTTAGGACATCTAACTCAATGCCAAGTTGTAACTCCACCAGAGTATTTCCCCAACCAACATTCAAACAGGTCACATAAAGCCGGAGAATACAAGTATAAAAGAAAAGCAACACCATATCATAGAAAAAGACACTAGAGAAATGAATTGCCTACAAACCTCATGCAATTCTGTGTTCTTTCTGATAATCTGCTTGGCTCAATCTCCTTAATAGTACAGAACACTGAAGTTCTGGTATTTCACTGCACAGTAGGGAGTCTCTAGAAGACAATAATATATACATATAAGATAGAATATATAATATTTTATATGTGTGCGTGTGTGCGAGTGTCCAAAACAATCAAGTGCCAGTGGCTCACAACTGTAATCCTAACTATTCAGGAGGCTGAGATCTGAGGATCGTGGTCAGAAGCCAGCCTGGGTAGGAATGTCTGTGAGACTCTTATCTCTAATTAATCAGTGAAAAAAGCCAGAAGTAGAACTGCAACTCAAGTGGTAAATTTGGTTGAGTGATAAAGTGGTAGAGGGCCTTGGGTGAAAAAGCTCAGGGAAAGCCAGGCACTAGTGCCTCACGCCTGTAATCCTAGTTACTGGGGAGGCTGAGATCTGAGGATCACCGCTCAAAGCCAACCTGGGCAGGAAAGTCTGTGAAAATCTTATCTCCAGTAAACCACCAGAAAACCAGAAGTGGCACTGGGGCTCAAGTGGTAGAGCACTAGCCTTGAGCTCAGGGACAGCACCCAGGCCCAGAGTTCAAGCCCATAACTGACAGAAAAAAAAAAAAACCCTCAGAGACAGTGCCCAGACCTTCAGTTCAATCCCTATGATGGGCACAATATAAACAAATAGAAATGAAAAAGCTGAAAAATCAATGGATTTTGAATGTCTACTACCAAGGAATGATAAGTGTATGAGGTAATAGATAAGCTTACCTTGACTTGAATATTACAAAAAAAATTCATGTATCAAAACATCACATGGGCCTCCATAAACTATGTACAATTATATGTGCCAGTTAAAAAATTTTAAATATGGTGAGCATTATTTATTCAGCATTAAGATCATTTTCACATCCTGAAATATTTATGGTAGCTAGTGGCTTTAAGGTAATCTGTAAAGACTGGGTATGGTTTTACATGCCTGTAATCTCAGGAATTCACTAAACTAAGACAGGAGCGTTATGAGTTAGAGACCAGACTGCAGCCTGATCTGTATATTGTAACCCTATCTCAAAAAAGAAAAAAAGATAAAGGAATGATAAAGGAAAAGAAAGTCAGCTATAAAGAGAACCTTCATACCCCTCCAAACACACAGTGGGAGTCAGAAATGACCAGTTTTTTGATTCTTTGTGATATGAAGAGTGATCTGATTTATGGTGATGAGTTATTTTAGATTTGCAGCTGATGGGTCTGTCTACAGGGAAACCAGAAGGACTGCCAATTATATTTCAGCTTTTTCCTCTAAGTCATTTTGTAAGATTGGATCTCGCACAGCTGAAGTGACAAAATTAATGAGAATGTATAATAATGTTTGGATATAATAAATGATGCCAAATGGAATCCTGTCATACAGTTCAGTAGATCTGTGGTTGACCATTACTCTCTAGTGAAAACTTTGAAAGTCCAAATACAGTCATAATGAAGCACCTTCCTAGGAAGAAAATCTTGCCTTAAATTTACCTTCCTTCACAGCATCAATAATATCTTAGCTAAGTCAGAGTGTGAAATAAAACAAGGCTTCTCAATTCTCTTCTTGTAGCTTGGCTGCTTATTTTCCAAATTCAGTAGAGAGATTAATTTAGTTAAGTAATATTGATGGGATTCCAACTATGTGGGAGTCACACTAAGGAACATAAAGAGGATTAAGGCTTTGCAGCTTTGTCAAAGAACTCACCATCTTTTAGGAGTGATAAAGCAAAATGAATGACTAGGCATGTAAGGAGGGTTGTGGTAAATCAAATCTTTGCAAATAAGACTGGGAAGCCAGGAGATCATTACAATGATGGAAAGAAGGTCAGAGAAGAAAACATACCCCATTTAAAAAACTCAGTGGTTGCCACTGCTTATAAATTATTTACCAGATATACAATGCTGTTGTATGTATGTGCAAGTTATAATCTCTGCCCATTTATCCTCCATCCTCAATTCTCCCTCAAAGTAGAAGGATAAACATTTGATTGGCGAAACTTCACATCATTGATTAGCTAGCATTTGCTAGTAGGTGATGACAGGGAGCATTGGAAAGTACACACAGACTTTTATATATTATGTATTTTATATATTATATTTATTATCTTTAGTTTCTTATTGGCCTTTTTGCTTAACACAGCTGATTCAGCCTACAGTAGGAACAATCTTGGCCGGGTTTTTATTAGATCCTCTCTCTCTGCATCTTTGTCAAAGAGCTTTGTCAGAGTCTCTGAGTAAATTTGCCTATCTCTTTTCTGTTCTCTGACATTGCAGCCAAGTCTTTTCTAGCTTTTGGCCAAACAAGAGAAGCAAATTCCTCTTGTTTCAACCACTCTAGCCTTTAGGAATGTGGGGTGATTATGGCTTTCAACATATTATAGTGCTGAAGTCCTACACTTGGGTCTGAGAATGATGGGAAAGCACACGATGTACCTGGTGTGATTTGCTGTAGCTCACTAGGAACATATGCACGGGCCTTCTAACTGGGGAAGCAGTACGCCTTATATTGACATGGAGTGTCTGTCTCATATTGAAATGATGGATTTAATATGGGATCTTCAAAATGTAGATAGAGACTACCTAGAAATGAAGTGTTAGTTGAGGGGGAATAAAAACGACACCTGTTAAGGTTGTGCAATGTCAAGAACTATTATTCTTGGACAATTTGAAAATGTAAAAGTGTAAAGTACTGTACAGTTGTAAAATTTTAAGTTGTTAATATTAGTTTAAAATTTCAAATGTCTTAACTATACAATATATTGGAAATGCAGTAGAAAAATTAGGACTTTAGGTTCTAGAAAACAATTTCCTGGTTTATCATTTTGCAACTTTGCTTTCATGTTTCCATCCTACAGTCCATCCTGCAAAATGAGAGGGATACTGTATGGAATATTGTAAAATTTAAACTCCATATAAATCATGAAACACCTACTGTGTAGTTCCTGATATGTAGTAGGTCCTCAATAACTTGTCATAACTGTAGAAATCTCAGTATTTGGTAGTTTTCAATGAACACCAATATTTCTAAACAACTCATGGCAATTATTCTGTAGCTAGTTATAGGCCTAAATGTGACAAAATACGCTTATATTAGCAGCGAAAACCCCTTCTCTTCATTTTATTGTGACATACACTGAAATTCTTGCTGAGGTTTTAGGTGAGTCAGTCTAATTAGTGGAGTTGTAGTTGTTACCAGAACAACAGAATTAAAATTAATCCCCACTGGGGTGTTTGGCTGTATACTTAGTGTGGGGTCTCAAGTGTTGTTGAGGGTTTTCCATGTTACCTTTGTACTCAGTTTCAGTACTTCCTGATTCTTTCCCAAAGAGAGTGAGCTCTTTTTCCATGATCTTGGTTGTCTCAACCAGCCCCTACCTTAGACAGGTTTTCTGAATTTGGATTTCAGGTTGGGATTTTCCTCATGGCAAGTAAAGTCTGTCTTTTGCATGTGGAAGATCTTGAGTAGGTGGCAGTCTCTTGTCTTTCCCCTGGTGTAGAATGTCTTGGTTTGACTGGTGCAGGAACTTGATGCCATAAGTTCTCCCTTTCTCCAGAGGCAGATGCATTTTTTTTTTACTGCCTTGCCATACCAGTGAATCTTTGCTTCTTTCTGATGCAGGATGATCTCTCTACTCTCCTCAGTAGCTTCAGGCTTTTGCTTGATATGAGAAAAGGGTAAGGAGAAGTTGTTAGGATTCAATGTCTGTCTATAGGGACCAGTAGCCTCTACCTGCTCACTGTGCTTCTCAGTTGGGGCTCTTTCTGCTTCCTACTGTCAGCAGTTAGGTTGATCTGAACTGTTCATAGATCCTAACAGATTATTCTAGCCTGTAACTTTAGCTTTTAAAGTTTGATATATGGGTCTACTCTTTAATTATAGTTGCTTTTTGTTCCATCTCTGCCAAACATGGTAGGCTTCCCCTTAGAGGATCTTGTCACCATTTGGAATTTAATCCATTTGGTTTCCTAGTGGTTTTAGTTTTGTGGCAAACGTACAAAATGTCATGATTCTGTGAATTGTTCAGCTTTGAGAGTTCTTTTTTTGGTTTGGTAGAAACAATGTGGTTGAGAAAAGCAATATTATCTTCATTTTTCTTATTCGTCCTTAAGTCATTTCAATGGCAAAATCTTGACATTTGGATGATCCAAATATGTATAACTGGGAAATGGTGCTGAATTCCAAAATTCATTTTCTTGTATGCTATCACATTGAATTGTTAAGCTTTTTAAGCTCCTGGAATAATATTAACAAGTTACATTTACAAAAGGTTTTTTAGTTAACACTTCAGTTTTACACTTAGTAGCTAATTGACTTCTTTGTAGTCCTGTGATTTATACATTACTGATGTCCTTATCTTTCAGGGGAGAAAAATCATGATTTAATAACTTAATTTGGTAATTAATAAAGATAAGACCTAAACCTGTTTCTTGCACATACAGCTATTCAAAATTTGGATCACTTAATTGTTCAGTTTATTCCCTAAAAGATAAAAAATTAATTAAGTAGAAGTTTAGTTCCTCAATGGAAAGCTAATTAGTTAGAAATGGCATTTAATATAAAGTTTATTCATTGTAGAGCTACTTAAAGCCATAGATATAATTTCTTTCTTTAGATAAAAATGCAATAGATTATGATCATTGGAGTCTAATTTTTTTTAGCAAAGAAAGGTTTTTTTCTGTTCTTCAGAAGAGGTATAACTACTTTAGAAATAATATCAACCTATCTTTCTTAGTACCAGTGGAGATTATTATTGGAGAAAAACAGTATTTTATTAATATTATTATCAGATCTTCACTGGCCATACAACCAACAAGGGTCTCATATCTAAAATATACCTGGAACTCAAAAAATTAAATCCCCCAACAACAAATCCTCAAAGAAACAACTACCCAATAAATAAGTGGGCTAAAGACTTAAAGAGAAACTTCTCCAAAGAGGAAAGAAGAATGGCCAATAGACACATGAAGAAATGCTCAACCTCTCTAGCCATAAAAGAAATGCAAATCAAAATAACACTGAGATACCACCTCACCCCAGTTAGAATGGCTATAATCAAGAACTCTAAAAACAACAGATGTTGGAAGGGATGTGGAGAGAAGGAAACCTTACTGCACTGTTAGTGGGAGGTAAACTTGTTCAACCACTTTGGAAAGTAGTATGGAGGTTCCTCAAAAGACTCCACATAGAGCTCCCCTATGACCCCGCAATCCCATTTATCAGTACATGCCGTTTTAATAAACCCTTATGACTATGCTTAATAAAAATCACATAAAATTAATCTTAATGACAGAAAAAGCATTATTTCTGAACTTACTTTATGTATTCAGCTTGATAGGATTAAGTTGAGGAAAGTGGATGGCTCCCTTATATCAAACATGAGATGGCACAAACTTTGAAGAGGGTGTTCTTCCTGGTATATATTTTAATTGAATGTGACTTTTTTCAAAGTTGGCCCACGTCACATCAAGAGAGATGCAAAGTATTACGTTTATAAAATGGAAAATTCTATCGCAAATGTATTTATAATTTACAAGTTTCAGGCCAAGATCTTAGTAATAATTAGAAGCTAGAAGCATGGAGTACGATTTGAAAATAAGAAACTCCTGCTTGTCTCAAAATACATTCTAAAGTACCTTCAGTTCTCTTTACTGTAATACCATTATAAGTCTACTATATTGCTTCAAAATAGGGCCTGGGGCCTGGGGATTTCATCATTTTTATTTTTGGTACAGTCATATAAATCAGATAATGAGTGTCACAGTGTCACCTCTTCCCCTGGTCTCTTCCAGTTTTATCCTCCTGTCCCCACCTACAAATTGTAGAGTTAATTTTCAACATAGTGTCTAGTGAGTATCACTGCTGCATTTGCTTACCCTTTGTCCCTCCATTTCTATGCCTCCCCTTCACTGCCAAAGATAGATAAATGAACAAACAATAGAAAAGGAAGAAAACAAAAACAGCAACAAAGAAAAAATTTAGATAAATATTATTTTGTATGATCAGATGCACATAGGCATTGTGCCTTTGTGTTCCTCTCCTAAGATAGTCCTCCTTTAGTCTCACTGTGTGTGAATGCCTAGAGGAAATTTAATCATTTACGAGGCTCAGTCATCCTTTATAAATTGAAGAAAACAACAACAGCAACACTGAGAGGCTAGGAGTGTGGTCAGATGATTTTGATTGGGAAATAGATCAGAAAAGTTATAGAGCTTATGAAACTTCTGATCCTGATAGACATGAAGATATTGAACATTTGAGAGAAGGTAAAATGGTAGGCAGTAGGATTTCAACTGTTTCATGATATTTCCAGAGATTTGAGTTGGTACTGTGTACTCACAGGTAGTATCTAGTTGTCAGCAACAAAAAATCACTGAGTACACTATTTATTAAATATCCATATCAAATAGTTCACAGCATAATTCTGGGATATAGGAAGAAGAAATACTTTCTCATCTAGCAGTCTTCATTATTCAAAAAGACAAAGATATACAATGACAAAGACAAATATCTGCAAATGGAACAGAAAATCCCACTGAATGTTATAAAAAAGTATGCTTTGCAATGTCTATATTCAGAAAGTTGAGGACAAATTTCAATAAGATTGTAGGATTTGAGAAGGTCCCTGGGGACCAAGAAAGGTCTGGATGAATAGAGTATAGGGGTTATATATTCCAAAGAGAGTTACTTAGAAGAGGCAAAATATAAGGGAAGTAGCTTAATTTATTTTGAAGTGTATGAGCCAGTGGAAGGTTAGTGAGGAGGTTTTAGAAAGAATCAGATTGTGAGATCTTTACTTCCTAGGTGTGGTCCCTTCCAACCTAGGAACCAGATGGCACAACGTGAGGACAGTTTAATATAGGATAGATTGTTTACAAAAACGTGGATAGGCAATTGACCACAAACAGGCTACGCTAAAGCCACCAGCACAACCACGTTCATTGTAGCATTGTTTACCACAGCCAAGCTATTGAATCAACCCAGATGTCCCTTAATGGATGAGTGGATAAAGAAAATATGACATTTATGATTCCATCAGCAAGAATGACATTGCCCCATTCGTAAGGAAATGGGAAAAAATGTACTCAATGAAGTAGGCTAGACCCAAAGAGACAGAGGCTGCATGGTTTTCTTCATTTGTAATCATTAGAATGTGCCTATAAATCTATAAGTACACCCAATGGATAGAAAAGACAAATGATTACACCTGGACACGATTAATTAAACAGCAGTCTAAACATTCACACAACGAGAACAAAGGAGCATATCCTTAGGAGAGGATCACCAGGGCTCAACAGCTATGTGCATATGATCATATAAAATGATGCTTATCGAAACCAGGCCCTAAGAAACATAGGTCCTATGGTTTCCCTTATTTGCAATAACTAATATAAATCTAGGACAAGCAGAAAAGGTCAAAAGCTATGTATGTATGACCAGATAAGATGATGTTAAGTGAAATGAACCCCAAGATAGGGACACAAGTGGCTTTTTCTTTCTTGCTATTGTTTTTTTAATGAATTTAAAATGCAGTATGTGATTTTTTTGTTTCTTTTGTATGTTCTTCCCCCATGGTATAACCCCTGTTTTCACTGTATATGATATTGATGCCCTGCATTGTGTATATACACGTCTCTAGCTTGGGGAGGGGAAGTAAAAAGACAAAATGCTTAAATAGGGATACAGGTTGACCCATTGTAACAATGAGATATACAAGACACTATGTTGAAAATGAACTTTACAACTTGGTGGGGGGGGGAAGGAGGAGTTGGGGAGGTAGAGACGAAAGGGATGGTAGGGGAAAAACAAAGGAGGAGGTAACAATGCTCAATAGGAAATGTACTCATTACCTTAGTCATGTACTACTGTAACCCCTCTTTACAGTATTTTTAAAAATAAAAAAACATACAAAAATAAAATAATGCTTATCGAAATGAAATGCAAGAAATAGAAGCAAGAGGTGTTTTTTTAAATTACACTGTTTGGGGTCCTTTTTTTCCTTCTGTTTTTCTTTTCTTCTATCTTGTTTTATTTTATTCCCTTCTGCCACTGTTTATACACATTACCTTTACAATAATATTTTTTAAATGTGGATAGATTTAAGGGGAATCAGAGAGATGGGTCAGAACCCTAGGACTAGCAACATCTGGGAGCCATTATGGGACAGGAATAATGCTCGGCAGTGGTCCCTTATTCTAACAGAAGGTGTCATCAGTGTATGACTAGAGTTGACTCTCAAGGAGGAAATGGTGCCTTGTCTTTCGTGTCCTTGTACTCTCTGCATATTTTCTGCCATCATCTGAACTCAATCTTAAAACAGAAAGTTAGGTTTGTTGAAAGAATTGGTAAGATCTGCTCCATAGGAGCAATACCCATGGTGGGGAAGAGGAGAAAAGGGGATCTTGAAGGACAACTGAAAATTATATAGTACAGATGCTGCCTTTTGCAATATGTTCTAGAGCACACTCTTCTTAGAAATTAGCACAGTATGGGGAGATATACACACACACATACATATGTATGTATTATGTATGTATATATATATATATATACACACTCACACACGCACACACACACACACACACACATAAAATCTCCAGTTGCCATCAATTCAGAACTTTTTGGATATAAAGTTATTCCTATCTTTATGGCTATTTTTTTTCAAATTTTGTCAGGGATGAAATGAATGAGTAAATGACTGGCAGTGCCAAAGTGAGGTCTGTGCCCTGTAACACAGGAGGACCCATTAGCATTTGAAGTTAATTATCTAATCCATCTTCAGAAACTCTAGATTTGTGCTCCAAGTCAGGGCTTTTAAGACCTCATATCTATTTCTCTTTTGTGTGATATGTAAATGAATGCAAGTGTGCACATGTGTTGTTTACACCATAATTTTAAAAAATGATGATGGGTCAGACAAATACCAGACAATTCACAAGCTTTAGATAAATATGAACAAACAATTCTTTAGGAAATGATCTCCATTTAGTCATTTATTCACTTGATTTAACCCCATGCTGCTATTAGTTATGCAGGGAAGATAGTGTTTTAATGACTCTTCAGAAAATGTTCACCACAGGAAGAAATACTGTATGACTGGAATAGGATGAGAGGAGATTTCTCTTGGTGTGCTTTTTGTGGATCTTAATGCCATCACACCTATGTGTTCCAAGAAAGATATTACAGTGAGCAGCTGTTAACTGAAGGTGTCTATAATTCATGTGAAAATTAAGACTTTAGAAAGAGCAAAGTCCTTTCAGACACATTAACTGTTCTAAATATAAAATACAAAGCACATGTTCTATGTCTTCTGTTACTCAGCATGACCATGGTTGCAATTAGAAGAGACTTGCAACTTAGAAGAGACTATGAAGAGTTGTTAGTGTAATTCTGTCTATTGTTTTTTCATGAAGCACTCTTATCAAAGAATGATTAACTGGTTATGATAATTAGGAGCAAGCAAAATTATTTTATAACAAGAAAACAAAGATTTTTAGGGTTTGCAGCAGACATAAACATAATTTTTAAATAAATAGATGAAAATGATTATGGTAGCTAAATCTCTTTTTAGTTTGGTGTAGAGTTGGAAACCATTTCTGAACTCCCAAGTCTAAATTGGTATTGCTACATCACATGGCCTTCAATGCTAAGTACCATGGATTAAAATATCATTAAAATTAGGTTCTTAAACTGAATGCTGGTGGCTCATGCCCATAATCCTAGCTACTTAGGAGGCTGTGGATTGAGGTTTGAAGCCATCTTGAACACAACAATCCCTGAGATTCCTATCTCCAGTTAACCAGCAACAAAACAAAAGTGGAAGTGTGGCTCAAGTGGTAGAGTACTAGTCTTCAGAAAAAGGCCAAGTGATGGGGTGAGCTTAAATGCAAGCCCCAGTACTGTCCCATAAAATAACTAAATAATAACATAAAATAATAAAACAAGGCCGTCACATTCTCTACAGCATTTGATGTGGACCTTCTACTAAATTAAAAAATGCCTTTGTTAAAGATGGTCAAAATGGAAAGATGGTGAAGATAGAAAGATGGCCCTGTTTACTATTGTCTTTCATCAAAGAAAAGTAAAAGTGGACTTATGTTGTTTTGGAAAAATGGTTTTGCTTATTCTTTCTATACTGTCATAAATAGAACTTTTACTAAAATACTTCTTTTTTGTTGTTTTAAAATTTTATTGTTATAGTAGAGTTGATATACAGAGTGTTACGGTTCCATGGATCAGGTATTGAGTGATGCATACAATTCTTTTTGAACCATATCTACCCTTCCCAGTTTTTCCCTCCCATCTCCACCCACAAGCTGTGTAATTCATTTTCATTTTATTTATTTTTTATTATGAGAATACCATACAGAGGGGTTACAATTACATGGGCAAGATAATGAGTACATTTCTTATCAAGCATTGTTGCCTCCTTTTTGTTTCCCCTTCCCATCCCTTCCCATATTCCCCCCACTTCCTCCCACCCGATCCTTCCCCCACAACCAAAGTTGTAAAGTTCGTTTTTTCGACATAACAATTTATACATCTCATTGTTGCCATGGGTCCACCTGTATCCCTAGTTAAAGGATTTGTTTTTGCCCTTCCCCTCCACGAATTATACCAACGTCAAATACAGTGAAAGCAGGGGTTATACCGTGGGAGATCTAAAATACTTCTTACAAGGGTAACTTCTTGCCATTTGTTTATGGCATAGCTCATATTCTTGGGTAATATTCTTGTCCTTTCCCCAGATCTCTCCTTAGTCATTAGTATTCACTTGAAGCTGAATAAAGGGGGGAAAATGAGTGAAAGAAGAACTATTCATTTGATTAAATGGAATCCATTTGTTCTCATGGATGAGAAATTATCATGTGAAATCTTTCACCGTTTGTTCCATCTATTCTATGTTTCTCTTGGCCAAGTAAGACTCTTCAAGGCTTTGAGCTATTTTTTCATGTTAATCCTTGGAAAACTAATACTAATCTTTGTCATCTATGACAGGTCCTGACATTGGAGCTGCTTGGTGCCAATTGGGAAGAAATAGAATACAGTGTTATTGAAAGATGTTTTCTATTTTCTACATGGCAGACATCAGGGATGCCTCTTGAAGTAAAAAAGAATCTCCTTGCAGCTTAGGAAGTCTTCTGAATATTTGCTTCAGTTTTAGAGTAAATTACCGGACTCTATTTCCCTTAAATGCTTTTCAAAAGTAGCTTATACTTTTCCTTCCCAAACTTGCCCTTTCACTTTTTTTTCCCTTTTCAGTATTTTGGAAAATATGGCCCCAATGTGTTAAGGCTAGGGTGGCTAGAAGTGGCCAAAGAAGAAATCCACAGACCTGTAGTAAATACCTAGAACCTTATCCTATGTTCTCTCAAGAATGTAACCATGCCACATAAGAAACAATTTACCAGTGAACAAGTCATTTACCTGTTTGTAGGGAGTAACTACATCATACTCTCGCTACTATGAGTTGATTTTCTTTAGGCATTTGGAAAACATATTCTGAAGTAGATATTGGGACTGGTTTGTGAAAAGATCACTGACACTGAATTTGAGTTTGGGAAATATATAAAAAATGAAAATAAAAAGTTGAAGCCTGTTCCATACATGCAGCAGTCTGAGCACCTGTGATAGGAAGCCTTGTACTTTGGGGAAAGCATTGTTCAAACCATCTAAGATTTCCCATGGAGTAATTGTGAACAGGAGGGGCTTGGTCTTGTTAATATTCAGAAGCCTCAGAGCTAGCCTTTAGGGCCTACAATGGGTAACAGTAAACTAGCATCATAAATCATACAAATTTATTGTTTGTAGGTGGGCTAACTCCTGAAGTGAAGAAGGAGTTAATGAGAGAGTACTGTATTCCTAAAGCACTTTTAGAAGATATAGAAAGCGTGAAACAGCTAGTAATAAAGCATCTGACAAGAAGTAGAGGAAAAAGGACTGTGAATGAGCTACCAGGCTCAGAAACTATAGGTATTGGCCACCAAACACCTTGATTTGGGAACCTGGACTGCTTGAAGTTGCAAATATAGTAGGTTGTAAGTCTGCAGAGATTATACAAAGTGACAGAATAGCCAACTATTGTGTTTAAAAGTCTTTATTCTGGGCTCCTAGCATGAGAAAGTTCAAGTTGTTCTGAAAAGATAAGACTAGTGAGACACAGGAGGGAAACCAGTTGTAAAATGGGAGTTTTGTTGCTGTGTGTGTGTGTGTGTGTGTGTGTGTGTGTGTGTGTGTGTGTGTGTGTGTGCGTGCGCGTGCTTTCCCTGGGACTTGAACTCAAGGCCTGGACACTGTCCCTGAGCTTTTGTGCTCAAACATAGTGCTCTACCACTTGAGCCACAGCTCCACTTCTGGCTTTTTGGTGTTTAAGCTGAGGTGGAAGATGAGTCTTGGACTTTCTTGCCTGGGCTGGCCTTGAACAGGATTCTCAGATCTCAGCTTCCCGAGTAGCTGGGATTACAGTTGTGAGCCATTGGCATACAGCTACTCCCCTCTTCTTCAGCCCAAGTCCCTCCATTCCCCAGCGGCATGCAATTCTTCAATCTGTTCTGTCTACCCATTGAAAGTCACTGTCAATGCCATCTGTTTAGGAAAAGCTTTCCCTGCAATGAATTTCTTCTTCCTTTTTTATCCAGTCTTTTCCCCTGCTTTCATAAAAAGAACATGCGACTCATTTTTGACCCAGTACACAAGGATATATTTCCTGATCTCATTATACAGCATACTAAGAATAAGATCCTAAGTTATCGCTTACTTGACTTTGTTTTCCTGTGCCTAATTAAAGTGCCTGGGGTTAAGTAGTACTACTTATAGGATTGAATAGAGCTTTGTTAGGTCAATTCAGGAACCTCACATTAGTTCATAAGACTGTTACTTTTACTGAAATCGTAAACGTTTTTCCAGCTATTCTCCACAGGTAGCCCAATACTTTCTAAGTTATGTCACAATTCATGGAAGAAAGACTCTTTGTATGTTCAAGTTGGTCATGTAAAGTATGCTATATGTTCCAGGTGAGGAATCATACATGTAAGTGTACAGTGTCTTAGTAAACAAATGGAACAAGGCTCTTAACATGGCTATAAATTAAAACTTTTAAGTATTTTCAGATCTGACTGGATTAATTTCAGGAGACGAAAAAGAAAGTCTAAAAGATATTATAGATGAGGCTTTTGGTTTCACTTGTGGTGAGGCTGGTTAAATATTAAACTTTTGTCTACTTACTTCTGTGTAGACAATGTATAAAGTGTGTACCAGTTATTTTGTCAAAGTGTGACCTGTTTAAGCATCCCCACTGAAATGACGAAAGGGTAGACAAATGAAGAGGTGAAGAGAGGGAAAACACAGAGAAGATTCCAACTTAGATCCTACAAAATGAGGAGAGTGAGGGAAGCAGGGAGCCAGCAGGGGGTCGGGTGAGAATATTGAAGGGGTGACATTGATAAAGCACATTGTATACAGAAACGGCTTTGTTAAATGACAGTACCTCTGTACAACTACTTTTTAAAGATAATAAAAAGCATAGGATATTTAAATGGACAAATTAAATTGCAAACCTTTAGTACAACCTCAGGAAGTTAGGAAAAAAAAATTAACCTAAATTAAAAAAATTCTGCTCAGGTGTATCACAGAAGCCAAAGGTAGAGGACAGTGTTCTCTCTCGTTTGTCCTCTTCTCATTTTGTCAACCTCGAATTGTTAAATGAACATGTGTTCTATGAGTTATGGTAATTTATTTTGTCCTATTTCTTATGGCCATCAAATCTTCCAGAATGTCTTTAAAATGGAGGTGTCGTGAAGGGTCCAGTAGTGATGAGCAGAAATGGCCACTAGATGTCACTAGATTTTCAAACAAATCGCTTTCAAGAACATTTCAGTTCAAAATTGGTTTTTAAGGTTTTTGTGTTCGTTTCCATGGCATCGATGGAGTAAGTAATATAGTTATTGTTCATCTTAACACGTTTGTCCTATTTAGATTTTGGAATTTATTTAGCCTTATTCAGCCCATTGCCTTGTGAAGTGGTACTTACCATACAAGAATGACACTTTTTATTATACTATACTGATCTTGTCTTCACATACAAAGATGCAAAAATGTTGAGAAGAACAAAACAATATATATATATTTAACAGTCTTTCCATTACATAAAGCTAGTAAAATACACCACAAATAGATTTTTACTTAGGAAATTACATTTCCATTTCTCTTGGCAAAATGGGTACTTTGTTTTTATGTTTGTCTGTAAATGACTACCAAACCTCACAGCTTCTGTGCATTCTACAATTGTAGAATAATTTTATCAACTTTTAGAAAAAAATGTTAGTCACTTATTGTCACCAATTCCAAACTTTCCCTTGTGAACTCCTGATATTGTGTTAGTCAAGATTCATCAGGAGGATAAACAAGCATTTGTTTTACCACCTAGGAAAAGGGAAAGATGAAATATAAGAAAAGGTAATCAGTGAAGCCTAGGAATTTTACACGAGCATAATTTATAATTTCTGATCACAGCAGGCATAACCGTTATTTTGTTGCAGATCTAAATAATTGGCTCTCAAAAGCTCAAACTAAACTAGTGTTATTGTGAACTGATGCATATTCTTCATTCATGGCTTTTTTCTTTTTTATGTTTTTTTTTATTGTAAAAATAGTGTTCAGAGGGGTTACAATTACATGAGTAAGGTAATGAGTGCATTTCCTATCGAGTAGTGTTACCTCCTCCTTTGTTTTTCCCCTATTATCTTTTCCCTCCCCACCTGCCCAACTACCCCTTCCTTGAGTTGTAAAGTTTGTTTTCAACATAGTGTCTTATTTATGACTTTTAAAAAGATTATTAATAAGTCAAATTTCTTGTAAAGGGCTGATGTTTAGAATTAAAACTCTTATTTTCCTGTTGAATGAATACATTTCATCTTTCTGTCCATTTCTCTGGTAGGAAGTAGAAACATTCAGATTTCAATATCAAAGGAAATATTTTAAAAATATGATTGTGCTAGAAGATCTATCCTGTTATTCTGGACTAGCCAGTTAATTCTGTTATAAAAATCTCTATGATATGCAAAAAATAAAGCAAAGATTATCATAGGTTGGTATTACTCAGTTCCTCAAATTGTTAGCAAAGTTGTTTAAGCTTTAATCTAAGTGTATTCTAGAATCTTTTAGCCTCTTCCTTCTCTTCTTTCTCCTTCTTTGTGCTAGTACTAGGACTTGAACTCATGGCCTGTAGCTCTTACGTTGGCTTTTTAACTCAAGGTTAGTACTCTGCAACTTGAACTACAACTCTACTTCCAGTTTTTTGGTGTTTGATTGGAGATAAAAGTCTCACGGACTTCTTTGCCTGGCCTAGGCCACCTAGTCTTCTTAAACCTCTAGTTTTCTTAAGCTGAGGCTGAGGCTGAAATGTCAGATGCTTTCTCCCTACTGAGATTATTTAGTGAGCTTTTGTACTGTTGTGGGACAACTAGATAAGAATGAAAATGTTCACCCATAACCAAAGGCAAGTGAGTCAGAAAGTCTTATACATGAACAAAGAAAATTAACACGGTAATGAAGAGTGGAACTGTGTGTGGTTCTGTGTCTGGTACCTTGATCTCATTGGTACTGGAAACACAAAAGCTCTAGATGTACGTTTACTGAGTTGAATTATAGGAAAGAGTTTCAAACTATGGGATGTTTCTTTGCTGCTATTATTAGGAGGTCTGTGTTCTGACTGTATAAAATTATGCTGTCTTTTGTAAAGACAGTATATAGTTACAGTTATATGTTTGATGTTTCTCAAGGTAGATGATTTCTTGGTCATATTCTTTTGCTGGTCTAACTTAGCTAATCACATTGATTGCAGATGGGTGCTAGGCTTAGGGAATACATTAAACTTAGTTCTATAGATAGATGAAGGGTTTCAGAGTCAGAGGGTCTCAGAAAGACAATAGGCTCTGTATAAGTAAGGGAGTTATTGTGATTAAAGATTCATATAGAAATTGATGAAATAAGGGAAGGGTAAGATATGTACCATATGGAAATTAAAATCATGGATTTTGCCTTTTGAATTCACTTTTTGAAATAAGAAAAGTAATGGAAGCTTGAATGAAAGTGCAGATTCTATTTGGAATAATTTAGACAGAAGGCATCAATTATTGTGGTCTTGTTTGTACTTAACCCTAGGCCTAGAGTTGTGCCATTATAAATTGCATGCTTAACCTGAAGAATGGGTGATTGTGTTTGTTTCTAGTCAGAGCTACAATCCTGTAGGTATGAATCCAGATATCTATTTGTGAGATGTTCTACAGGCAGATTTCACTTAGAGTAGAAGGCAACACTGTGGCATGTTCCATCATACCCACTCACTCCCAAGAAGGTCAGCTCTGTTCCACTTGCTTACAAATGGGTGCAGAGTATATCTGGGCTGGTGTAACAAACTGGTTGATCGCTGCCGCATACTTGATGTCACCATTACTCTCTTCATGTGACATAAACTTAAGGTACTATCTCACTTATCTCTGGCTTGTCTTGTGAAGTATTGATAGATTAATACATATGTTTTAGAATGGTGCTAGGCACATTAATTAATACTGGTTATTACTGTTATTATAATGGATTTCTTCTTACTAATTCTCTTGAAAAATGGAATAATTTTCGTCAGCCAAGAAAATGTGGAAACAGCCAATCTAGACTATTAATATATGAAAACTCTCTTTTCTCTACTCTAAGCATTTTTCCTGACAAAATTGGAATGAGTTCTGCAGATCAGAGCAGTGAACTGTTTGGGTCAGTGTTCAGTGAACCCTGATGAATTGTTCTTTGATGAGTTGTCATTTTCTATTCTTAAAAGAGGCATTAAGAATTTATAACAACGTTCTAGTTGCATTACCATTTGGATGGTGTGTTTATGCTAATTTCTACTGCCAATCCTAATTACAGTAGTTAAATTCATTAAAAAATAATTTTTTTCCACTCTCTTGTCTGATTCACCTTGCTTCCTAGACTATCTCAATTTCCTTTTGGTTCACTTGCCATAAGTATCAAATGATTTATTCACCAAGCAGTGTAAATCAGGAGCACGTTTACTCATCTGCCAGACAGTTTCTGAGTGTTTCTGAATGCTTTGTGGGTATCCAGACACTTCCCATGGAAACTTAGAGGTCATCAAGTCCAATAGATCACATATTACAGAGTTACTTTATGTGCTCAGTGACAGGTGGTTCTCTGTCTGTTACTTAAAGCTAGATTCCTGCCTTGGGGATGGCTTCCACAATAGCTGGTGAGACTTCAAATAAAACTAGGGTAAAGTCAGAGAGCTTTCACACTTTTAAATTTGGTAAGTAAAGCACATTGGAGCACACGGGTATTACTTGTTTCAATAGGATGGACAAAGAACTTCTGCTCCAATATCTGAAACATAACTTTGTCATTACGTGACTTTTCTCACAGCCACTCCCTCCTGTAAAAATTTCCATCAATCGTGGATACATGTTTAGATAGGGAAAAAGACAACTAGACTTGCTGTAATGGGAAGAACACTTGTTTTTTTTGTGGTTCATAGTCACAAATAAGAGACTAGACTGGGTGTTACTGGAACGGACACAGGAGATACAGTTAAAACAATGACACTGTCTTTTCAGTGGAAGAAAGAAAATCCTAGAATGCAGTTCTTAGACTTAGTGGAATTCACATTTCAGTAATGGAAAAGCCATACATGTTTGACTCCTGGTTGTCCCCACAATGGAGTCTTTATCATGTAATAGCTTTTGAAAAAAATTTCTTTTCCCCTCTATTCAAAGAAATAATGGGATCTACTGTCCTTTGTATGAGAAAGCTTAGGAGAGAGCTTCATGGTTTTTGTTGTAAAACTACTGCCCTTTGGGATTTGAAGGAAGACATTTCTTCCAACTTAAAAGAAACTTTTAAAGATTGAATGCAGAGCAAGAGGGAGAGAGCTCTGTGAATTAGTGAACAATGAAGAGAGGAAGTGGTGTGGCGGAAGGGGAGAATGCATATCCTATTAAATTAAAAAATTTAAGGAACGGTTTGGGTTGGGAGGGGTGGGTAAGAATGATGAAAAGCGTGACATTGATTAAGATACATTGTACTCATAAACTGATTGGTTACATGGTAACTTCTTTGTACAGCTACTTAAAATAAAAACATAATTAGGAAAGTAGAGTTTAACTAGGTTTATAGCTTCATTTTGGGGAAAAGATTCAGAGGAAAGCATTTGATGATTTTATGATGAAGATACAAGGTGAAATATGATCAAAATAAGTTGTGAACTACAAAAAGATTCCATTGATCTTGGATTTTAAAAAATATAGCTCCTGGACAAAGAGTACAAGTGATGTTTCAGGGACCATCAATTTAAAATCCACATGGTCTTGCCTATACTTCCCATTCATCTGTGGTCCAAAAAGGATTTTGCACTAAAAAAACCAGTTGTACTTCCTTACCCAGTAACCTGCCTAGTGGCTGTTTTATGAAGGCTGTTGATGGTTTTCATTATTGGAGTTAAGGCTTGGAACTACTTGGAATGGGAAGAAAATGGTCTCCCTGAAATGTTTATCATCCTCGTTCTTCAGGTCAGGTGCCTGGGTCTTTCCTATGCCATCATAGATCAGGCAACTTCTTGAGCAATCTAGAAGACTCAGGCCAACCAGAGATTTAGTTTTCTTGAAGTTTTAGCTGACCATGGATTTTTCTATTCTGAAGGCCATAAGTCAGACTGGAGACATCCTTCTGTTCTCAACCTCTTTGCTCTCAGAGTGTAGAGCTTATGAGAAGATAGAAGAAGACAACCTGGAGCAGAGAGAGGAACAAAATATAGGGCAACCATAAATTATATTCTGATATGATCCCGTTCTAACACGTATCACCCATATATTTTATGTAGAGACTGAGAATATACAGACAAATGAGAATCTAGCCAAGTGATCCCTCTTCCAAATGTCCATCTGCCTCGTGATCACGGGAGGCTGGCTGGTAAGTCTTTCTGCCCTGGATCACCCATCACAGGCCTTTGCCATATGGGCTGTTTCCAGCTTCCAGGCATTCATAGTGCAGCTTCTTCTGCTTGCCAGGAAATCTGTATTCATTTCTCATCCCCCCAATCCTGCTCTGAGCTCTTGAGCATGCCTCATCTTCATTGTATTCTTTCTTCCTTAATTCCAGGAGGCTTTGTGCTGGCAGATAACTCAGCTTTCATTTTGGACTGGGGATAGTGGTTTTCTTTTGTTTCCAATGGCATGACTATTTTTTCTTTCTCTCCACAATGTCTGGCATCACTTATGATGTGCATTCCAACATCCTCTGACATAAAAACCTCAACTCACACAAAGCATTTTATGAAGCATACAGTGTTCTGTAAGTGAGCAATCCTTGCTGTATTAAAATAGTCCTATTCAATAAAACTATGATTTTTCTCAAATAATTATATTGAAGAAAAACATCAGTTTGAAACAGAGGAGGATAAAGCAAGCAAATGATTTGGTATGTTTTCAAAAGCTTTAGAGATAGAAGTCCCTTGTTCTTTTTATGTTTCTTATATTGGAATTACCTGTGGCAAAATGGAGTCAAGGGTATAGTGTGTCAATCCATTCTTGGCTCAAGTTCCATTAAAAGACTCAGGAAAACAAACAAAACACAACAAATAAAAAAAGAACCACCTTCCCATTAAAGAGTCTATTGAATTACCATAACTGACAGTCCAGCTGGAAGTTACCAACTGATTGTCCAGCTGGCATCAGTACTTCCCTTGAGATTGAGCATAGGATACTTAAACCCTAATATCTGTGGGCTGTGGAGACCAAGTGTTTGTATTGTGTGTGTGGGGGGGAACCTGCCTTTGTAATTCCAAAGTGAGATTTGCCTTGAAAAAGAAGGAGCGTGAGCAAATCCTACCATTATCAGATAGTAAGTAACTGGAGTGTGCAGAACAGAAGAAACTGGCCAGGTGTGTTGCAGGGGTAACTCAACATATGTTTAAGAAAGTACCCTCATTTGTAACAAGGATTGCATACATCTTTAGAAACCATCATGTATATGATATGTCAGAGTATCTGAGAGAAGAAGTGCTCTAAAATTCTTAGCGGAAGTATGTACCACTGAGGCACAGAAGGTGGAAAACATTAGGAACTTGATGTTAATATTCAGACATATGACTACATACTGAACAGTTTTGTTAATATGAAATTCAAAGGCAGGCAAAATGAATCCAGAGATTATCTACGATTTGTGAGTATTGAATGATAGAAACCTAGAGGACTTTAGGTGTGTGTGGTGTATATGTGTGTGTGTGTGTGTGTGTGTGTGTGTGTGTGTGTGTGTGTGTGTGTGTGTGTGTGTGTGATCTAAATATCAGTTGGAGTGTGAATATGTTTGCAACATTCATTAAAGTGCATTTTGCTATAATGTAAGCCTTATTTCACTCTGGCACTTTTCTTTGAATAGATCAGACATTTCTGATTCAGGTCTCAGTGCTTTGGCTTCTGCCCTCTGCTTAGAATACTTATTCCTTCTTGGTAACTTTGCACTTATACCCAGGACTAAAGTCTCATCATTCCCATTGTCATCACGTAATAACAGGTAAATCACTAGGGGGTATTGTTAGCAAGGATAATTATGTGGTGTTGAGAGGATAAACTCCTACTTTCTCAGAATCATTGCTATAAGGAAGCAGAGAGAAAAGTAACATATTCATTTTTAAAAATACTTTTTTATTGTAAAAATACTGTACAGAGGTGTTACATGAGCAAGGTCATAAGTACATTTCCTATCAAGCATTGTTACCTCTTCCTTTGTTTTTCTCCTCCCCTCCTACCTCCACAACTACACCTCCCCTCCCCCCCCAGCCTAAATTGTAAAGTTCGTTTTTCAACATAGTGTCTGGTACATCTCATTGTTACAATGGGTCAACCTGTATCCCTATTTAAGCATTTTGTCTTTTCCCTTCCCCTCCCCAAGCTGGAGAAGTGTATATACCAGATGCAGGACATTGACCTAAAATACAGTGAAAACAGGGGTTATACTGTGGGAGAGGAACATACAAAGCAAAAAACCCCCCAAAACCCACATGGTACATTATAAAAATGTTAGGAACAATAGCAACAAAGAAAAATCCACTTGTATACATAGCTTTTGACCTTTTCTGCTTGTCATATACTAGTTATTGCAAATAAGGGAAACCATGGGACCTATGTTTCTTTGGGCCTGGCTTACTTCACTTAATATAATTTTTTCCAAGTCTTTCCATTTCCTAACAATGTCATTCTTTCTGATGGAGGCATAGAATTCCATTGTGTATATATACCACATTTTCTTGATCCATTCATCTACTGAGGGGCATCTGGGTTGGTTCTATATCTTAGCTATGGTAAATAATGCTGCAATAAACATAGTTGTGCTGGTAGCTTTAGTGTGGTCTTGTTTGTAAACATTTGGGTAAATGCCCAAAAGTGGGATTGCTGAGTCATAGGGGAGCTCTATGTGGAATCTTTTGAGGAACCTCCATACTGCTTTCCAGAGTGGTTGAACAAGTTTACACTCCCACCAACAATTCAGTAAGGTTCCCTTTTGTCCATATCCCCTCCAGCATCTGTTGTTATTAGAGTTCTTGATTTTTGCCATTCTAACTGGGGTGAGGTGGTATCTCAATGATGTTTTGATTTGTATTTCTTTTATGGCTAGAGAGGTTGAGCATTTCTTCATGTGTCTAATGGCCATCCTTCTTTCCTCTTCGGAGAAGTTTCTCTTTAAGTCTTTAGCCCACTTATTAATTGGGCAGTTATTTCTTTGAGGATTTGTTGTTGGGGTTTTAATTTTTTGAGTTCCAGGTATATTTTAGGTATGAGACCCTTGTATGTTGTATGGCTAGTGAAGATCTTCTCCCAATCCGTGGGCTTTCTGTTGATCTTGCTAGCTATGTCCTTTGCAATGCAGAAACTCTGCAGTTTCATGCAATGCCATTTGTCCAACCTTTCTTTGATTTGTTGTGTTTCTGGGTCTTTATTAAGAAAATTTCGGCCTGTGCCAGATAGGAGCCATTTTTATCACTGTTTAATTGTTGGATCTTAGGTATAGAGATAAGGAATATCTTGCTTAAGATCTCTGTATTGGTTGTTGGTAGAGGGTTTGAGCCTGGGCTGTCTGTGTGGACATAGATTCTGTGCCTTAATTACCACTTACTGCTTCTCAAAAATTTTATTCTTTCCCCAGGGCAACTTTGCAACAAGGCTGTTAAGCTGAACTGATCTCTCAGTTCACTACTTAGCAATCAGCAAAACTACATGGATCTTCCTGTATTTTGACAGATTTAACTTGCAGTTGTATTAACTCATCAGAGAGCTAATGCTGCAGTGCAGAAGCATTTTTACTTACTTATTTTTAACTTTTCCATACTATTCAATAGCTCCATAAATTTGAACTTCAATAAATAAGTTTTCTTTCCTTTCATACATGTTCCATATTGTTATTAACATGTTTTTACTTTACTATACCTGCCATTTTCATGAACAAGCCAGCACATAATCAAAATTTGACATAGAATATTGGGATGAGTGATGAAGAGTTGGAGGCAGATCATCTGTGAGGGTTTTCCAAAGAGCTCTGAACACACTGATTTGATGAAGACATGAAAGCTGAAGACAGAGTTCCTAAGTGGGCAGTGAGGATAGCCAAGCCAATCACTGCCCCTGATCCATGAAGAATAAACAAGTGATGGGAGAGGAGAGCTGCTGAAATGGGTTTGAGTCTGAAGAATGGATTTAAACTGATGGTGAGTTACAGGGCAATTTCTGTGGCTGAGACCATGAGCCAAGCTCGGAGGGAGAAAATACCAGGATGGGAAGAATCTGCAGGAGTTTGTACCTTTTTTTAAACAGATGTAGAAATCTTTACCATTATGATTATTGTTTTTTGGCTTCGGAGATAATTTTTACTTATTTTTAGAAATTTCATCACAGCTTTATCTTTATGGTGGCCAGATGCAGATAGATTCAGAGCAGTTGGAATTGTCTGGAGACATTAGAGAGTGTGAAATGCAGACACATCAGTCAAAGGTAGACAGTGTTATTAGATTGTAAGCAAAAGCCAAAACACTGCACAAATGACAAAAATAAGAAGCAAATAAAAATCTCTAGAATAATAAATTGCTAATTTACGTATCTTTTAACTATTGTAGCATCTAAGTTTACTAAGTTGCTTCCAATGTATATTTCTTATAGATTCACCATCTTGTAAACTAATGCTATTCAATTTCAATCCTGAATGCATTCTTCTCTAGGAGAAGTAAGAGCCTCTTCAGCCATTACACAAGTTTTTTTTTCCCCTTTCCAGTCTTGAACTCAGGGCCTGGGCACTGTCCCTGGGTCTCTTAGTCCTCAGCACAAAGAGCACAGCACCACTTCTGGATTTTCCTTAGTAGTTTATAGGAGATAAGCGTCTCACCAAATTTTCTGCCTGAGCTGGCTTTGAACCACAATCCTCAGATCTCAGCCTCCTGAGTAGCTAGGTTTAGAGGTGAGCTATTGGCGCCCCAAATCTCTTGGTTGTTAGAATGATAAAAACAAAGGTCAGAGAGGAAGGGCAAAGAGTTTTCCCATGGTCATGCATGAGAACTGGTTTCCTGACACTCAAGTCATGAAATGCCTCTGTAGCACTGTCTTGGGTGGCTTCCATGGCAACACATGGAATTCAGCACCTTTAGAGGCTGGAACTAATTACCTCAGATGTTATATACAAACAGTAGGGTGCATTATAAGCCATAGGGAGACTTTACAAAAAAAAATGGAGCATAAGCAAAATTGAATTTTTGTGGTACAGCACATTTGGGAGATTCGAATTAGAGACCAAGATAGAATCTTATGAGGGTATTAAAAAATAAAAGAAATTTATATAGTAGCAGACTAAGGTATATCCTTCATCAGGGATTGATAGGATTAGAATGTGTTCTAGAAGATTATTTTATTTGTTGTACAGATATTGACTGAAATAAAAGCTGTTTAGAAATGAAGTGAGAGAAATGGTAGCAGAGACTTGTGAGGTAATCCAGGCTGACAGCCAAGAATGGTGACGGAAGTGGCCATGGCCCGTGCGGCACTAGGGACTGTATCAGTGCAATTGTGAGGAGATATAAAATGTATTCATTATGGACCTAACGAAGACCTTTTAATTCGTACAAATTAGCTATACCTCAACCTTGTGGTTCTGATTTTGTCCTGAAGAAAGCTTTTCTCCACACTCTCAGAGTGCATTATTATTATTATTATTATTATTATTATTATTATTATTATTATTAATCTGTATTTATAATACAGGAAAGCAATTTGAGAAAAATAATTTTTAAAAATTTAGACTTAGGGATTCCCAAATTTATTTGTTTGCCTATTAGTTATTTGTTTGTTTTTTATTTAAAAAAGCAGATAGAGCAAGTTGACTTGAAAGGGAAAGACAAACAGCAAAAGGAAAGTTACTAGACCCTGAAGAAAGGGGCCCCAAGGAGGAGTCCAGCCGAGGTCTCTGGGAGGGATGTTATTATAGTGCAGTCTCCTCTTACGTCTCTTCCCCTGGGGTGCCTTTCGTTGACTGCTTGATGCACCCACTGGCTCTTTCCATTAGTTGAGCAGGCAGCCAGGGCATTATGAGACGGCTTTAAGCAGGAGCCTGAGTCACTGTGGCAGCAAGAAGCACAGTGACAAGCCACGTTATCTACCTAATATGTTATGTCTACCAGATCCCTAAATTATAACAGTGATTCTATTTCTTTTTTTCTTGATAATTCTTTTTTATTTTTTGCATTCATATTTTTTATAGTGAAAATACTGTACAGAGGGGTTACAATTACATGAGTAAGGTAATGAGTAATTTTCCTGTTGAGTGTTGTTGCCTCCTCTGTTTTTCCCCTATCATCCCTTCACTGCTCACCTCCCCAACTCCCCCCTCCCCCGCCAAGTTGTAAAGTTCATTTTCAACATAGTGTCTTGTACATCTAATTGTTACAATGGGTCAACCTATATCCTTATTTCAGCATTTTGTTATTTCCCTTCCCCTCCCCAAATTAGAAAAATGTATATACAAGATACAGGGTACTGGGGCTGGGAAGGTGGCTCAGTGGTAGAGCGCTTGCCTTGCTTGCATGCCTGGGGCCCTGGGTCGATTCCTCAGCACCACATAAGCAAAAAGAAAAAAGCCAGAAGTGGCACTGTGGCTCAAGTGGTAGAGCGCTAGCCTTGAGCTGAAGAGCTGAGGGATAGTGCCCAGGCCCACAACCACAAAAAAACAAACAAAAACAAAAACAAACAAGATACAGGGTACTGGAATCAAATACAGTGAAAACAGGGGTTATACCATGGGGGAAGAACATACAAAGAAACAAAAAAAAATCATATGGATGATTTGTTTTTGCCTCAAAATGTTTCATTTGTTATTTTAAATGCTCTCCTAAATATCACATCCCCATTTTTAATGATTAATATACAGATACTCAGCTGAAGTTGCTATCTTTAGTATCTTTGTTTAGACTCTTTTTTTTCTCTTTATATATTATTGTAAAGATGCTTTACAGAGGGTTACAGTTACATGAGCAAGGTAATGAGTCCATTTCCTATTGAGCATTGTTACACCCTCCTTTATTTTTCCCCACTTTCCTCCCCTCTCCCCTCTTTTATTTTTCCCCTACCTCAAAGTTGTAAAGTTCGTTTTCAACATACTGTCTTATACATATCATTGTTACAATGGGTCATTGGATCATTCTATATCCTTATTTCAGCATTTTGTTATTTACCTTCCCTGCACCAGAATCAACTCCAAATAGATCGAAGACCTTGAAGTCAACACAAACACTGAAAACATTACAGGAAGGAATAGGAGAAACTCTAGGGCTCCTTGGCACAGGCCAAAATTTTCTTCATAAAGACCCAGAAACACAACAAATCAAAGAAAGGTTGGACTAATGGCACTGCATGAAACTGCGGAGCTTCTACATGGCAAAGGACATAGCTAGCAAGATCAATAGAAAGCCCATGGTTGGGAGAAGATCTTCACTAGGCATATAATGGACAAGGGTCTCATACCTAAAATATACCTGGAACTCAAAAAATTAAATCCCCCATCAACAATTCCTCAAACAACCACTCAAATAACAAATGGGCTAAAGACTTAAAGAGAGACTTCTCTGAAGAGGAAATAAGAATGGTCAATAGACACATGAAGAAATGTTCAACTTCTCTGGCCATAACAGAAATGCAAATCAAAACAACATTGAGATTCTACCTCATCCCATTTATCAGGGCTATGATCAAGAAATCTAATAATAACAGTTGCTGGAGGGGATGCAGCTAAAAGGGAACCCTACTGCATTGTTGGGAATGTAAACTTGTTCAACCACTTTGGAAAGCAGTATGGAGGTTCCTCAAAAGATTCCACATAGAGCTCCCCTATGACCCAGTAATCCCACTTTTGGGCATTTACTCAAATGATCACAAGTCCATATTAAAGCTACCTGCACAACTATGTTCATCACAGCATTATTTATCATACCTAAGATATGGAACCAACCCAGATGCCCCTCAGTAGATGAATGGATCAAGAAAATGTGGTATATATACACAAAGGAATTTTATGCCTCCATCAGAAAGAATGACATTGCCCCATTTGTTAGGAAATGGAAGGACTTGGAAAAAATTATATTAAGTGAAGTAGGCCAGGCCCAAAGAAAAATAGGTCCCATGGTTTCCCTTATTTGCAATAACTAATATATGCCTAGGACAAGCAGAAGAGGTCAAAAGCTATGTACATATGACCATACAACCTGATAATAAACAAAGTGAACCCCAAGATAGGGACACAGGAAATTTTATCTTTCTTGTTGTTCTTTTTAATGTACTTATAATGTACTGTGTGATCTTTTTTTGTTTCTTTGTATTTTCTTCCCCCATGGTACAACCCTGTTGTTACTGTATTTGATTCCAGTGTCCGGCATCTTGTATATACATTTTTTGATAATATTTTAAATATATTGAACAAATACTGATAACAGGTGCTGGTTCTGGGCCGCCAGAGCTTTTAGATATAATGAAGGTAGCCACACCTCATAGACTTCATAATAGAGCTGGCCACTGCCAAATACATAAAACACTTCATTTAAGGACTACTCACCTTTGTTGTAAAGGGTGTTTTTCTCGTTCTCTTTTCCTTTTGCTCCTTTTTCATTCTTATCTCAAATCCTTTTATAGTAAGTATCTGGTTTCATTTGTTTTTATATGTTGTACCCCCTCCCTCATAGAAACCACACAAACTGGTGATTGTGGCTTGAGTCCTCTGAGAAAAGGCGTAGGAAGGGAAGCTAATGGTGCCAAACCTCCTCCTCCTTCTGGAAATGAGGAGAAAAAGCAATCTTTGTGACCACTGCTGTGATGGTAGCTGGGGTGGCAGGCTCTGCTTGAAAACACAGAACCCCCCTCTGTATTTCATTACTTTGCTCCAAATCATAAATTTTGATTTGACTTATCTGAACTATAGATTTGTATATTCAACTGTCTACTCAATACAGTAATCTGCTGTTTAAGAAGAATCTCACTTTTAATATACTTGGAGCTGAAACTTGTCAGTTCTTCCCAGTGCTTGCTTTTTTTTCTGTCTTATATCACCATCTTTGTTACTGGCAATTCTATCCATATAGTTTTTAGCTGATATAAACATAAATAAGCATAAATCTCTTATGTGTTGAATTGAAATATCTTTGCACAATTTTTTTGTTTACAGAAAAGATCCCTTGGAACCATTGCTTGTGTATATTATATGTTTTACTTTTCAGATAAGGTCTTGTGCATTTGTCAGATGTGGGCCTTGGTCTACAAACCTCCTATCTATGCCCCCCACATATCTGGGATCCTAGAGCACATTGACATGCCTGGGTTATATATAAGTTAAGATGGAGGTCACACTAACTTTTTGCCCAAACATCAATCTTCCCAGGCTTTCACCTACATTGTAGCTGGTATTACAGGCATGTACCAGTATGGAGTCATTCTTGACCAGTTTCATTCATCCTTCACATCTTATACATGAGTCAGCAAATGTCATATACATCTTCAAAATATAGGTAGGTATACCCAGGCTTTCTTCTGTGAAGGAGAAATATTGGTATTGGGGCAGTAATATCTTCATGGAATGAGTTTTTCAAATACTGTTTTTTATATACATTTTCTTTATGGCTAGGAATGTTGAACATCAACATCAATTTTCTTTTTCTTTTTTTTTCTTTTTTGGGTCCGGTCGTGGGGCCTGAACTCCGGGCTTGGGCGCTTTTCACCTCAAGGCTAGCGCTCTACCACTTGAGCCACAGCACCACTTCCGGCTTTTTTCTTTTTGCTTATGTGGTGCTGAGGAATCGAACCCAGGGCCTCAGGCATGCAAGGCAAGCGCTCTACCACTGAGCCACCTTCCCAGCCCTCAATTTTCTTATTCATCTCAAAAAACACACTTTTTGTTTTATTGGCTCCTTCTGAATGTTTTAAATAAGGCTTTATTCCTCTTTTGGCAGCTACAGATGACCTAGTAAAATGATCTTAGACTCAACTACATCTGTAAAATGCTGGCTTTAAGTTAACATGAATATTTTTGACCTTCAGTAAATTGGGTTAGTTTTGGTCTGTAAAGAGAACTATGCAATTCGAAGGTGTGCCATAGGAGATGGAAATTGAGGACTGACTTAGAAGTCCATATTTGAATTATAAACTAGAAATTGTATTTGCCAAGAGATGGCAAATTTGAAAGCTAGAGGTCCAGAAAGTGACGTAATATATGGGGTAATGTGGAGGTACATCTGCAAATTTTTGCATTTCAAATCAAGTTTTTTAAATCAACCTCAAAGCTTGAATACCAGACAAACACTGTAATGGCAAAAAATTAGGGGGTAAAGTAAAAGCTACTAAGTTACTAATGAACAGGCATGATGTGTCAGTCAAACAAGAAAGATAAGCTATAGAGTTCAGCTGCACAGTCTCATCCCATATCCCTTGCTTGCAAAAATAAAACTATCTATTCTGTGCTAGACATTTATAATTATTTTCTAATATAAATAATGTATGAATCCATGGAGATGATTTATACTTTAAAACAGCAAAGTTTTGCAATATAGGGAAGGAAAAAGTGTTTTCAAAGATACAGTGAACAGGTAAAATTATGCAATCTTTTTTTCTGGGATCAATTAGCTTAAAGAGAAGGGCATGCAAATGGGTTGAATGATAGGATTTCTCTAAAGGATGAGAATAGGAAGCTTTCCATGGGCCTGTGACTTCATAGCAGGTGTTAGGTTCCTTGGAAAAGGAATCAAAGCATCTATTAAAGGCATATATTTTCTAAAACCAAGGTATTTTTAGGTTGCTTTTCATCCATTCACATCTGTGTCTTGCCTAAGATTGAATGCTTTTAATTTCATGAGCGTATCAGCCATAAATACTATGTGAACTTGATGACATGTTAGTCAATGGCCTATAATCTCAAATTGAAAACTGTGCTGATCTGGCAGGCTGCATAAGAATTTTTCATCTCTGGTATTATCAAAACCCTGACATGTTTTTAAAAAATTGTTAAAATTAACTATGACACTTGCTTTAGTATACACAGTGCCTTATAATTTACTATGTATTGGCCATGCTGAAAGATTGATTTCAGATAGGTCTAACTTGTCTGGCTGTGAAAAAAATTGTCATTCTGTTTTATGGAATAAAGCAGGATTCCAGAAGACACATTCAGTTAAAATGAAGCCAAAACTGCAATGTTTGAGAATGGTAATGCCTTGTGTTATCTAGATTTATTGATCAAAATAAAATCAGTGTTCCGTTTCAAATCTGCCTGCAGCAGCATGCTCTTTTTAACAACCCCAACTTTTCAAATGCTTACCACCACAACAATCCTACCTTTGTTCAGCATTAAAATTTGCAGAATTGCATACTAACTGGGAGAATATTGAGTTGGTTTCTCTAAGGTTAAGATTGAAAGTGGACTAATAAATTAAAAATCCATATATGGGGCTGGGAAGGTGGCTCAGTGGTAGAGCGCTTGCCTTGCATGCCTGAGACCCTGGGTTCAATTTCTCAGCAACACATAAGCAAAAAGAAAAAAGCCGGAAGCGGCGCTGTGGCTCAAGTGGTAGAGCACTAGCTGAAGAGCTGAGGGACAGTGCCCAGGCCCAGAGTTCAGGCCTCATGACCGGACCCCCCCCCAAAAAAAAATCCATATGTGGGGGAACTACTGATGGGTGTTTTTTTTATTGTTTTTTAAAATCTTTTTTATTGTGAAAGTAATGTACAGTGGGGTCACAGTTACATAACTAAGGTGATAAGTACATTTCTTGTCGAACTTGTTACCTCTTCCCTCATTTTACTTTTCCTCCCCATCCCCAAGTTGTACAGGTAATTTCTAGCATATTGTTGTGTGTATATTGCTGTTACATTGTTTCTTTGTCTTACCATTCTGTTGTTCCCCCGAAGGGTGTTTTTATTGGGTACCTGGAATTACAAATACATTTTCGTTTAATCCAACAGGTTCGTTTTTTTCTTTGTTTGTTTGTTTGTTTTTGTCTGTCTGGGCCTGGGTGCTGTCCCTCAGATCTTCAGCTCAAGGTTAGCGCTCGACCACTTGTAATCTATAGTGCCACTTCTGATTTTCTGGTGGTTTATTGGAGATCAGAGTCTCATGGACTTTACTGCTTGGGCTGACTTTGAACCTTGATCCTCCGATCTCAGCCTCCTGAGTAGCTAGGATTACAGGCGTGAGCCACTGGCGCCTGGCCAGGTTAGATTTTATGTATTAAAAGTTTTAGCTTAAGTGAGTATGAAAAAAATACTCCTTCAATGGTTTCTGAAAAGCTTTTCTTTTCTGAAAAAGTTATGAAGAATTGGTAGGAAAAGAAAATGGCATTGATTCTAGCCATCTATTATTAGAAATTACCTCAAAATTTGATAGTTAAAACAGGCACCATTTGATTTCTTCTTAAATTGCGTGTCAGGAATCAGGGTGATGCTTCTGATCCTCATGGTGTTGGTTGAGATGACTCAGTGACATCAAGCTGGCAGATCAACTGGTCTAGATGTTCCCAGGATTTCATCGTATTTCTGGAATCCTGATGTGGATGGTTGGAAGATGGCTTACAGTTTCTTTACATTTTTATGAAGAGTGGCAAATAATTTGTAATAATCTTTTTTTTTTTTTTTTTTTTTTTTTTGTCGGTCGTGGGGCTTGAACTCTGGGCCTGGGCGCTGTCCCTCAGCTCTTCACCTCAAGGCAAGCGCTCTACCACTTGAGCTACAGCGCCGCTTCCAATTTGTAATAATCTTTAACTCAGCAAATACCATGCCTTTAGGTGTCCAAAACTCAATACAATATATAAGAAATTTGTTAAGTATAAATGCCTGTGAAGGCTGACAAGCAATAGAGCAGGATTAGTCAGGTAGATCTGATATCTGTGATTGAAAAGAGAAAAAGGAGGATTGGATAGAAAAATATCCCACTAGATTTTGGATAAGTCTCAGCCCAGAGCAAAGGTTCCTATTAGAGGAATCCTGTGAAAGTCAGAAATGGGTCAGATTTACCACCTCTATTGTGCTTGGCCAGTGGCTGGAAGGTTGATGAAGGTGCTAATAGATCCTAAAAGACAGTGGCAGTAGTGGGCAATCAGCTATGCAGTGCTTTTGCTGGGTAGAAATGGAAGTGAGTTACCTACATGGATAGTCCAAGTGAGCAGTGCATAAGTAAAAGTGTGAAGACAAACTTGGTAGTAAGATGAGCACTTAGGCTCAGGAGCAAGTAAGCAGTGATGTTGAATCCATTTTGTAAAGAGCAAGTAGTAGCAAAGAAGCAGCAATTGTCTTGATTAACTGTCCTTGATGGAGTCTCAGGAGTTTATAATACCTCTTCACTTTGAAGATGGGATGGCTTAACTGCTCAAGTTGCTGGCCAGATTTAGCTTTTGAACCCTTTCTGATTTATTACCTTACCTTATTTTTGTTTTTCCACAGCTCATTGGCCTGGGCCAGGGCCAGGTGTGGGCTGGGAACTCTGATGGGATCTTTGGGGAATAGTATGGTCAGTGCTCTATGGAAATAAGGGAAATACGGAATGTAAGCATAATGCCGTGCTAAAAGCCATTATGCAAAATCACTAGGCCCAGAACAATTCTATTTGATTTATAAATTATTTATGCCCCGAAGAAAAGTGGAAAAAAAGTTTCTTGGCACTGGGGATGTTAATTTTCTGCTTTGGTTTTTCAACTGGAACTGTCCAAATGACTTCCAAGACTGCAGCTCCTTTTATTCTTCACCTTTGAGTGCTTTTACATAGCTTCTCCATCTGCAGGGGAAGTGTGTCAGCAGTGACTGAATGGATTGTCCTTTGTTGTCCTTTGAAGTAACAGACTTTTGTGTCGGAGGTCACAAGGGAGAGACAAGTAAAAAATTGTATTTGGTCCTTATCTTGGAATGAAAGTGATTTTTGCTAAATCTCAAGAGAAGCAGGTATTGGGCTATGGTACATCAGGCTTACCTGGGCAGTTTATTTTAGAAAGCCAACATCAGAATCTCAGTCCTGGAGACTGTGGCCCAGTAGGTCTGGGATGGGCCTGAGGCTTTTTTTTTTTATTTTTAAGAAGCTTCATGGGTAAGTCTGGTGCACACTAAAATTTGAGAACCATTGCTGTCAAAATTATGTAAGAGAAATATCTAAAAGAATAATGTTCAATTTGTGGTTATCTCTATGATAGAACATTATAAATTAGCCAAGGATGTATACATTTTTAAATGGTTCCTTTAAAAAAAATTCTGTCATGGATAGAATTGACACCCATTTACATTTGGATCTCTTCTAGGAGATATGGACACCCAAAAATTAAGGCACTATTATTTTTCTTAGGCAGCTCACAGTTTGGTGGAGAAATAAACTAGCATATATGCTGGAATTGAATAGATCAAAAGTATAAAAATATCTACAGATAAATTCTAGTCTCATAAATGAAGGCTTATAGAGAAAGTGATATGCAACCTGGAGTTGAAAGATGTATTGCTGTGTTCTAACTAAATTAGGGAACATATAATACTCAAGAAAGAAGTAGTGATTTATACATATACATATATATATACATATATATACATATATACATATATATGTATAATATTCATGCTTGATTAACTGCAAAGTAGCTTACTTTTTGTGGAACATAGATGTAAGGGCTTGATAGGATATGTACTCATTACCTTACTCATGTAACTGTAACCTCTCTGTACACTATTTTTAAAATAAAAAAAGAGGAAAAAAAAGATGTAAGGGGTAAGTCTGAGATAGAGAGGAACCACACTATGAAAGCCATTATGTTACATGTTGAATATCTTCTATCTTTATTATTTAAGTACTTTTTAAGGCTTTTCTGGGGTCAGAGACTTCTCTAACCTATCAGAAAGTTTTCCAGCTAGCCAATACTAAGTATAATCCTGTGAACTGACCTTTGATCCTTGGAGTCATGATTAGCTAACTCTGTAGTTGACTTTTCTCAAAACTTCTGTTAACCTGCTATACAACATATCTCATTGTTTAAGTAAGTCTTTGTTGAATTTTCTGATTGTTTTTATCAAAATTATTTTAAATTTGGGGTTTAGGATCTTTATCAAACAGTGGTATCTGCCTACTTTTTGTGCTAAAACACATCATAAAGTCTTCTGATTTAACTAATTTTTAATGTACAGTTGAGCAGTGGTAAGTATGCACATATTGCTGTGAAACATCTCCAGAACTTTCCATTCTACAAATCTGAAACTTTTTATCCATCAAACAGTCTCTCTTTTCCCCCATCCCCTTAAGTCCTTGAACCCACTATGAATTTTTATTAATGATAAGCTATCATTTAAGTGCTGAAAGTAAACAACAGCCCCGTCTGGAGGGGATATTAGATGTTTTAGGAGTAAACAGAGAAGAGAGTTCCAGAAAAGAAATGGGGAAAGAACTGCTGGAGATACGAGAACTGATACAATTATGTATAAAATAGTTGATAATACTATAACCTAAGACCTTGTGTCATAGATGGATTTGGAACTGGTATTGGGGAAGGAATAACCACCATGCCACATGTTCTTGAAAGTGGAAGAGACTATTAAAATAAGGCCTAAATATGGGAATAATAATTGGCTATTAGGAAATTATGGGTGAGATCAACAAGGCCATTTCAGTGATGTATAGGGGTTAGAAGGTAGAGCTGAAAAGTGAATAACCAGTGAAGAAAATAGAGGGTTTCACAGCAGAGGAGAAAGCCACACAATGAAATTCCCTACTCTTCTGAAACCCAGTTATGCATTTTTGCATTCAGTTTGATTCTGTAGTGAACGTGTCCACTGGGCTTGCAAGGAACCAGGAGCTGGAGATTCAGAGCTCTGCCTAAATGAGCACATGGACTCCAGAGCAATTTCGTGCCAACTTCCATTTAGCTCTGTGACTCTGTTTTGTTTCCTGCTCAGATGAAATTCTGGGAAGAGGTATTGTTAAATGTGCCCAGCAAAAGGCTTTTCTTTCAGTAGTGTACTAGTTTTAGGACTGGACTATAGAAGACTAATTGTCTCCTTTCTCTATTAGTGCTTACAAAACTGTCTTACCTGCTCTTAAGGGTGAACCAGTGCAACAGTGATACTCACAAGACAGTATGTTGGAAATGAACTTTACAACTTTGGGGAGTGGGGGGAGGGAAAGTGGGAGAAAAATGAAGGAGAGGGTAACAATATTCCACAAGAAATGTGCTCATTACCTTCGGTATGCAACTGTAACCACTGTGTATATCACCTTGACAATAAAATAAAATTTAAAAAGTTCAAAATAACTTTATTACTACTATTTATTTCCCTATATTTAGGTGGAAATACATTAAATAGATAAAGTAACTAAAGTTATTTTTGTCTCCATATTTCCCCCCTCTCTATCTATCTACAAAATTGAACAATTTGCCAAAGGTTGCAGTCTGATTAGAACCCCAAGTGGCTAAAATACCATGTTCATGAGCGATTGGCATTCATCCTTGAAACGCTAAAAGTGGGGGACACTAGTAGAATTTACTTAGCAGAGTCCTAGGTAGCATCAAAATAACTTTAAACATGACTAAGTTGTAAACTATTTTGGTTTGGTCAAAATAAATTCCCATCTTTCTCTTAAAGAATGGGTAAAGTGACTTAAACACTATAGAATACCATATTTGAGTAAAAAAATACTTGTTCCTAAAAAAGTTGAAAATGAAGCCTAGATGTCAATTCATTTAGTCATTTAATTCATAAATAATGGAAAGTTAAGAAACTAAGTGATCTGAGTGCTAGTGACTCATGACTGTAATGCTATAGCTACTCTAAGGAGGCTGAGATCTGAGAATTGCCATTCAAAGCCAGCCCAGCTGGAAAGTCCATGAGACTCTTATCTCCAATTAACTAGTAAAAAGCCAGAAGTGTAGGTTTGGCTAAAGTAACAGAATGCCAGCCTTTAGTGAAAAAGCTCAGGGATAGCACCCAGGCCCTGAGTTCAATGTCTACAACTGACACACACACACACACACACACACACACACACACACACACACGTAAGTCAGTGTTTACATAAAAGGTGTCCTATGGGAGGAATCTATGGGATTCTGTAAATACAGGATCATGTCATCTGCCAAGAGGGAGAGTTTTACTTCTTGTTTCCCTATTTGGATCCCCTTTATGTTTGTCTCTTGCCTTATTGCTCGGGCTAGGAATTCCAATACTAATTGAAGAGGAGTGGAGAAAGTGGACATCCTTGTCTCATTCCTGATTTTAGAGGAAATGGCTTTCACTTTTCACCATTAAGTATAATGCTAGCTGTAGGTTTTCATATACAACCTCTATTATATTGAGGAATGATCCATGGATCCCTAGCTTCTCTGGAGCTTTATCATGAAGGAGTGCGTGGATCTTGTCAAATGCTTTTTCTGCATCTATTGAGATGATCATGCGATTCTTGTCCTTGCTTCTCTTGATGTGTTGAATTATATTAATTGATTCATGTATTTTGAGCCAGCTTTGTAACCCTGGAATGAATCCTTTTTGATCATATTATATGAGTTTTTGGTTGGCCAGAATTTTATTGAGAAGTTTCTCATCAGAGATGGGTCTATAGTTCTCTTCTTTGATGAGTCCCTATCTGGTTTTGGGAAGGATTATACTAGAATGAATTTAGTTATGATTTTTCCCTTTCAATTTCATTGAAAAGTTTGAGGAGTATCAGAGTGAGTTCCCCTTTGAAGGCCTTATAGAATTTGGCACTGAATCCATTTGTTTCTGGGATTTTCTTGGATGGGAGGTCTTTAATTGCCATTTTTATTTTATTACTTGTTATTTTAGTAGGTTTAAATCTTCTTGATTTAGTTTGGTTATATCAGTATTCTCTAGGAATTCTTCCATTTCTTCCAGATTTTCCAATTTGTTACCACATGATCATATAGAATGATGCTTACAGAAGTGAACTCCAAGAAATGGAAATAAGAGGCTTTTTTTTTTGTGATTTTTTTTTCTGTTTTTCTCCTTTTGTCACTGTTTTTAATTTCTGTACGTTTTGTCTCACAGGTAAGTTTATCCAATTTGGGCAGGATTAAGGGAAGCACAGAAAGGGAGGGACAAGGGATGAACCAGTGATACTCACTGAACTCTTGAAATGAACTACACAACTTCTGGGGGAAGGGGATTAGGAGGGAAAAATTGTGAGGGAAGACATGACACTGTTCAAAAAGACATGTACTCATTACCTTACTTATGTAACTGTAACCCCTCTGTATACCTTTAAAATAAATTTTTTTAGAAAGGTTTCCTATGTTTTAAAAAAGCATTAACTTGGAAAATCAAGCTTGTAAATCTTGGATGTCTGAGATGTGTATGGAAACAGCATATATGATTTGGTGATTCTTGTCTGCCAGAAAATATTTATCTCCTCTCCTTCAGATGCAGAATTTCTGTTGTTGCTCAAGGTGAGCAGAGCCTACACATCTTTGTTTTTGTCTCAGCAGCCAGTACAGACATCGAGGGTTTTATCCTTATAGCAGGCAACAGCAGCTTAGTATTGCTGCTCAGCAGCAGAGTAACACCCACTGGTGTTGCAGCTTCATCGCCAGGGCTGCTGCCTTCCCCTCCGATTCTTGTTTCAGGAATTCAACCAATGAAGTTCCAAAAGTGGAGGGTGAGTGAATAATTTTATCCAGAAGAGAAGTGTATAGCTCAAAGGCAGCTGTTCCCACTCTTTTCTCTTCCCCAGGTGACTCTTTCTATCTCTGTGTGTCCCTCTGTATCACTGTCCCAGTGGAGTCCAGGAGTTCTTACACAGACCAGGGGCTGTGCTCTGATTGGTTGTTTTGGAAGGTAACACTTTATTGGTTAGGTCCCACAACGAACCAATCCCTTCTGGTGATCCTCTCTCCAAGGCCATGGAGAAGTTATCCAGGTGAGAAAGGGGTAGGGAGATGCAGAGGCAGATGTTCTGAAACAGTCTCTTTTGCAACTGTTTTTGCCTGTAGACCAAGATGCTGCCCAGAGTCTTTGGGTCCTAGCTAATTCCCTCTTTCACTTCTACCCAAATCATTTCTTCTAACAGCTCATGGATATGAGTGATTTTCTTGCATGCTGATGAAAAATCAGAAGGAAAGTCCAGAGACTAAGTGCTATTAAATATTTGATGGCTCACGTCTATAATGCCAGCTACTCAGGAGTCTGAGATCTGAGGACCAGGGTTCAAAGCCAGTGCAGGCAGGATGGTCTTGGAGACCCCAATTAATCACCAAAATATCGGATGTGGAGCTGTGGCTCAAGTGGTAGAGTGCTAGCTTTGAGCAAAAACACTCAGAGACAGTGCCCAGGCCCTTTGTTCAAGCCTCAGAACCTCCCTCCCTCCCTCCCTCCCTCCCTCCCTCCCTCTCTCTCTCTCTCTCTCTCTCTCTCTCTCTCTCTCTCACACACACACACACACACACACACACACACACACACTTAAATGTGCTGAATTACTCAGTAAAGGTATAAATTAGAATGTTAGTAGAACCATGTCTAAAATAGTGTATGAAAAGAATCTTTTGCAAATGCAGACTGGTTCACAGAATGTTTGGTGTTTTCAGGGACTGAGAAGGTGGCTCAGTGGTAGAGTGCTTGCTTTGCATGCATGAGGCCCTGGGTTCGATTGCTCAGCACCACATAAGCAAAATGAAAAATGCCGGAAGTGGTGCTGTGGCTCAAGTGGTAGAGTGCTAGCCTTGAGCTGAAGAGCTTAGGGACAGCACCCAGGCCCAGAGTTCAGGCCCCCCGACCGGACCCAAAAACACAAAAAAGAATGTTTGGTGTTTTCAGTGAATAAAATAAGTTTTAAAGCAACTTGTGGCAGGAAATATCAATTAAATTAATCAATTAAATCCCACAAGGACAGACATATGTTTACATGATAAAGAAAAGGTTTTGAAGAACAAACCATCCTGGGCTTCTGAATATTTAAATTAGAATATTTCACTGTTCTACCAATATAGTGTCATTAAGCAGAAAGACAGAAGCTGTGAACAAATCTTTTATGTTTACCGCTTTGTGGTCAGGGTGCATGCTGTAATCCAATCTAGGTTATCTGTTTATTCCTTTGCCTGGTTCTCAAAATGTCTCAGACCTGCTTGCTGGCATTTAGTCACCTTGGGTTCTTCCAGAGCTGAGGATTTAATTACCTGCCTGTTCACTTTATTATGAAGTGGTCAGTCTGTGAAGCAAGATCTAAAGTGATAAATCACCTAGGAGGAGGAAGAAGACTACCTGCTGGGGTTTACCCTGATGGGTTTTAATTATGAGAGGGGAATCAAGAAATGGTAAGTCTCTTTCAAGTTGTTGTTAGCAAGAATTTTTGACAGCAGGAAAGGTAGAGAATATATTTCAATGTTAGACATGTCCAGGCAGAATCAAGGTTTCCTGCACAAGGCAATGAACTAATGAAGAGGAAGACTGTAATTGGGTTTTCTTTTTTGTCCTTCCTTCAAATTCCCAAGATAACCAATTTAGTCTGGATAGGCTTTCCTTGGACAACAAGCATTATTCTCCCTATATTTAATGATGTCAACTTACTTTAAAAATGAAACAAAACAAAACACTCCCCCCTCAACAAAACCATGAAGAATTTTCATACTCAATGTGCCTGCAGGTTGATTTCTACACATGGAACACCAGTTTCTAAAATATACTTCAGCCATTCCTCTCTGTGAATGCAGGGCCAATTTCTTTCCCTTCTAAAGTTACATAACAATTATCAGTACAATTCATTTGGAAATTAATCATGAACTGCCTCATGACATCTTTCCTATTATATCTTGAGCTGTTGTTTAATTTTTTATGGTTCTAAAACTTTGCACTTGAGTTGAACCTGTAATTAATTTTTAACTCCTGTAGTGTATAAACTATGTTTTATATTTCTTTATATTTTTCCTAGTTCCAAGTACAACAAAAACCCCCAAATTAATCTTGTCTTTGTATATTTCCTAAGGATGCATAATATTATGTTATATATTATATGTTGATATCAACATTTTCTATAAGCATAGTGAAATGATAGAAAATGAGATATATATTGAGTTCATATTCATGGAATAACAATTATCTTTCCCTGAAAATTACCAGATTTTTTTTCAAGACATCCATACTTGTAAGAAAGCTCAGTAACTGATTTGCAAATCCTCCCACTTTCCTCTTTTCTTCTCTAAAGCATTCATGAGGAAAGGAAGAGGAAGAGAGGAAACATATTTTAGAAACTTTATATACCCATCTAATTAAAGCATATCGGTCCCTGGGTAGGAATGATTATTACCCCATTTTAGAGAAGGGGAACTGAAATTTATAGAAGTCACTTAAAAGATCACACAGCTACTATTGAGCTTAGATTTTTTTTTTTTAATTTTGGTCTGTGACTTACAAATCTGACCCCAATGTCAAAATGGTGAAGTAGCCCTAGTTTTTCTCAGGCAGGTTTTTCCTCTCTTTATTTCTCCTTTTTATACTCTGTTGATCTCAGTTTCCCCATGTTTCTCTTGAGTCTAGGAATCTAATTGCTGAATCTAGGACAAAGCATAGAATCCAGTCTAGGCCATCATTAGGAAGCATTTTTATTAATGTTTTTTCCTCCCCCCATAAGTCAGTCTTTATAAATTGATGACTATTAGTAGGATAAGTTTATTCTTACATGTAACATTTTGAAGGCATTTAGAGAACAAGAGGACTTGTTAGGAATTTTGAATGTGATCAGAAGTATAATGGGAGATTTAGCTTAATTATTAATTGACAGTTGACCATGTCAATCTTAAGACAACTGCTATGATAGATTTACCTATAAGAGAAAATACTTTCTTCATTGGATGCCTATGAAAATTTTGTTATTCTTTTTTTTTTTTTTTTTTTTTTTTGGGTCCGGTCATGGGGCCTGAACTCTGGGCCTGGGCGCTGTCCCTCAGCTCTTCAGCTCAAGGCTAGCGCTCTACCACTTGAGCCACAGTGCCACTTCCAGCTTTTTTCTTTTTGCTTATGTGGTGCTGAGGAATCGAACCCAGGGCCTCAGGCATGCAAGGCAAGCGCTCTACCACTGAGCCACCTTCTCAGCCCCAAAAATTTTGTTATTCTTGGCAAATGAGGACTACTGGAAAAAAATCTGTTTCAAACTCAGATTTAGTTAAGTAAGACTTGAAGTAATCTGACTGAGATATTTAAAAACCACCTTTGTAACTGTGATGGCACATCAGCAAACTGGAAAATTCATTTAAGTAAGTAGATGATTGATCCACACCAAGCAGATAGAACACAATGCATTACATAAGCATTCTACCTGCCAAATTATGAGACACTGTGTCTTTTTATTTTATTTTATTTTATTTTATTTGAGAACATACTGTGCAGAGGGGTTACAATTACATGGGCAGGATAATGCATACATTTCTTACCAAGCATTGCAGCCTCCTCCTTTGTTTACCCTTCACCTCCCTTCCCAGTCTCCCCTCTTCTCCCCCACCCAATTATACCCCTCTCCCCCCCCCCCCCCACACCGACATTGTAAAGCTGGTTTTGACATGACATTTTGTACTTCTCATTGTTGCAACAGGTCCACCTGAATCCTTAAACGACTTGTTGTCCCCATCTCCTCCACATGTTATACTGACATCAAATATAGTGAAAGCGGGGGTTACACTGTGGGGGAGGGACATACAAAGCAACAAAGAAATAATCTTATAAATGCGTTAGAAACACATGCATGAAAGAAACGAAAACATTAAAATACATATTTAAGGGTTCATTTTCCTAACATCACATTATCTGACCTTTTCCGCTTGACTCATACCTATACTAGATATTGCAAATAAGGGAAACCATGGGACCTATGTTTCTTTGGGCCTGGCTTACTTCACTTAATATAATTTTTTCCAAACCTTTCCATTTCCTAACAAATGGGGCAATGTCATTCTTTCTGATGGAGGCATAGAATTCCATTGTGTATATATACCACATTTTCTTGATCCATTCATCTACTGAGGGGCATCTGGGTTGGTTCCATATCTTAGCTATGGTAAATAATGCTGCAATAAACATAGTTGTGCTGGTAGCTTTAGTGTGGTCTTGTTTGTAAACATTTGGGTAAATGCCCAAAAGTGGGATTGCTGGATCATAGGGGAGATCTATGTGAAGTCTTTTGAGGAACCTCCATACTGCTTTCCAAAGTGGTTGAACAAGTTTACATTCCCACCAACAATGAAGTAAGGTTCCTTTCTGTCCACATCCCCTCCAGCATCTGTTGTTGTTAGAGTTCTTGATTTTTGCTGTTCTAACTGGAGTGAGGAGACACTGTGTCTTAAATAAATGTGTGCCAAGGAGGATAAAGTAGCTTGAGGAGAGGCCAATGGGCCCTAATGGCTCAAACATCCTATGTTCTTACATACATGATATAAAACATAAGATTTTCCAATACTAAATGCCCAACTGATCATTGATATATTTTCAGGGATTTTTCTACTAGGATAATTCAAATAAGGCAGCTGGTCAAACTTTAAGTAATCAAATTTTAACTGTATCCCCTCTGTACATCACCTTTATAATAAATTAAATTAAAAAGTAATCAGATTTTTTTCTCTACACTGATCACATCAAATCCTTCCCTTCTAGCTCCTCCTCAGAGCTTGAAACTACTTGCAATTTAATGCTGTCTAGTTCCTGAACCCCTATTTGCTCAAACTTTAAAATTTTAATATGCATTACTTTATCTTTTGATGGTGATATTGTTGAAAGGGTGTTTTATATCAGCTACAGAGATTTTTGTATATCATGCTGATTCTCAGGCTTAGTAAATCAGAAATATGTTTTTGTAACGTTAACTTGAGTTGGTGAAGAATTGCAAGTATTTTATGTAATAAAATATTTAATGCTAACTCACTTCTTGGAAAATACATTGTTTTTATTCTTTTCTTCACAAATATCAAATGTATTTTGAAGACAAAAAAATAGTTCTTACTAGAGAAGATATAGATTTTTTTTTTCCTGCTCTCCGTACAAAGTCACTGGGTCACTCTAGTCAAGGAAAATCTAGTTTCCTTTAGTATATTAAGTACAAATGGAGTACACTACACTATTTGTACTGGATAAAACTGTCATAAACACATTTCAATATCTTCCAGCATTTCCCAGAGAATACCTTTGCAAATGTGCTGCATTCCTGGTAAATGAGTCAATTGTGTACAATCACTAAAAACCTCATTCAAAGGCAGCCTTACTTTATAAAGCTGTTCCTCTTCCCCTTCTATATTCCTTCTTTCCTTCTGTACTTCCTAGCTCCCTCCATCTCTTTTTCCCTCCCTCCCTTCCTTCCTCTCTACTTTTCTCCCTTTCTCTGCCTCCCCTCTGCCCCCTCCTCTCCTCTTCACTTCCCTTGCTGGCAGTACTTTGAGGAAAGCCATTGTATGTGAATTAACTATTGAGTAAAATGCTTGCTAAGGATGTCATGGTGCCTTTGCTTGAGTCCCCTTAGGTTGGAGAATGATTAGTCCATACATCAGGAAGTGATCCTGGCTGGTATGGTTAAGGATCTGTGAATCTGCTCATGTAGCTCCATCTTGGGATGGCTGAATTTTCCCTATGTGAAATGAGGAGGCTGTAATGTTGATTTCTGATATCTCTTCTAGTGATACAACAGGAAAAAGAACAAAAGGAAGCAAAGTTTCCCTTGTTAGGATACATTAATATTCTAAAGAATCTTTTCCATATTCTAAAGAATGTTTTCCATTTTCATTTTCAGATAGTATGCATATTTCTCCCAAGAGAAGATAGAAGCAAAACATAAAATCAAATGTTTGCATTTAATGATTTATTCTCACTTGAAATATTGTGTATCATCATAAGTTCCTTAATCACTACAAGGAAATGGTGCTGGAGGTAGATGGGCAAAATAAGGGAGTGTAAAAAATGTTTTTAATGCGTGTGTGTTTGAATTAATGTTTCTTTTTAGAAAGTGAGTTTAGTCTGCATTTCAGAGCAAATCAACCACATTAAAATGCTCTTTTTTTTTTAACTATTTTCTTTTCGTCCTTGTTCTGTTTTTTTTCTTTTCTTTTCTTTTTTTTTAAGCAGCATGGCATACTTAAAAATATACACATTTAAAAGATTTATTTGTTAAATTGTGCCCAGGCTCAACCACAGCCAGCTCTTCTACTATCTCAAGGAATATTATACAATTAGGAATAAGTTAATTCCCTAGAAAAAGTAGATAGAAACTCTTTTTATGCCAGCCCTGGAACTTGAACTCAGGACCTGGGCACTGAGCTTCTTTTGCTCAAGGTTAGCACTCTACTACTTGAGCTACAAGTGCCATTTGAGACTTTTTTTGTTTATGTGGTACTGAGGAATTGAACCCAGGGATTTATGCATGCTAGGCTGGCACTCTACCACTAAGCTACATACCCAGCTTGATAGAAACTTTTTGACAATTTCATATTTGAAAAACTGACATAGGGCCACCAGTGACTCTTTAGATCATTACATTTATTTACAAGACCATGAACTCATACTAATAATAGAAGTGTTTACTTTGTCATTTTTTTTCTTGCTTAAACAGGCATTGTTAATTTTATCTTCAATCTGGATTTCTTTGCCGAGATTTCTCTAGGGCTCTTTGATCATTTTGAGAAGCTTTAGTTTGATGTAAAAATAGTACGTTGTATAAGGCCCTGGGTTCAAGCGTTAGCATCAAAAAACTGTGTAACTCTATGTTGTTAAATAGGTCAATCTAAAATTCAGTGTCATCTGTTGAGAGCTAAGGAATCAACGAAAAGTGGAAGCTGGAGAAATCTTGTCGCTTCCTGTGTGTTCTCTACATAGCACATGTGGCATGTGGCACTGATGGGGGAGGCAGGAATCAGGGTTCTTTCAACACTAAATATTAGTAAAGCTCAATTCCTTTTTTGCATTTCTGGAGTAAAGTAAATGAAAGTTCAATATTTTCTTACCAAACTCTAGTATAAAAAAATAGTACTCTCACAATATATGAACAGGGACAAGTTGTCATGGCAAATGAGAGGTCATTTTTTAGAGTCCTAATTACTTTGCGACCCTAAAACAGTGGTCAAATAGATGTTTCCCTTCCTTCACTTTCCCTTCCAATAATGAAGATGGTGACTTCCTAGTACTGATTTAGTTGATATTAATTCAGGTGGGAAAAGCAGAAAGGAAGAGCTCATCATTACCATTTTCTCTCAAGCATAAACTAGTCTGCAAGTTTGTGTTGATACCCCTTACTTCCTATAGATTCACAACATCCTTCGCCAAAAATTTGTATCCACTGAGATAGTAATTCAGTGGTATCTATTTTCTTTAACACAAAAAGGTTGTTCAACTATAAATTTTCTGGTTTTTTTAGTGTATTTTTTAATTGTAAAAATGCTGTACAGAGGGGTTACAGTTACATGAGCAAGGTAATGAGCACATTTCCTCTTGAGCAGTGTTGCCTCCTCCTTTGTTTTCCCCCTGCCATCCCAAGGAACTCTCTTCCTTCCTGTTGCAGGGGAGGGTGGTGGTGGAGGGGTGGAAAACCATTGAAAGAGAATATGTTACATGCTTCTCAATCATGATTAATATAGTTGCCCCAACTGCCTGTTTTGACAGTTGAGAGCCATACATATTTCCTTCTGTCTTTTTTAGTCTTAGTTATTCTCCAGGGCATGTTGTGAGATTATATATAAAGCTAAATTCTATGCATGGCTGGTCCTTTTGTCCTAAATAAACACGTACAGTCTGCCCACCCGTTTCTTTGTGTAGATTGTCTTGATAATCTCATGGCTGCCTTTTAGTGCTGTACTTAACTTTCTCTAGTGTGAAACATTCTGTCTTCAAATGCATTTGGCACTTGCTGGTAGCAGAGTTAACTGAAAATAGTGCATTTTTCCCGGTGTCGATTTGCTTTGGTCATGAAAGAGCATTTCCTGGGATTGCTCTGAGATAGAGGGAGAAGAAAAATGATTATCACAAACACAGTTTTGATGTCCACTTTTAGACACCTCCTTTACAAATGACTGCCACATGCTTAAAATATGTCAAAGGCACATAAACTCAGGAGAAAAGTTTACCTTGTTTTTAGGACCTGAAAATCTTTAGAGCTAAATAATATAAGGAAAAAATGAAAGAGTTTGACATTTTATGACCATTCCATGTTGAAAATGAATACTTATGACTTACTACCTAGTACTGGCGTTTTCAAAGAAAATTTGCCAGAAGTAAACAAACTGCAGTGGTAACTGCCTAAGCGCCAAGAAAGGAAGTTAGAAATCCTGTGCTTTAGTTAGATTCATTTATTGAAAATTGACTTTTAATGTAGACTGTATAAGCATTATGTTCTTCTTATAAAAGCAAGAAGTGTAGTTTCCCCAGTCTTCCCACAGTCTGTTTCCCCAATCCTGCTCTCTCTCACACTCCAGAAGCCATTACTATTATTGCAAACTTCTCACTCATGCTTCTTAGCATTTTCAATGGCTGCAAGAGGGCATGCAAGAAAACAATACATACATAGAAAGACCCATACATTGTTCATTTGTGGGCTCGGGTTCCTAGAAGAAGTTCTTCATGAATCAGCACAAACATAGACAAACACAACACAATACAACATCTACATGGAGGAACAGTTCTTTGTTTCCAAAAATTTCTTTATTTTTATTGCAACGGTGATACATAGAGAAGTTATAGTTACCTACGTCTGATAAAGAGTACATTTCGTTTTGAACAATGTCATCCCTTCCCTCATTCTTTCCCAATTTCCCCATCCCATAAGAACCACAAATTGTGTACTTCATTTTCAACATGGTGTGTAGTGAGTATCACTGCTGTATTGGTTCACCCTTTGTCCCACCATGTCTGTGACTCCCTTGGCCCTCCCAAGGACAGATTAAGAAACACAAACAAGACAAAAGGAAAAAAAACTGCCACAAATTAAAAAATAAACCTTGTTCCCATTTTCTGAAGTTCATTTTGTTAATTTTTTTATATGATCCAAGGCACATAGGTATTGCATCTTTGTGATCTTCTTCGAAGGAGGAACATTTCTTGTGGTATACATGAGCTATTTATTTTTCATGTTCACTTAATTTCCAGAATGATATAATGCCTCTGGACACTGTTCCTCTGAGTTTCTAATTGTTTATCTGAGTATTGCTCGATCTTTCTAGGGTACACAGTGTTTACTATGGCTTTATAATGTTAAGGCACTACATAAGATATGAATCATCTTGCTTTCTTTCGTCTTTCTTAATTTCTTTTGTTAATCGTCCAATCCCCTTTTGCAACCTCAAACTTGCATTTTGAACACCAAGGAGAATTTACTCACTTTGTGATGGATCTATCACTGTCACCCATAAAGCTTTGTAGATTATGGTGGATTTAATTTGTTAAATTAATATTAAAGGTTTAATAATTACATAGATATAATTAGGAAATAGATATAATTAAATGTAATATGATATAATTAGAAGAGGACAGCAAGATAAAATGTCTATATCTAAACATCTATATATTTATAACATATCTACCCATAATATCCATAGATATCTATTAGATAGATACAATTAGATATATAACACAATATAATTAGGAGATACAGATCTTACTCAGATCATAACTGTAGTCTTCGTTAACTCCATTTTCCCTGCAGACACTCAGATTTTACATATGTTGTACTAAGACATTGCCATCGGTTTAGAGCAAATAAAATGTTCAGATCAAGGGAAAATATATACATGTAATTCCACTTATCTATTGTCTTATCTAGCTACTGTGTAACAATTAGCACAAATCATAATGGCATCAAATAACTGGTCTTTAAAGCTTCCAACCTTGGAGGTCTGGAATTTGAAAAGAGCAGTGTCAGTATCTTGTCACTGCTGTCTGGAGAAAGCCGGAAAGGCTAGAACGGATATCCAGAAGAAGCACATGAGCTCACATCTGTGGACATGGTATTGTTGCTGGCTGCTGCAGCTGGGGTAGCTAAGGATACCATTAAAGGCTTCCCATTGAAGCATGGCTTATACTATCAAAAACAGGGAAGACAGAAGCACTTAATAACAGGCAGCATATCATGATGGTTCAAAAAGTGAATTCAGAGCTGGGAAGGTGGCTCAGTGGTAGAGCGCTTGCTTTGCATGCCTGAGGCCCTGGGTTCGATTCCTCAGCACCACATAAGCAAAAAGAAAAAAGCTGGAAGTGGCACTGTGGCTCAAGTGGTAGAGTGCTAGCCTTGAGCTGAAGATCTAAGGGACAGCGCCCAGGCCCAGAGTTCAGGCCCCACGACCGGACCCCCCCCCCAAAAAAAAGTGAATTCAGAGGGCTCTACTGTTCATTCCTTTCATCAAATTCTAGGACAAGTTCTAAGTGAAGAGTTAAGTCAAATATCTGCTTAGTTTCATATTGATAGTACATACAATTCATTTTTGTGCTGGTATTTGGTCTTGAACTCAGGTTCTCATAGTCTTTCTTAGCCTTTTTACTCATGGCTGGCACCTTACCACTTGGACCATGACTCCACTTCTAGTTTTTGCTGGATAGTTAGCAATAAGAATCTTGAGGAATTGTCTGTCCAGGCTGGCTTCAAGCCTCATTCCTTAGATCTCAGCCTCCTGAGTAGCTAGTAGTACAGATGTGAACTACCAGAACTCAGAAAAACTGGTGACACTTAATTTACTTTTTGTTAGGTGCAATTCTAATTAATTGGAAAATACTAACTTCTTTTGTATCACACATTTTAAGTTCGAATTACTATTATCCCATTTTTAGCTGAATAAACTAAATGAGTAGAATTCTCACAACTTGTAGACAATTATTTAATATCACCTTCCTAAAAGATTATTTTTTCTAACAAGCATAATGAAGTGTTCCACATTATTGAATGTTTTCATGGTTAAAAATTAATCTGATATTTAATTAGCATCTTACTGTAAAAGACGTTAAAGATGCTTTTTTATATTTAGTGGCTTGCTGCACTGCATTTCTATTTCTGTAAGTTGTAATAGATCTTATTATAATTTTATATCTTTAAAAATTCTCAATTCTTGCAGATAAAAGGTATACATGAGTCCAAATAGGCTCTAGTATATTGAGATATAAGACAGGTCATTAAATCAATTTTATCCTGATTTATTCACAGATATGTGGTCTTGCAAGAAATGCTACATGCTATCATTTCATGAGGCCCTCCAAAAGTTTATTAATAGAAAACTTAACCCCCAATTAAGCTTCCAGAACAATGAGTCAAATGAAATGCTATTCTTTATAAATTACTTAATCTATATAACAATCTCTTGTATCTTTTATATGCTTTCTTTTGTTATAATAAAACAGCCAAACACACCATAAAAGGCAGTTTTCAAGGACTATAGCAAATGAAACCATTAGACTTAAGCAGTGTGTTTGATGTCTTCCATACTTAATGTGAGAGAATAATATTTATAGAGAAGGATGGAAATGCTGAGAAAAGATCTGGGACAATAGGTTGTCTGCACCTTGAGGTTTGTGTATGTTTGAAACCTTAAGGCTCCAAATTTCAAAGAGTTTTGCTTATTTGTGTAAGAAAATGAAGAGAACCACAAGATCAAGAGAGGCTACAGGATAGTCCAGAGGGTTTAGTATGAAATTCTCTAAATAGTGCTGAAATTATTAAAAATAAAGTTAGAATCTTCCACAAAAGGATGGAAGAACTAGTAAGAAAATGACCTTCCAACATAAGGACAAGGGATAACCATGGGGGGACACACTCATTATCCTAGAGGCTGAAAAGAAGTTATGGCCTCTTAGATCTTGGTTCTCTTAACTCTACCAAGGGAAAGAGGTTCATGTACCTTCTATGTGGGTTGTCCCATGAAGTCCCTGATCTCCTGGAAGCCAAACCCTTCCAAGCACCAAACACAGCAGATTAAATAAGCAAGGAATTTTCCTACCAGACATAAGCATCTCCAACTCTTCCTGCAATTCCGTTCTAGTTTGCATAAGTATAAAGAGACAGGAGGAAAAAAAGAGACAAAGGTAGAAACAATATGAAAAGTAGTGGTAGCAGGATAGTAGAAACAATGGAAGCAGTAGTAATTAAGGCAGACAGTTATATAGATTACAAGTTGAAATTAAGTGAATTCACATGGAAACCTACAGCCACTGTGGTGCTAGAGACATTTCAAAGATGTTTAAATTGATAAATACTGTTAAATCGACACTATAAGCCAAAGGAAATAATATAAACAGCAGAAGAAAGGTTCTGGTACTCAAAAGCTGAAAATGCTAAAGACATCTATTTTACTTAGGATTAGAAGAAAGTGAGGAGAAGCTTGGCATTCAATGCAAATATGTCCTGTCACCCATAACCTATTAATGTTCAATTCTAGTAAAGCTGAATTTAGTTCTTCTATGTCATTATATTAGTTTATAATTCATACCCTTATGAAAGAGTTTCCTTGCTAAAATAGCATTCAGGTAAAGAAGTGAAAGTAGAGGGACCATTTAGGCCTCTTAAACTATCAATTTCTATGCCTCTCATTTTTTGTGAGAAGTGTGTTTCCAAGGCCATAAGTAACAAAGTCACAGTGACAAATAAGGCCGGCGAACCCAGTGCCCTACTACCTATCTACTATGCATCTACCTATCTATCTATCTATCTATCTATCTATCTATCTATCTATCTATCTATCTATCTATCTATCTATCTATCTATCTATCTATCTATCTATCTATCTATCTGTCTATCTATCTATCTGTCTATCTGTCTGTCTGTCTGTCTGTCTGTCTGTCTGTCTGTCTGTCTGTCTGTCTGTCTGTCTGTCATCTATCTATCTACCTACCTACCTATTTATCTACAATGGGGTTTTATTTATCAGGAAGAATGATATTGTAACTTTTTATTTGTAGGAAATGGTTAAACTTGGAAAAAATCAGGTTTAGAGAGACAAAGAGTTGCATGTTTTCTCTTGTATGTGGGAATATATGAAATATAAATGTATATGAAAACACATATAAGGCCATATCTTTCATACACAATCAAACTGACTAACATATGGTATATGCAAGGGAGAATTCTAATAGTGTAACTCATTTGAATAAATAATTGACAGTTAATTGAAGCTGAAGCAAGTCTTGTTTGAGGGCGGTGGATTTTAAGGGGAAGAAGTGAATCAATAGAGAGACGAATGGTAGGTAAATACATTCATTATACTCATTTTTCCTCTATTAAAAAATGGAACTGGTTAGCTTGATTCCAATGACAGAGTGTAATATGATGGTGGGGAGAGTGATGGAGGAGTGACACTGATCAGGATGCACTGTGCTCCTGTTATGTTGAAACCCCTTTGTGAAACTATTTAAAGATAATAAAATATATTTTTAAATGGCCGGTGAAATGAGTTGCCTCTTTGCATGCATAGCATTCATAGCATTCATAGCATTTCATTGATGTCCCTGGTCCCTGGGATTCTGGAAACTTACTGGTAAGGCATCATCTGCTCTGTCCAATGCTGAATGGTAATGTTGGAATTGAAAACAGTTAATAGGACAGCTTATACTTGTTGCCAATAAGGTAAGTGAAATACCTAAAATAACAGAACTTATTTTTCAAAATTATTATCTTAAAGTTATGGTGATTATAACTGTTTTCCAGTCTAAGATAATATTGCTTTTCTACAGTACTGAAAAATACCTAATATCTTACTAGTGACTTCCTGAACTTTTTCTTAGCTGCATTTTCCTAAAACCATTCTATATTTGTTTCGAAAGTAGCTATTTGCATTTATTGTGTATTTTGTATAATTATATAGTAAGTTACCATAAATCTATTTTGACTGTAAGTCACTTACTGTAATTTGACCCATGAAAATGATCTCCACATTTTATTTATTTTTTACTCCCTTGTTGAATGTGTCCAACTATAGCAAGGAGACAGTTGTTCAGCTTTATTAGTATGTATGGCCTTCTCTGCATAGGGTTAGTTCCCTCAAATTTATGGTGGTTGTTAGCATTAAGAATGAAATAAACAGATTTGCTTAGCTATGCAGAAAATAAAATAAAATGTAATTCCATCAACTTTCTTTTTAGTTGTTAAGTTCTAAATGGCCGCTCTCATTTTACAAGGTTAGTGTAAGGCTACCATTAGATCATCATCTAGGGCCATAGTTAAAATATGTTGAATTATGCATTTAAATGTGTTCAAACATTATCTCCACACTGAATAAAACAAGGTAATCAGATTTCTACTTTATTTCTCTGCCAGAAACCACAGTATTATTTTGTACTCACTGGAAGAAATTTGGCAATGTGTTATTCTCCTCAGGCCTGTTTTCACATGATAGCAATTCGAGTGAAGTGCGGTGTAAAAGTATTTATTAAAAGCAATTCCCCTCTGGTACTTGGAAATGAAAGACAATAGGAGTTTGCTGTTTTGTTCTCTGGGAAAGGTTCACATCTTGCGAGTTGATGAAAAAGTTTAGTGTATCACACCCTTAAATAAATATCTATGCTTGCCCCCAGAGGGGAAAATGGTGGGAGTTTTCCAAACTTCTTTAATAGCTTAAAGAACAATGCCCAACATCCTTGCAGGAAAATGTAGATAATTTAATGTTCTGTCTTTCTCAGCTGTTTAAAATTTGTTTAATTATTCTAGAGTAAGATAATGCTGATACTATATTGTTTTGAGTAATCATAAATCTAGATACAGTATACAATCTCAAAGAAAGCTATAGTAATCATTGAAATACTATATTTTTTTTCTGTTAAGGGAGGAAAACATTTTATACACAGAATACTCCCTAACTCAGTGCCTTTTCTGTTTTTTTTTTTTTTCAGAAATGAATTGCTATGTAAACAGGTAACTATCTACAAGACAAAAGACTTCATTTCTCAGAATTCCTTGCAGATAACATGGCCAGTTAGACATAAATGAGAGTCTATGTGTGGCACTTCTTGAAAAAATACAAGAGTGGACAGGGAGCCAGTATGCATATTTTTTCACCATCACCTGCCACTTCCCCTCCTTCTTCCTGCCTAGAAATCAGACCTAATAGATGAAAAGGCTTAGGTATTTGTTTCTTGACCTTAAAGGTGGAAGCTGAAAACTGTGAGTGTTGGAGATAACTGCTAAAGGTGTTTTGCAGTCTGACTGTCAATATGCAACAGTTATATAAGTCTTGCTTAGCAATCCTGTAACATTTATATTATTGTGAAGTGTAATGTGTGATATTTGGAGTAATATTGGTAGTTAAGATTTGGATTAAAACGCTTGTGTTTTCAACCATTCAGGCTATCATGCATCAAGAGTATTCGGTGAATTAATGCCAATGAAATTGATGTAGTTTGTAAATTTGTTGTTACTCATTACATTTTGAGCCAGGTAAACATGCCTCATGATTGTAACCATCTACTAAGGAGGCTAAAATCTGAGGATTGCAGTTCAAAGCTACCTTGGACACAAATGTCCATAAGCCTTTTATCTCCATTTAACCACCAAAAAAAAAATAAATAAAATTTGACATTGTGGAAAGACACATACATGTCTGTGTTATAATTGCTTATGACATTCCAAATTGTTTTCATTGTTCATATCATGTTATATGAATATAATGTTCCTTGTATTAAGTTTATTATCCATTTTTAAAATAAATATACTGTTCCTTAAATACTGAATAATGACTTAGGGAAAATACACAAGATAACCCTGAAGACACAGGCAATTAGTGCGCTAATTGCCAAAGCATTTCTGACCTAATTGGCATACTATTCTTAGTACCTTGTAGTGGGATTTCACAGTGAATCAAGGCCCAGTCTTTGTCCTGGGCAGCTCACTGTCCACGTATCCCTGGCTTCCTTTAGAGTAAAGTAGACAACACAAGAATAGCAAATTGCACAGCATCTACTTATTCATTGGCTTTGGTAATATTGTTTTTGACACCTAAGAACATGCCTGGAATATGAAGAACAGATAAAAATGATAGTCAGAATAGGAAGGAGACTGGAACATCATAAAATCTTATAAAATGCTTGATTTGAACATTATGGATTTTCCTTACAGAGAGTATTATTATTGGGGTCATAAAGAGTGAAATCCTCTAAAAGTCAATTACATTCTTTTACCAATTAGTATGTTTTATTTCTGATGAATGACCATACAAATAAGTAGTTATTAAGTTAATTCAAGTTACAAGTACTTCATCATTTACTTTTTTAAATACATTTTTATTGTAAAGTAGTGTACAGAGGGGTATTTGATAGAAGAGGTAAAGCCTAAAGGAAGTACTCTTCTTTTTTTCAATAAAGAACATAGAAGATAATATTAATTCTATGTGGGTATAGCTATCAACTGCTGAGTACCATAGCGTATTTGTGGCTTTTGTGGTAATCATTACTTTTATTACCTTCTGAATATTTCAACTTCTTTCCTTGAACTCCTTTCAGTAATCTGGTTTCTAGGTTCTGTCATTATCATTTTTTTCTCTTCAGCCTCTTTAGAGGTTTATTTCCTATGTTTTTTTAATTGATGAAAATAGTAATATAGGTAGGCACTGGGGCTCATACCTAATGCCTCAGCTACTTGAGACTGAGAATGGAAGGATCATGGTTTCAGGCCAGTCTGAGAAGAAAGTTCATGAGACCCTATCTCAAAAATAAAAAGCAGAGCTGGAGGCGTGGCTCAAGTGGTAGAGCATCAGCTTAGCAATCAATAGGCTCTGAGTTTAATTGACAATACCATGAATAATAATAAGATGCTGACTGGATATTTTTCAGGCTTACTACTGTGTATTATAGAAAAAAATATTTAGCCTTATTTCAGTTGTTCATTGAAATTTACTTTTGTGAGTTCCTCTGGTAGGTAAAGAAATTTTAAAAAAAATATAGTGGGTGGGAAAAGTGGGTGGGAAAAAAACCAGCAAGTAGAGGTATCACTTAGTTGAACTATCAGATTTCTTTTTAAACACTGGGGTTAGAATTTGGAGACTTGCACTTGCCAGGCAGATGCTCGACCACTTGAGCAACTCCACCAATCTTTTTACATGTTATTTTTTGAGATAGGGTTTTGCTTTATTCTCTGCTGATCTGGAACTACAATCTTCACATTTGTGCTTTCACTATATAGCTGTGACAATTGGTTCATGCCACCACACCCAGCCATTAGTTGAAATGGAGTCTCAGGAACTTGTTCCCCAGGCTAACCCTAAGTCACTATCTTTCAATTATCTCTACTGCCAAAGTAGCCAAGATTGCGGTCTCAAGCCGCTATTCCCATTCTATAAGGACTTTTTTATAATTTAATTTCTATCCTTTGTTTTGTTTGCAGTAATAGGAATATTAAAAGTCATGTAAAATGTAAAAGGAGTTAAACAATCCTAAATGTACAGATAAAACCTTAAAAGAAACAGATTTTTGTGATGATTGACTTAGAACATAATATTGTTATATTTGAAGGAGATTATCAAGGACAAGGTCTGTGTCCTGTGAGAACACTGAGAGGTTAAAGAGGAAATTTGGCCTCAAGGATGGAAATATTGCAGTTGATTTCAGCCAGCAATAGATATAAGATACTAATGGTGTGCTTCAGATTCTTGCAAATAGTTTCTGTAAAAAATGAGGTAATAATGAAAAATGAGAGGAAGGCATACATCCAAGACAACATTACTGATAAAATTGGTTCTATTTTTTTTCTGTAGATACTAGTGTTGATATAACAAGTAATAAATGTAGAGAACATTATTACCTTTGAAAGAAATTTGGCAGGATTTAGTTGAATGTATTTGTGTCTGTTTTAACAAACCTTGGTTAAACTTAGATTTAATGTGGGATCATCATTTAATCTAAGTTGTTTCATATATTCAGATGAAAAAGAAAGTCCCGAGAAATATTATAAATTTTCCATTTTCTTTCCTGGTTGACTTGTTTATCTAATAGTTTGCTAGATTCTGACTATGTGCCAAATACTAAAAGAAATGGCTCATTGACAAAGTGAAACTGTAGTTAAAAAACTTACCCTAGAGCAAATTAGGATTTTTAGTGTTTATTAGTATATCCCTTTGTATTTGTACAAAGGGATTTCAACTTAATGTATTAATTTATGAGCATAATGCTCCTTTGTCAATGTTACCCCTACCAAAATTGGGATTTTCTAAAGGCAAAATATTTGCTGGAAATTCTAAAGAAGAAGTGTTTGAGAAAAATGGTTTGAATGCTCAGCCATAAAAATTATTTTCTCTCATTTAATTGCAAACTACCTTTCTGGTTATCTTTTGATTCCTGTATCTTCTGCCATAAATTTCTATTTTGGCTGTTTTTTTGCTACAAGATAGCAATGATTTCCTTGCCATTGAAACTATATCAATCAATAATTGATCTTCCTCCTTTTCTTATTGTATTACTTTTGTGAGTACTGAGGATGGAATTTAGGATTTTGTGTGCAAGATCTCTACTACATGAGAGCCCTCTAGGCCTCCAGTCTTCTAGAAACTTTCACTATAATAACTCATGAAGTAGATAACAGCACTGCCATTTAAGTAGGAAAAGGCTATAAGATTTACTTTGATTAAACTTAAAATTTGATATTATGTCTTTAAACCACTACAGTCAGGGGTATGATAAAATTAAAAGAGATTAGGTAAAAGAGTTTAAAATTATTAATGTACATGTAATAAACTTTATAGATTGAAGCAAAATACCTTTATTTAACATATAAGAAGTATTTGGTCTGGGAAGGTGGCTCAGTGGTAGAGTGCTTGCCTTGCATGCCTGAGACCCTGGGTTCAATTCCTCAATACCACATAAGCAAAAAGAAAAAGCCAGAAATGGCGCTGTGGCTCAAGTGGTAGAGCGCTAGCCTTGAGCTGAAGAGCTGAGGAACAGCGCCCAGGCCCAGAGTTCAGGCCCCACGACCGGACCCCTCCCCCCCAAAAAATATGTATATATATATATAAGAAGTATTTTACATAGGTAATATATACTTACAATACTATGTTACAATAAAACGTTACTAAATATGGGGAGTAAAATATTAACAAAGTATATTTTTGAGGACCTGATTATCTTCACTTATATCTCCAGATTTCACAACTCTCCACCAGTGTTAATGGTAATTCATGAGCTAGGGCAATAACATAAATGGCTCTAAAATTGACAAGAGTATGATTTTTAAGATGTTAATAAAATATTCCAGTTTTTGTTCTAATCCAGAGATATATTTGCTGATAAAAGAGGTGATTTACCATAAAATGATTTTCAGTCTCTGTAATTTATAGAATAAATGATGTGTCTTTTATAACCTTGTATCATTTCATTTACCAGCCAGGAGAGCTAATGAAAGTTTGCCTAGAGTCTCTCATCCTAAATGGGCTGATTTCAACTTTTCTCATATTAATATAAATTAGATGACTTTTGTCCTTGCCAGAAGTGACAATGTCAATGTCTGAGGCTTACATCTGTCATGACTATCAGCTAATTAGAATGCAGGAGACCTTCCAAGATTTCATCTCTAATCCGCCCTACTGGATTATATCCAGTGTTAGCTTTCTTGTCAGCCACTGCAGGGCCCCAAGCTACAGCACCCCAGGTCCATGATAAGCACCTAAGGCACAGCATCCCACTGTAGGAGGTATCAAAGCTACCTTTTTACATATCAGAATTTGAAATAAATCTGATAATTATAGGTTGCAAAGCCCTCAATCCATTGCCACTGTACAGATACCATCTTCTTTAGCATGGAGAGATTATCAGTCAAAAAAAACACTCTGACTTTCTTGTTTACAGACATTTGCACATTTGGAAATAGTATATTTCAGAGAGTAGTATCAATTTCTCATGCATTATGGAATGATATTGACTTTATTTTATGCATTTAAAAATTATGTATAGTTGTATTTATTTTTCAACTTCACATTTGTGTGTGTGTGTGTGTGAATGTGTGTGAGTGTGTGTGAGTGTGTGTGTGTATGTGTTTGTGTGTGTGTACTGGTACTGGGGCTTAATCAAAGGACCTGTCATTCTTGTTTAGCTGTTTTACTTAAGACTGGTGCTCTAGTACTTGAGCCACCCTTCCACTTCTGGATTTTTGCTGGTCACTTGAAAACAAGAGTCTCACAGACTTTTCTGATTGGGCTGGCTTCCACCTGCAATCCTCAGATCTCAGTCTCTTGATGTTAGGATTTATAGGTCTGAGGTTTATAGACAACCTGCTTTGATATTGACTATCTCCAACTCTGGCTCTCAACTCTCTCTCTGTTTCTTTCTTTCTCTTTCTCCCTCTCTGTCTCTCTCTCTCTCTTTGTCTCTCTGTCTCTGTCTATCTCTCTCTCTTTCAAGTTTCCTTAGTCTTCATTCTCAGGGTAAGTTCCAGTAAGATGCAATCCACTTTTGGCCCCCACCATCTCCACTCCTAACACCCTGTGTTGACATCCTTCCAGACTTTCACATGGCACCCTCAGATTGCCTGACAACCTTTGGATATTTGGAAGGTATTAGTAACTGGGAATAGTTAGTGAGGCTAATGTGAAAAGCTTCCCCCCACATTACATATTCTCCTACTTCGCTGTGTCTCCAGTGTGAGTCATGTGCTTTAAGTACCTTTTATAGTTTCCAGTTGAACACAAATTCATCTGCTGTTAGACTCCCTCAGTTATATCACCCTTCATAGTTGGTAGGTATAAAGAATAAGGTACTTGATGTGCTATTTTCCTCTGTGCTCAACCTGTTGTAGCTCACATGGTTATAGGAATCACCCATCAAACCCTCCAATGTCTTTCCATGCCCTCCAGATGACTTCAGCCACTTTTTCCTTGTTTTACTCAATGAATGTTGACTCCTTAATCTGTCTCAAAATCTGATTCTTGGATTCCCAAGATATTGTTTCTTCCTACCTTCCTGTGTATTAACTCATTCATTTATTTAGGTGGTACTGGGGTTTGAACTCAGGGACTCATGCTTGCTAGGGAGGGGATCTACCATGAATCCATGCTCCTAGCCCTGAATTTTTGCTGTTTGCTTTTGAGCTCATGCCATGCTTCAAGTTCAGGTATACATCTCAACTATGATCCACTTATTTTAGGCTTCTACTCCACCGTGCATCCAGCTTCCCTCCATGCAGATGGAGACTTAAGGCCTATTCTGTCCAAGCTAGCCTGGGACTGCAATCCTCCTAATCTCAACCTCCCATGTAGTTTAGTATGATAGGCATGTGCTGCTGTACCCAGCTATGAGTTGAGAAGATGCTTTGCAAATGTTTCTGCCTCAGATGGTCTTGAACTGTGATCCTGCCATTCTTAGTCTCCCGAGTAGGAATGCAGTTGTAAACCACTGACATGCAGCTTCTGTGCCCTTATTGTATCACATTTTGTCTTCTTTGCAATATCTGTGTTCTTTTTTTTAAAATATCTATGTTCTTTTTTTTATAGTAGAGGGTGCATAATTTATTTTTTAAGGATTTGACAATGAAGTGTCTTTTTATTCTCTTCCTCTGAAAACTTGCATGGAGAAATTAAACCAAGGAAAAGTAATAAAACTTATAGGCCTCAGGGGTCTCAAAGGAAAAACAGAATAAAATCAGGTATCCACTAATATGCTCAGACATTGCACACTTAGTGGTCTTGAATCAAAAATTAAGAATGGTTTCTAAAGGGATGGGGAAAACATCCACTACCCTTTACAAATTTAAATAGAGGGCAGCAGACATGCTTTACACTCCAAAACTATGTGATCAAGGTAACTGTAGAATGGAGATGTTCTAAACACAGATACGACTCAGCAAATCTTAAAACACACTAAAACCATGATTACATTGAAGGAAAATGCACAAATAGGGATTTTGAGGGGTTATTTTCATTTGAAGGTAATCTTAATGCTATTAAATTCACAAATGTGCTAATTTAAATACCCAATCCTATGTATCTAAAACACACAATGCATACATACAAGTATCTATTCTCTCCACATGTCAGTGCCCATTCGTATAATGGTTTGGAAATGATGAGAATAGATTCCCCTTAAACTGCTAGTCAGTAGGTGTTTCTTTAGAGTTAACGTTAGCAAAATTCATACAAAATAGTAATTAACAATGATCTTTACTTGTTAACTCACAAGGAAACACCTTCAAAACTGCATTTTGTTAAAGTTTCTGTACTAAATTGTAGAAAAACTGAACTACACAAATATTGAAAAGTTAAAAATTCCTTAATTTTTTATTCCTGGTACTACTACCACAATTCACAGGTCAATATAGCTGATGTAATGAAAAGAAAAAGAAAAAGACAAAGCTACAACAGATAAAAGACCTCAGGAATGTATATCTAATTGACACTATGTTGCATTAATCACTTTTTGCAAACTGTGGCTATGACAGTCCTGAACAAGAAGGGTTTCCTGTTTAAGCTGCAGTAACTTTTCTGACTATGGATCATCGTTCCTCCTGTGGCAGATTTTTACAGTTCCTCTAATGCATTTGGGACGACTGTCTCAAAGTAAACTGCAGCTTTCCTGACAACTCCTCGCTCTCTCTCCTGCTAAGAACTGTAGCCCTTTTTCTGTTGTATTTAAAACCTTCTACTACCATATCCACCACTTCCACCACCAGATCCATAACCACTACCATATGGACTGCCAGAGCTTCTTCCACCAAAAGTGCCCCCTTTCATGGGTCCATAATTTGATTGCTGTTGTCCACTGTAATTTCCAAAATCATTATAGTTACCGCCACCAAAATTTCCTCCTTCATTGTAACCATCATATCCTCCTCCACCACCCCCATATCCTCCACCTTGGTTTCCATAACCTGGTCCACCACCACCATAGCCTCCTCTACTACTATAACCAGGACAGCCACCATAGTTGCCACCATCACCTCCAAATCCATTGTATCCACCATCACCTCCTCCATAGCTACCTCTGCTGCCACCACCTCCACCACCATAGCCTCCTCTTCCACCAAAGTTTCCACCACGTCCAAAATTACCTGCACCACGTCCAAAGTTTCCTCCACAACCCATAATGTTGCCAGATCCACCTCCACGACCTCTTTGATCCAGCAGACTGCATCTTTTGTTTAGAAAGGGCCTTTTTCAAAAAGAAGAGAGGAAACCCATATTAATAGGATTAGGGATGCCACGGGAAACATCACCACACGTACCCAAGATATCCAAACAATTCTAACAGACTACTTTCAAAAGCTATACTCTCTAAAGGAAGAAAATCGGGCAGAAATGGATGCATTTTTAGAGAAATACAAGTTGCCCAAACTGAGCAAAGAAGAAGTTAACCAATTAAATAAGCCAATATCCTATAATGAGATACAGGAAGCTATCAAAAGTCTTCCAACAAAAAAAAGCCCAGGACCAGATGGATTCACAGCAGAATTCTATAAGACCTTTAAACAAGAACTAATACCCATACTCCTCAAGCTCTTCAGAGAAACAGAGAAGGAGGGAGCTATCCCAAACTCATTCTACGAAGCCAATATCACACTCATCCCCAAACCAGGCAAAGACCCAACCAAAAAGGAGAATTACAGGCCAATCTCCTTGATGAACACAGATGCAAAGATCCTTAACAAGATTCTAGCTAACAGAATCCAGAAACACATAAAAAAAAATAATTCACTATGATCAGGTAGGCTTCATCCCAGAGACACAGGGATGGTTTAACATACGTAAGTCAATAAATGTAATCCAACATATCAACAGAGCCAAGGTCAAGAATCACATGATTATCTCTACAGATGCAGAAAAGGCCTTTGACAAAATTCAACATTCATTCATGCTAAAAGCTCTGGAGAAAATAGGAATAGAAGAACATTTCTAAAAACAATAAAAGCCATTTATGACAGACCAATAGCCAATATTATACTTAATGGGGAAAAGCTACAACCAATTCTCCTAAAATCAGGAACAAGGCAAGGATGCCCACTGTCTCCACTCCTCTTCAATATAGTCCTAGAACCCTTAGCCAGGGCAATAAGGCAAGAAAAAGACATTAAAGGGATCCGCATAGGGAAAGAAGAAGTTAAACTATCCCTTTTTGCAGACAACATGATACTATACCTCCACGATCCCAAAAACTCCATCCCCAAACTCTTAGAAATCATAAATCACTTCGACAAAATAGCAGGATACAAAATAAACCCACAAAAATCAGTTGCCTTCCTATACACTGATAATGTACAGGAAGAGAGGGAAATAAAGGGAGCAACCCCATTCACAATAACCTCCCGAAAAATAAAATATTTAGGAATTAACCTAACCAAAGATGTAAAAGAACTATTTAATGAGAACTATAAAAAGTTAAAGAAAGAAATTGCAGAAGACACTAGGAAATGGAAAGACCTCCCATGCTCCTGGATAGGCCGACTTAATATAGTAAAGATGGTAATACTTCCAAAACTAATATACAAATTCAACGCAATTCCTATTAAAATCCCAATGACGTACATCACTGAAATACAGAAAACAGTCCAAAAATTCATATGGAACAACAAAAGACCTAGAATAGCCAAAACAATTCTAGGGGATAAAGACAATATGGGAGGGCTATCCATGCCGAACTTCAAACTCTACTACAGAGCTATAATGACAAAGACAGCATGGTACTGGCACAAAAACAGACCTGAAGACCAATGGAACAGAATAGAAGATCCAGAAATAAATCCACAGGCCTACAGCCAGCTGATATTCGACAAAGGAGCCAAAGACATACAATGGAAGAAACACAGCCTCTTCAACCGCTGGTGCTGGGAAAACTGGGCAGCCACATGCAGAAAACTAAAAGTGGACCCCAGCCTATCACCATGCACCAACATCAACTCAAAATGGATTAAAGACCTTAACATTAAACCTGAATCTCTGAAACTACTGCAGGACAGAGTAGGAGAGACACTTGAACTAATAGGCACAGGAAGGAACTTCCTGAACAGAGTCCCAGGGTCACAACAAATTGGAGAGAGACTCGACAAATGGGACTACCTTAAAATAAAAAGCTTCTGCACAGATAAAGCTATCGCAACCAAGCTAGAAAGACAACCAACTAATTGGGAAAAAATATTTACCAGCAATATATCAGACAAGGGGTTAACATCCTGTATATACAGGGAACTCAAGAAACTAATCCCTCCCAAACCCAACAAACCAATTACTAAATGGGCAAGGGAACTAAAGAGGGACTTCTCAAATGAAGAAATAAAAATGGCAAAGAAACACATGAGGAAATGTTCATCATCCCTGGTGGTGAAGGAAATGCAAATAAAGACAACCCTGAGATACCACCTTATCCCAGTCAGAATGTCCCACATCCACAAATCAGCCAACGACAAATGCTGGAGGGGATGTGGAGAACGAGGAACGCTATTACACTGCTGGTGGGAATGTACACTCATACAACCACTTTGGAAAGCAGTCTGGAGGGTCCTTAGAAAGCTAAAGATTGACCTCCCTTACGACCCAGTCATACCACTTCTAGGCATCTACCCTGAACAACAGGAACCAATATACAAGGACACGTGCACCTCCATGTTTATTGCAGCACTGTTCGCAATAGCTAGGATATGGAAACAACCTAGATGCCCCACCACAGATGAATGGATCCAAAAATTGTGGTATCTATACACAATGGAATATTATGCAGCCATTAGAAATGACAAAATAATGGCATTTGCAGGGAAATGGATGGAGCTAGAAGGAATCATGTTGAGCGAGGTAAGCCAAGAACGAAGAGACAAACAGTACATGGTCTCCCTGATAAGTGGATGATGAATCCAAAATGTTAGGTGATATGACAAAACTAACAGGACTTAAGAAACAAAGAATTCCCACTCATCTGGTTGAACCACTACTAAATATCCCCATGCTGCTGATCACATATATGGTATATAACATATGAGCACCGTTATATATTACAGACTGTGATAGACAATTTGCTCCAGGAAAGTTAGAATGAACTTGTGACTTTAAATGAGCATCATTATTCCACAATACTGTGAATTTCCGGAAATTAAGTAATCACTTAATCACAATCAAAAAAAAAAAAAAAGAACCTTGGGGAAGGGAGGGAGGGAGGGGATGGTAGGGGGAAAACAATGGAGGGGGTAACAATGTTCAAGAGGAAGTGGAAGTGTACTCATTACCTCACTCATGTAACTGTAACCCTCTGTATAGTATCTTTACAATAAAAAAAAATTAAAAAAAAAAGAAAGGGCCTTTTTCACTTCACAATTATGCCCATTAATAGTGTGGTATTTCTGAACAACAATTTTATCAACTGTATCATGATCATCAAAAGTTACAAAAGCAAATCCTCTCTTTTTTCCACTCTGCCGGTCTTCCATAATTTCTATGGTTTCAATCTTGCCATATTTTTCAAAGTAGTCTCTCAAATTATATTCTTCTGTATCTTCTTTAATACCACCAACAAAAATTTTCTTCACTGTTAGATGGGCTCCTGGCTTCGCAGAATCCTCTCTAGAAACCTCTCTCTTTGGTTCCACAACACGTCCCTCAACCTTGTGGGGTCTAGCACACATGGCTGCATCCACCTCTTCAACACAAGAATAAGTCACAAAACCGAAGCCCCTGGAACGTTTTGTCTGAGGATCTCTCATTACCACACAATCTCTGAGTGTGCCCCATTTCTCAAAATGTTCTTTTAAACTGTCATCTTGTTGGGAGCCAAAAGTTGAGTCTCTCAACATAATAGGCTTAACTATCTCCCTATGTTCTTTTTTTAATATCTATGTTCTTTAGCCTCTTACTGCTCGCAATTAGTTCTGAGGATCAGCAGTAAGGGCACTGGCCTCACTTGAAAGCTGGCTGGAAATGTAGCATCCTCTCATTCCTCTCCTGATTTGCCATTTCACAAAATACTCAGGTGCTCAGTCAGCACAGACAGGTTTGGAAAGGACTGCACTCGCTGACTGTCTTCTCTGCTCACTTGCTTCCTCATCTCTGGGTCAAGAACTTAGTTGATTTTCACCAGCATATTTCTTGGTCACTGTGTCTTAGGTATCTGTCTCTTTGGAACACTCAAACTACACTTTGTTTCTGTCACTGCGCTCCAGCTGCTGAAGGGTTTTATGGTGAATGATCTAACTGGTTTGGGACCATTGCTTACTCACATTTTATGACCTTGGACAGACCCTAAGGACGTTTGATTCTTCTTTTTCAATTTCTAAAACTATATCTTTCCTTTCCTCAGGGATTTTGATCTATCTCTTCAACCTTTTTTTCCTTTTGACTTTTAAAGTTCCAGTCCATCTCATCTGCTATAAACAACATTAACATTCTGTCTATGTGCCTGGAACATAATTAATCCTATTTGTCCTTTCTTTCTCTTGGTCACAGAGGTACTGTCTCTGTTAATATCTAATGTTATACCTGCATTATACTGCTTTCATGTAAGCACTGTCTTTTCTCATTTATGAATGAGCATTTTATTCTGGAATAACTTCCTTGTGACAGAGGAATTACAGAGCTTTCCCGTTTTATCCCTGCCATAGCTTAAATAGCAGCTCCAGTTCCAAAAGTGTGTCTAAGAACCTGCCTCTGTACCTGTAAATGTGACTTGCATTTCAAAATGGGGTCTTTGAACAGGAAATCAAGGTATGGCTCATCATTATGGTTACTTATGCAATGTTTACATCTGGCCATGAAACAGCTGTCAAAATTAACAAATCAATATTGCCACTTTGCTATTAACTAATCCTGAGTGTATTTGAAAATCCTGGTTTTTATCATTACTTTTTGGCCTGGGATTCAATGTCGACTACCCCAGTGCATTTTGTCATGGCATCCCCTTAGTCTTCCATGGTAAGTTACAGTTTCTCAGTCTTTGCTTTTCATGGCCTTGACATTTTGTGGAGTACTGATTTGTTATTCTGTAGAATGCCCTTCAGTTTCAATTTCTCTGATGTTTTTCTTATGACAAGATCATAGTCAATGACATCATGTCAGGGGAGTCTGAGACCAGATTGGCATTCTGCTGATATGAAGACTGGTCATTTGGTTAAGGTGGTTGTCATAGTTTTCTGCTGCAAAAATACTTTTTCCCTTTTTACTTTCTATTATATGCAACAAGTAGTATAGTCCAGGATATATATGTGTGTGTGTGTGTGTGTGTGTGTGTGTGTGTGTGTGTGTGTGTGTGTGTGTGTGTGTGTGTGTGTGTGTGTGTGTGTGTGTGTGTGTGTGTGTGTGTGTGTGTGTGTGTGTGTTTACAACATAATTAATCCTATTCTTTCCCTTTATCTTAGAAGCACTGTCTCTTTAAATCTCTGGATGTCATATGAATTTTTTATGTATGCATAAATAATGTGGAATTTTTCTTAAAGATTTGTCTCTTTTATTTCTTTATTTCAACATTTATTATTATCAGTGTTGGCCCATGACCTATGAATTTGTAACTTCTGTTTTCTTTTTATTCCAAATAAAATCTCTCTGCCCCAGTCAATTTTCCCATTTAGTATTGAACTTTCCTAATTCCCACATTCTCTTTTCTTTCTGTTTCCCTCTCTGCCTTCCTCCCTCTTTTTGTCTTTCTTACTTCCTTCATTTATTGAATGAATATGAATTGAAAACTAGACATTATCTGTTGTTAAATGATGAGATGCTATATAATTTGTTTTGAGTTCTCCATGAGATTTTTGCCACGGATCACTTACCAAGCTAAGTATGCAGATGTAAAGGCGCTTTAGGGCACCCAGAAGACACTACTTGATTACAAATCAGGATGACAGGCACTCTACCTAGGTTTTTAAGCCTGAATTTACTCTATAACCCAATTCATTGATTTATAGATTGTTTTATACTATGTGCTAGGTAAGGATATTACATTATTTACATATCTTTAACTAGAACTCTATCCTCAAATTTGAATCTCTCCCTTTCTCTCTCATAGTAATCTCTCCTGGTCTCCAAATTTATTTATTTTGCTGCCGCTTGAAATATTCTAGTAATAACTCAGGCGATATCTAGATAATTTCTTCTTCTAAACCTTGATATCATTACTGTTGCCCAAGTTAGAAACCTGAGATTCACTGAGTAACTTCCTCTATTTTCTAAGTTCAGTCAGGCAAAGCTTGTAGAACTTGTATCCTAAAATTATCTTAAGTAATGTTTTATTTTTTCTCACCATCCCTGTTTTTGTGTGCTGTATGTCCAGGATGAATTCTACTGGTATCATTCTTGTAGAGCTAGCATTCTGACCATGTTCTCTTCTTAGGAAAGCATTCTCTTCATTTATTTTCTTCACTCAAAGATCCAAACATACAAGGCCATTAAATCATTTCCTTAATCAATCTTGTACTGGCTGGACATTTCATGCTTTAGTTACACTGAGCCACCAGCTAGTCAACTTTTGGATTAGTGTGACTTTGTTCATGGCATTTCTTATTTCTGGACAACCGACCTTCCCTTTTCCTCAAGTCCCTGCTCCTTCACAACTGCCTCAAATATTTTCTCCATGACTCCTTTCCAACATTCTGCCAGGGCGGTCATTTCTGTCCGCCTCCACAGCATGCAAATACGTATTAGTTAATCTCTTACGTTACTTACATTTTGTTTATTTACCTAGGCTAAGTTGCAAGCAACTAGGAGCAATGTTTATTTTATTTTTGTGTAGTGATTACTAACCACATGGCAATCAGAGCTTGATTTCATTGCATATTTGCTCAAAGAATGAGGGAATCCAAATTTGCCAATATCTTATTTTCTCCCATATAGATATTACTCCCAGTATGACATTTTCTATTTCATATAAATTTGTATTACCCAAATTAGTCGAGCTTCAATTGAGTTCCTTTATTAACCAAAGAGAAAAATCTATCGTTCAAGGAGTGGATAAGAGAAAAAGGCCTCTGAGTTTCAGAATAGACTTAGCAGCAGCTAATTGGGAATTTGTGACGAGAAATATCTTGGCATAGTTTAGGTTATGACTCATAGTCATAGAAACAAGAAACATAGCTTGCTTGGCATGGCTTTCTTCTTTCTTCTCTTCCCTCTGCCTGTCTCTGGGTGTTCCCTCTGCCTGACTCTGGTGTCCTGTTTCTTTGGCTTAGGGTATTCCTTCTTCTTGACTCTAGATATTCCTTTTACTACTCAGTAGTTGCTTAGTGCTGCCACCCCTACATTCCTTACTCTTCTAGACATTTCTCTCCATTTTCCTCTTTTTTTTTTTTTTTCTTTACCTCATTCAGCTTACCAAGCTGGATTTTCTTTAATACACTGTGCTTGCTGGTTGAAAAATATATATGCTTCTATCTCTAATGTTTATATGATACCTTACAGTTTTGGTAATGCTTTCCTGTAGATTGCCATTTGAGTTTACTTTAGAGAGAGATTTTCTATTTTTAGATAAATAAATTGAGATACTGAAAATGTTTGCCTTCCCTTATATTTCTCAAATAAAAAGAGGTGGACCTAGAATCCTGTCCTGATTCTAATTTTTAGCTGAAACCCCAAAACCTAAAAAAAAATTGAACACATCTGTGTAATAGTTTGATACAGTTCTATATATCTAATGATCAAATCAGGTTAAATGTATCTATCTTTAAAACATTATTTATTTATTGTGAAACTTTTAATATACTTCTTCTCAGATTTTCAAAGTGAACAGTTCATTACTGTCATTTATAGTCACTCTACTGGGTAAAAACATGCCAGAACTTCTTACTTCTATATAGCTGTAAGTTAGTGACCAACAACAAACCTTTTCCTGTCCTTCCATCTCTTCTGTTCCCCACACCTCTCTCAACTAACCATCATTCTATTATCAACTTCCTAAGTTGTTGTATTCTTGTTTTGGTCAGTTGTGAGGTTTGTATTCAAGCCCTAGGCACTGTCCCTGAGCTTTTTTGCTTGAGGCTAGGTCTCTACCACTTTGAGCCACAGGTCTACATCGAGTTTTCTGATCGTTAATTGGAACTAAGAGTCTCACAGACTTTTTCTGCCTGGGCTGTTTTTGAATCCTGATCTTCAGATCTCATCTTCCTGAGTAGCTAGGATTACAGGTGTGAACTACTGGTGCCCAGCTGTTGTTGGATTCTTAAATTTAAGATCCTGATTTGATTTAAAATTCTATGTACTTTTTAACTCAGACAAAACAGACAGTAATGACATCATTTGTACACTGAGAAAGTAGTATCTAAGCTAAAAATCACATAGGAATTTTTTAGTTATTAGGCCAGTGCTTTTCCAGCAGCTAGTAAAGTCAGATTGGCTGTCTACCTAAGAGACAATTGCAATAAATATTATTCAGACCAAAAGCCGCCTTTACAGGCTTGATTTTATGGTTGCTGAATATTCATGTGTGGTTATAAGGCATGTGGACATGCACGTCTGCACTTGTAGCAGAAGAGGAGAAAATGGAACCTTGTCATCTATGTCACTGCCTTCTCTGTGACAGAAAAATTTCAACCATGAAATGAAAATGTTCTTTTTCCATGAAAGTGTCCCAGTGCTGTGTGTGGGTTTTTGTTGTTGATGCTGTTGTTTAAAACCAATTTAAGAAGTAAAATATAAATATAATGACTCAGACACTGATAAAAAATATGTAATTTTGCACTTCATGATCACCATTGAAATTAGTTTTTTTCAGAGAGGACCAAGAGAAGCTTACCTCCACCTTTCTCTCTCAGTGTAACTGACATTTTTCCTTGTAGCTCAGTTTTGTCCCCTGGAATAACTGTAGGAGACACTGGCAAGCATCCCAGCAGAATGGTGGTAACGCATCCAGGGAGACTTAGATTTCTAAGCAGCTCAGCAAGTCATGGAATTTTCACTCTAGTTTTATAGCAGAACTGCAGAATCAGTAATGGCAGCCTGGTAGATAATTCTGGAATGTGGGTGCCAAATGGCCCTCAGCAGATGCTCTAGATGGCTTGATTTAATCTAGGTTTTTTAGAAGTTATCTAGCATCTGAATTTTACTGTGTTTGCTTTGTTTGATTTGTTTTAACAAGAAGAATCTTTTAAGAGAGATGGGAAAAAAACCAACAAATGAACAGATGTCTTTGGATTTTAAATGAATCCTGATATTTTCCTAGGTCTAAGGAGGTTCTAGCAATGTCCTTGAATAGTCTCAGGAGGCCAGATATCTGAGCCAGACTGATATTCTTATGTGCTTTCATTCCCAGCCATTTCTTGTCCCCCTCTCCCCAGCGGCCATCCTTCCTCAAGAACCTAGAAAACCAGGCTTCTCATTTGGAATTGATGTTTTTATTTCCCGTCTTTCACATCTGACTGTAAGAGGACTCTTAGCCATTTGTTTTGTAGAACAGTCATCACTCTACAATCTTATCATATTTTATAAATGTCACTTGTAGTGAATGCCAAGGAGGTAAATGTCCCACAGTATATCATTTTAAAATGCTACCACACACATTTATTTTGCAAAAATAAATCAAAATAACATTGCAAACTGAATTTTTGGTTTTCAGTAGTCTTAAATGTCATCAATTGAACAAGGACTGAAGCAGAAATGTAAACAAATGAACTAAGTAAATGCTACTAAGAAGGTGATATGGTATAGTAGAACACCCAGCAGCTGGGATTCACAATGCCTACATGAATTTTTCCTCAAACACTGGTATTTCTTCCATACTTTTGAAATTATTAATCCGATGACATAGAGTTCAATTCAACCAAAGTTTCTTGAACACTCAAACAGGTGCAGCAAGTGTGTGAATGGAGGTTGCTCACCAGTGGTGTGGGCTGGAGGCACACATGGGCTGTTGATTCACTGTGACCCAGAGCTGGGAAATAGTACCATTTGACTTTTGTACAGTTTGAGGTGGTGCACACAAATTAGTATTTTGTTCTCACAGGACATTTACAGGAATACAGTATTATTTCAGAATTAAATCGAGAAGAGTAAAAGTACATAGTATATTTGACAAAAATACACTTCCTTATCTACTTTCATTTTCTTTCATTTACCCAGCGCTCCCTCCTCCCCAACAATGGCTTCCTCTTTCTTGACTACTTTTCCAGTCTGGCCTCACAACATCCCCGGAACTTCAGTCAGATACCTGTGGATATTACAGTGGATTCAAACTTTAAGAAAAATTAAAATATGATTCCATTTGTTTTGTGTTACTACTCTTATGTACATGCTTAGATTGTTGGGTGGCATATATCACATTCTTTGTTACCTTCAAAATATATTGTGAATGTGACTACTTTTTATTACCCGTAATTATTCCAACATCATCTAATAATGTCCATGGTGTCATCTCCGTGGATTGCTGTCATTACTCCTTATATGTCTCCTTGTATTTATTTTCCTGCCCCAGCATGGCCATTCTACTTAAGAAACAAGTGCAGTCCCCTGAAAGATAAGCCAGGTACTCTTTTTCTTCTGTTCAAAACCCTCTAATAAAATAGGCACTGCTGGTTCATCCCTGTAATCCTAGCTACTCAGGAGGTTGAGATCTGAGGATTATGGTTTGAAGCCAGCCCAGGCAGAAAAGTCCATGAGACTCTTACCTTCAATTAATCACCAAAAACTGAAAGTAGAGCTGTGGTTCAAAGTGGTTATGCACTAGCCTGGAGCACAAAAGCTCAGGGACAGTGCTCAGCCAACAAAAACCAACGAACCAATCATCCGAAAAACCACTAGTAGCTTCACATTTCAGTTGTTGAATAAATAAAATATAAATACAATTATTTACAATGTCTGTAATCTAGCTCCTCTTGGACACAGTCTAATATACCCTCCAAGATTCTCTTCATTCTAGTCATACTGATAGCTTTCATCTTGGCTGAGTACTCCGGGTATATTCCTATGCTTAGGTATTTGCATTGCTGACTTTTGTCTTTAGGTATCTGCAGGACTCATTCTATTACCCTTTGTGGGTTTCTATTTAAATATCAGTATGCTGTTTTCACTTTACACAAAAGAGTTTCCTGCACATCATATCCTCATTCTTGCTTCTTGTGGTTGTGGTATGTGGCCTCCAAAATTTATGCATTAGAACGTAGTGATCAATATAGTAATGTTAAGACCTGAGATTTTAGGGAGTAATCAAGTCATGGGGTAGAGACTTCATGGATGGCGTTAGGGTTACTGTAAAAAGGCTTGAGAGGAGTCATGAATTTTACTCTTATATCATCTGAGGACACAGAGTAAAAGGCACAGATAATGGAACTGCCAGGGCCTTGAGCTTAGATTTCCAGCCTCTAGAGTTATGGAAATAACTTTTCTATTATCTAAAAAATACCCAGGTCTAGGAATTTTGTTTTAACAGTACCAAAGAATTAAGTTAATCTTTACAAAGCTAGGCATGGCTTCTGGAGAAGCAAAGGTTGGGAATTGTAGCTTCAGGCCACCCTGAGTATAAAAATGGGACCCCATTTCAGGCTTTGAGAGGTGGTACCTGTCATCCCTAGCAACACAACGAAAAGCAAGTAGGAGGATTTCTTTTTTATCCCAGACCAGCGCAAGCAAAAAAAGCATACTACTACATTGAAAATAGCCAAGGCAAAAAAGTGCTGGAGGATTGGGTCTAGGGGTCGGTGTAGTTAGCACAAGGTCAAGTTCAAACCTCAGTATTGCAGAAACAAAACAATAAAAAATAAAACAATGAGACAATCTTTACAGATTTTTTCAACAAATGACATTTGATATATTTTCCCCCTTTTTCTAATTCCCTCCATAGACTATTCCATGACCAGTTATTTGTTGTATATCTTCATTTCTTCATATAAAAGGACACATGCTATTTATGATATTTATAAGTAGATGAATCAATATACAAAACCCATGCCACATTTATACTCTATGTACATAATGCTGAATTTGTTCTGGGATAAAGGCATTGGGTAATATAGTAAGAGACAATTAGGAAGAGTAATTAATATTCCTTTGAAAAGTATATATTGGTAGTGAAAGTGAGAAACTCATCCTTTTTAAAGCAAGGATACATTTTGATTCTGTGTATTTAAATGAGACATTTAAAGTATTTTGTTTTGTATTTGGATCTCTAGACTATTTCCAATGACCAGCTTTTTTAGTCAAAGGACTATTACCAAAATACAAACTCTTGACTGTTCCTCTACACTAATTAAAAATATCAGTGGGGCTCTGATAGCTCATGCCTGTAATCCTAGTTACTTGGGAGGCTGACATTTGAGGATCACTGTTTGAAACCAGTATAGTCAGGAAAGTCCACGAGACTCATCTCCAAGTAACTAGTAAAAAGCTGGAGGCAGAACATGGCTCAAGTGGTAGAGTTTTTGCTTTGAGAAGACAAAGCTCAGGGACAGGACGCAGGCCCTTGATTCAAACACCAGGACCTGGGCAAGCAAGAAATTATCATCTATGTTCATTAAAGAGATTGGTCTATAATTTCTCTCTTTTTTATTTTGGACTATGGACTGAGTATTTTCAGAGTATTCCCTCATGATCCAAATACAGAATGTTCTTGCTAATTTGTGAAACCTAGCCCTAAACTGATGACTATGGTTTTGATAATGGTGATAAATATAATATTGGAACATAAATGTAAAAGGGAGACAGTGATCAGAAATAGAATGTGGGGGATAGGAAAAGATATGGAAGGGGAATAAGATCATATCAAAAGAGAATCAAAGTAATATATGTATGTATGTATATATATCATTATGTATTATATATGCACACTATATAATATTTTATATACATATATGAATGAAGACAGTATCAAGAAACCTACAAGTACAGTTGAAAATGGGAGAAGGAAGAGAGTAGGAGTAGGAGTGGAAATGTTAAAATAGAGGTGAACTTGTTCAAATGAGTGGAATTATAATGAAGCAGCCTTGCATTGCTAATATATGCTTATGAAAATAAAAATAAAGTACAAAAATTGCAATGAGATGAATACATTAGATACTTACAGAAGTTAGAAATTAATTTATTGAAGCCATCATTTAGCTATTCCCCCCATGCCCTAGTAAGAAGAAAATTGGGGGTTTTGTAGGCCTTTTCAGATCTAGGAGAGAGAAATACCTTGGAAAATTAATTCCTGGACAATCAAATTACTAGTAATGAAGAAATCATTTGCATTTGAGAAAATGATGATGGTAACATTGATCACTATAATAATAATAATAATAATAATAATAATAATAATAATAATAATAATAACCAATATACATAGAAGGTCTCCATGATCAGGCACTGTTGTGAGTGAATGGTTGTGTTCAAAATATTTAATCCTTACAGCAATTAATAAAGTAGAAATTATTAGTCAACATTTTGCAAATGGGGAAACTCAGGTACAAAGACCTTGAGTAGATTGCCAGTTTCACACAGAAAATATGAATAGCAGAGATGGAATTTGAGCACTTGCTGCAAATGCCATCTGCTTTTTAACCTCAAAGTTACATTGTGTCAATCCTGTCTCTGGATCACAAGTAGAATGCATGTACATGCACATGTTTATGCATAGGTGTGTGTAAAAGTGAGCACATGGACATGCATGTGCATATGGGGAATGTTGATAATAGTGACAGTGCTAAGTCAATGATTAAAGTAATAGAACTCTGACACATAAAATATGTCCACAGACATATTTCTGCTCCCTTTGTGGTTGAGAAGGAGCATGGGCCAGCAGAAGATACTGGGTCATCTTAGGAGTATATGGTTTGGGACTAGATTTGTCAATACTGTCACAATTATTTGTTTTAATCTGAAATTCTGATTTAACTGGGAATCTGGTTTTGTTTCTGTTACAGCTCACAGCTCTTCTCCATCATGTCTGATGTGCTGAGCAGATCACAGGAGCAAATAGACCAACTATCTTGTATTGGTGAGTCTTAAGTCCCTGTAAAGATCCATCAACTGATTTATTCACATAATGTGCATAGAAATCATGGCAACCTTGCATCTACCTGGGGCAGATAGCACTCAAAGTTAGCAAAACAACTTAGCAATATCCATACCTATGGATGATAGTGTCTACTACAATTGTTCCCAATTTTTAGTCTATATTATAATGGCCTAGGAAGCTTGTTAGTGATCTAGAAGGAGAGCCCTGATATCTCTTTTTAAAGATATCCTAGGTCATTTTTGAGGTGGTTGGTTCCTGGAGCATACTGTGATATTATCTTAGTCCTTTGCTACAACAAAATACCTTAAATATATTAACTTAAACATATTGAAATTTTGTTGTCTAGAGTTCTGAAGGCTAGGAAGTTGGAGGTGAAGACACCAACAAACTTAGTGTGTCTGGTGAGATCTTCTCTTCTTAGAGATGGTGCCCTATTTCCATATCCTCATATGGTAGAGAGGGCAAGAGAGTTTACTTTATAAGGATTCTTATCCCATGCATGGCAGTAATGTTCTTCTGACTTTCTTAGTTCACCAAGGCCTCACTTCTCAAGGCCGTCACATTGGGTATTTGCTTCTAGCATATGAATTTTGAGAGGATGTCACTATATAATGATAACAGGTAGTACTAGAATGGGAAATAGTAAGAGGCTTTATCAAGTTTAAGAAGCACAAATACTTCCCAATGAGACTTAAGATACTGGGGCATTGTGTGATTGGAGATCCTCTAATGTATTTATGTAGACTATAAAATTATATATATCACTTTAAAATGAATGTGTCTTCTGACACGATATAGTTAGTGTATGAGCAAGCAGGAATTGGTAATAAGCCCATTAGGTTCTCCAAGAGAGAGATTTCCCTCAGATTTCTACTAGAGCTATAGGTCAAGTGAAGTGTGACATTCTCTTAAAGTTGCTTAGACTCCTTGAGCCATAGCCAGTTCTGTCCCAGAATTATAAATGCCATCTTCATTTTAAGAAGAAAGGGTTCTCTGTATTTCAGAGGGTTAAAAGCAGGATAGACCTGTACTTACAATTTTTCAAGCCAGTTCTATATTCCAGCATGTTTGTGGCACTGATGTGGCCTGTGAAAGCATTTCTGTATTAGTTGTTGAACACCTCGATGGCTGAGTCTTCTACAGAATCAAGTCAAAGCACCGAGCATTCTGGGAGGGATGCCAGTCACAAATTGTAGTAATCTGCCTTGTTGTTTATAAAAGCATGAATCAAAAGCTTAGCATGTTGCTGAGACAGCAATCATCTTAACCTTGTTATACTTCTGAGATGGTAATATGAGGTCTCATCGATATACCTGATACGGCTCTCGAAGGAAAGCTGAGGGTCAAAAATGACTGAAATTTGTCATAGAGTGTTGCTTTGTAGGATGCCCAGCTGGAGAATTGTGACTACCTATTAAATCCTTGGTAAAACAGAAAATATATGGCCCACTGCTTGGAGGGGAAGAAAACAGGGAAGTTGTGGAATCGATGAAAGATGAAAGTCTGATCTCTTAATTTTCAGCCGTAGGCATCCATTTTTGTGATTACCTGTTAGGCAGTTTCTGGTTAAATGAGGAGAGTTCCATACCAGCGGAGACGAAAGGATTTTGAGGGGACTGTATTTTAAGAGGTGAAATCTTTTGAAAGCAGTTTTGGTTTTGTAAACAAGTCTAGGCTGTGTTAATGTCAGAAGCAAGTTATAAGTGAGTTGGACAATTCATAGCATTTAAGTTGGTGTACTGAGCAAAGCTGTTATGAACTATGGTGTATATTGTTCGATTGAGCTGTATATCTTGCAGTTTTCTTAGGAAGAAGTCAAGCTAAGATGGATACTGGGAAACATGGCATTTCCTTTTTGGGTGGGAGGAAATAATCATCAGCATTCCATTCAACTTTGTGCCCTCCAGGAAGAAGGGCCTTATGCAGGATGTTTGGAAGCCCAGGCTTTGAAGTGATAAAGGCCTGGAGATGAATCAAAGCTCTGTCATTTCTAAGTTGTGAGACCTTGAGCTGGTTATTTAACCTCTCTGTGTCTTGGTATTTTTATCTACTAAACACTGCTGATATCAGTGTTTGCCTCAGAAGTTTTGTTAGAAGGAAATTTGATAACTTACGCAAAATATTTCAGTAGTGAACGACAAATTATGTATATTCTGTAAATATGAGAATTACACCTTTCTTTTCTATCCATTTTCTGATCAATTTGGGAAATTTAGAGGAAGTAAAGACAGAGGTAATATATCACCTGAATGCAGGCAAAAATCTAACGTATGACTTACAAACATAGGTTGGACAATGCAGTTTAGCTTTAGAGATACACTGGCTTTGTAAATGCATCTCCAAATTAGATACACTCACCCTTCCTCTCATAGCAACGTTACCTGCACCAGATTTCTCATGGAAAGAAAATCCCAGTAGGAAACTATTTTTCAAAAAGGATGGTAGAACTGAGCTGTGAACGCAGAGATAATTTGTTTCAAATAATTAAATAACTTTTTTTTTTTTTTTTGGTCGGTCATGGGGCTTGAACTCTGGGCCTGAGCGCTGTCCCTCAGCTCTTCAGCTCAAGGCTAGCACTCTACCACTTGAGCGACAGCGCCACTTCTGGTTTTCTGGTGGTTTATTGTAGAGAAGAGTCTCACAGACTTTTCCTGCCTGGGCTGGCTTTGAACCATGATCCTCAGATCTCAGCCTCCTGAGTAGCTAGGATTACAGGTGTGAGCCACCAGGCCGGAGTATAAGATAATTCAGTTCTTTTCTTTTTTTTTAATTTTATTTTATTTGTGAACATACTGTACAGAGGGGTTACACTTACATGAAGATAATGCATACATTTCTTACCAAGCATTGCAGCCTCCTCCTTTGTTTATTCAGTTCTTATCACTAGCACCTGAGGTATTCAAATGCTTGGAGACACTAGGAGTATGTTAGATAAAATTGTCCTGGAAATGAAGATTAGGAGAAGAGTTCCAATCTAATAACGTGTCATCGCCATGAATAGTTCCTTTCCATTATACTGTATTCTATTACTTAATTTGAGATTATCTTTAACTTATCCTTTGGAAAGAAGACTATGATTATATTCATGTCCAATTATTGTTATAACAAATTACTAAATATTTAATGACTGGAAAATAGGTCAGCAATCCAAAATCAGTCTTGTGGGTTAAAGTCAAGGTGTTAATAAGGCTGGCTTTCTCTTGCTCCCCTGAGGGGAAGACCCTTTCCATGACTTTTATAGCTACCAAGCTAGTTGCTTATGGCTCCCTCCTTGTATCAGACTTGTTACATCTCTTTCTATTGCCTTGGACCTTTTGATGTCTTTTTCCTGAAGACATTCACGTTGAGTCTACCTATATAATTCAAGATAAGCTCTCATTTTAAGATTTGTAATTATATTTCAGCTGCAAATTCCCTTTTACTTTGTAGAGTAACATATTGATATGGACATCTTCAAACAGTATGGCATCTCAAACATTAGGATATGTTTCACAGCCAATAATGAGGCTACCACAATCACATTTTCATTGTCTGAATTTACATTGTATCTGTATTTCATGTTGTATATAATTTCTTTTTAAAAAATATTGCCTAAACCAGGTTGTAAATTTCTTCAGGATAGTCATCAAGTCTTCCATGTTTATATATATATTTTTTTAAATTTAATTTTATTTTATTTGTGAACATACTGTACAGAGGAGTTACAATTACATGGGCAGGATAATGCATACATTTCTTACCAAGCATTGCAGCCTCCTCCTTTGTTTACCCTTCACATCCCTTCCCAGCCTCCCCCCTCCTCCCCAATCCAATCCCAATCCTTCTCCTTCCCCCCCCTCCCCCCCCCCACCGCACCGACGTTGTAAAGCTCGTTTTGGACATGACAACTTGTACTTCTCATTGTTGCAACAGGTCCACCTGTATCCTTAAACAACTGGTTTTTCCCCATCTCCTCCACAAGTTATACTGACATCAAATATAGTGAAAGCAGGGGTTATACTGTGGGGGAGGGACATACAAAGCAACAAAGAGATAATCTTATAAATGCGTTAGAAACACATGCATAAAAGAAAAAACATTAAAATACATATCTAAGGGTTCATTTTCCTGACATCACATTATCTGACCTTTTCCACTTGACTCATACATCTACTAGATATTGCAAATAAGGGAACCATGGGACCTATGTTTCTTTTTTCTTGATTTATTATCTTACATTTTAAATGTTAAAAAGAGTCATAATAAACTGTGAAGTTACTGGTTTAAATTCTCTGAAAGAGAAAAGGGTATGAATAGCTTTGACTCTCTTTTCTTTTTTTTCCTCTTTTTTCTTTTCTTTCTTTTCTTTTTTTTGTTGGTTGTGGGTCTTGAACTCTGGGCCTGGGCACTGTCCCTCAGCTCTTCAGCTCAAGGTGAGCACTCTACCACTTGAGCCACAGTGCCACTTCCGGTTTTCTGAGTGGTTTATTGGAGATAAGAGTTTCACGGAATTTCTTGCCTAGACTGGCTTTGAACCTTGATCCTCAGATATCAGCCTCCTGAGTAGCTAGGATTACAGGTGTGAGCCACTGACGCTTGGCTGACTTTTGATTCTACAAATATGGACCATGTAAAGACAATGGAGTGATGACTTATTTTGTTGAGTCTGTAGAGAGACTTTGGAAAAAGTGTTGATATTTACCAGAAACTTATTGGATTATAACTGCTATACTCTCCATCCTTGAACTAAAGGGGAAGAAATATACTGAAATTCCTATGGAGTGGATGAGAAAACTTCTACTGCTCAGTTTAACCTGTTTTCCCACATTAACTTAGGAAAAAGTAGGGTTATTATACAATAGAATTTTTTTATGATTTAGTTGCAATGGTTGATAAGAAATGTACTGTGACTTGAATACAGAAACAAAATAATTCTAGCTCTCAGACATAAGTACATTTCAAATGCATGATTGTTCATCACTTAAGAGTTGAATTAGAAAATTATGGAGACCAATATGTAATTTTAAGTTATTCAATTTAGGTTAATCGTTATCTAAATGAACCATAGAATTAGCTTTAAAACATATAGCCCTATTCAATACCCATAATTTTGAAAGTTAGTGGTGCTCTATTGTAGCCTTGCATATAAAGTTTGTTATATTATCAAGACAAGAAGATTACATCTGTCTTTAGCCTGAAAGTTTTCAGTTGAACTATTGTACTTGACCTGTTCCATTTTAATGTCGTCCTCTCCTTCCATTTTCCTATGTACAATGGTAGAATCTAAACTGTAGAACTGGAAAAACTCTAGAGACTCTCTTGTCAATTTGAACATTTTCCAATAATGAACATAATACTGGAGACATTAATGATTTGCTTAAATTTATGTAGGTGTTAGAAGGGTGTTAGTTTAAACCAGTTTCAAATTCTTTGCAGATTGTTCATATTTCACTAAAGAAAAGTTCCGATTTCCTTGAAAAATAAGCATTTGTAAGATTGATAAAGAAGTATCAAACTAGAAAAAAGCAGTTACAGATGAAGAAATAAGAAAAATGTTTAAAAAAGCATACCACTTAAAAAGGCATTGTGAATACTTATGCATAAGATGGTGTAGACAACAAGAAAGAATTTGATACTTTTTACTAAGGGGTAGGTAGAATTGGCATATAATCTAGTAACTCCCAAATTATTAAAATCAGGGACCCAAACAGATACCTGCACACCCCTACTCATAACACAATTACTCCCAATACCCAAAAGGTAAGAGACCAGCGAATGTCCACCAGTGCATGGGTGGATAAACCAAATATGGTGCCTTTCCACAAAGGGACCTATTTAACCTTATGAAAGAATGGAATTTTGATTAATGTTATAACATGGATAAATTTGGAAAATATTATGCAAAGTGAAATACACTAGACATAAAAATAAATATTGTGTGATTTTACTTATATGAGGTAAGTTGAGTGGATAAATTAAGAGTAAAATAGTAACTACCAGAGTGCTAAAGGAAGGGTAGGAAGGTTTAATGAAAAAATTATCACATAATTAGTTGTGATATCCCAACATCATTAATGTACTTACTGTCGCTGAATTGTACACTTAATATTGTTTAAGTGGTAAGTGTTATGTGTATAACAATAACAGTATTATGGAAAGATATTTTTAGAATAACTTTTATTTAATATGTGCAATACACAAAACATATATAAGCAAAGGGCCACAAGCAAACTGCCGCAAGCAGTTCAAGACCTTTAATTAATCCCAAATAGCAAATAATTTATATTATTTAATCATTTACATAGTGTAAAATCTTTTTATTGATGAATATAATTATATATTTTAAATTCCCAATACTTCTAACAAAAGGATGGAATGGATAAAAATAATTTTGTATCTGTATAGAAAACACAATACATGATTTTTTCCTTTAAAATTATTTAGTTTTATTGTACAGGTGATGTATAGTGGGATTACAGTTACAAAAATCAGGTAATGAGTACATTTCTTTTTGAAAAGTGTCATCTCTTCCCTCCTTTTCTCCCAGTTTTTTCCCTCCTGATCCCCCTCCATACAAGTTGTATAGTTCATTTTCAATGTAGTGTCTAGTGAATATCACTGCTGGATTTGTTCGTATTGTCACACCATTTCTGTACTCTCCCTTGCCCTTACCAAAACAGATAAACTTACATATAAGAAAGAAGGTATAAGAATCAAACAGTAACAAAGGAGAAAAAAGAAGACACAAAAACAAAAAGCAAAATAACAAAACACCTCATTTCCATTTCATGGAGTTCATTTTGATAAACATAATTTTATATTATCATAGCACATAGCTATTGATCCTTTGTGATCTTATCCTAAGAAGATCCTCCATTGGTCTCACCATGTGAATGTTTAGAATCCTGTTTATGGAACCACGTGTAATTTTTGGTCTTTTATTATCCAATCTATCTATGTGTAGATTTATAGGCACATTCTAATTAATATGAATGAGGGAAAATATGCAGCCCATGTTTCTTTGGGTCTGGCTTAGTTTGGTTAATGTAATTTTTTCAAGTCTTTTTATTTTCTTAAAAATAGTGCAATATTATTCTTTCTGATGGAAGCTTAGAATTCCACTGTTTATATGTGTCCCGTTTTCTTCTTTCTTTAATTATTGTAATCATTTATTTATTTTAATTTTATTGTAAAGATGCTGGACAGAGGGGTTATAGCTACATGAGAAAGGTACTGAGTCCGTTTCTTGTCGAGCGTTGTTACCCCCTCCTTTGTTGTTCTCCCACTATCTCTTCCCTCCTTGACCTCCCTCACTCCTCCTAACCCCCCCCACCCGAAGTTGTACATTTCTAATATAGTGTCTTGTGGGAATCATTGTTGCAATGGGTCATCCTGTGTCCTTGTTTCAGCAATTTGTTATTCCTCTTCCCCTCCCCAAATTAGACAAATGTATATACAATTCGCAGGGTACCAAAATCAAGTACAGTGACAACGGGATATACCACAGGGTGAAGAACATACAATGGAAACAAAAAAAAAATCACATAGTACATTACAAACAACTAAAAAGAAGGACCTCGTGTATCCATATCTTGGGATTCATTTTGCTTAGCATCATCTTGTATGGCCATATGTACATAGCTTTTGAGCTTTTCTGCTCATCTGATAAAATTATCCTAGATGTCTATGAAGTATTGCAAGTGAGGAAAACCATGGACTTATATTTCTTTGAGTCTGGCTTACTTCACTTAATATGATTTTTTCCAGGTCTTTCCATTTCCTAACAAATGGGGGTTGTGCTATTCTTTCTGATGGAAGCATAGAATTCCATTATATGTCATTTTCTTGATCCATTCATCTACTGAGGGGTATCTGGGTGGTTCCATATCTTAGCTATGGTGAAGAATGCTTCAATAAACATAATTGTGCTGGTAGCTTTAGTATGGCCTTGTTTGTGAATAGATGATTTTTTTTACCAGCAATGAAAACTTAGAGTAAAAAAGGAAAATTTATTAAGATATCAAAATAGGAATAAAATTCTATGAATTTCAATATGTAAAAATATTTTTCAGGGCTGCTGTAGCTCATAATTGTCAATGTTGTACTTCAGTCTCTGTGTCACGTGGAACTGGGGCTGTTTGGAGTAGAGCTTGAAAATCACAGATTTAGAACAGTGAGACTGGAAATGTTTCTTCATTTTTGACAAGCTATGCAGATGTGAAGAAATTTTATACTCCTTTCTGAATTCATTCATTGGAAGGTTTAGGGTCATTTTGTTTCTTATAGACACTTGCCATTTTTATAGCTTTCACATGTGCATTTCATTTGCTGCAAATCATTTTGTAAAGTTTTATTAAACTTTTATGTTTAATTTTTGATGTTTTCTCTAGGGAGTATTTTGCATAATCCACTAAATTGTTGCTGGATATACCTTGATAGGCTTCTTCACATGAATGTGTATCCCTGTTGAATTTATAGTTGTGTATCTGCTCTACCATGTGACTATACAAAGCTGAGAATTCCACTGCATCACTGGATTCAACTAGCCTAAGTTATAAAACTGCTTTGGTAGGCATGACATTCCAGTAAAGGAAGGGTGACTAGAGCCTGTATGAAGTCACAGAAGAACTTAAGTGTTGAGAAACTATACTTGAGAAAGTCAAGGTGTCTCCCCAAAGGGAAGCTTTCTTCACCCCTCACAAGCTTGTGCATGCATTCTTTCTGATGGAAGCATAGAATTCCTATATATATATATATATATATATATATATATATATATAATTTATTTATATATATAATTTTCTTGATCCATTCATCTACTGAGGGGCATCTGGGTTGGTTCCATATCTTAGCTATGGTGAAGAATGCTGTGATAATATATGCTACAATACATATAGAAAATAGTTGATGCACAGTATTTGTTTGGTGGATCATTATTAGTGGCAGTAACATAAAAAAAAATCACCATCTCTTCTTTTATCAACTGTACTTGGATCTTTTTTAGGCCTGATGGTAATGAAAATGGGAAAAGAAAAATTCACCTCCTCTAAAAATTAAAGCATTTTACCAAGAAAGATGGATCTCTACAAAGCGGGAATTTTATTACCAACTGTGAATGAAATGCATTTCCTCCATTGTACTTCATATTTATTATAAGCATAAGAACTAATCAAAAAAGTTGGGCTCAATAATATGTTACATTGCAAAAGAGAAAATCAGTGTGAATTCAGGTCCTTCAAAGTCTCATTTTCTATGTCTGTCATTATTATAAATGGGCTCACATCTGGGGCACTGTTCTAATTTATTAGCAACCCTCATGTGTACTCCTAGTACACAAATTTTGGTCCCTAGAGGGTAGTGGAGTATAAGTCGGTGACAAAGATAAAATGAGAGAAAAAAGCAACCTGTTGTTCACCATGACTCAAGGCTGCTTCTTGAAGCATCAGGGGACAGTGCTTTAATGACAAAAAAAAGTTAGCAAAAAGGAAAGTGATAATGCGAATGGTCAAATTGAAACAAATTAAGCCTATAAAGAGTCCCAAGTTTCCAGTAACAAACAAAAGGGAAAACAAGATGTACATAGACCTGTTTATAATACAATGGCAGAAAAATTCTGTGAGAATATTTACATCTTACTCATTTAAACAAAAGGGAGACCATTGAACAAGATACATCTAGGACAAGCAGAAAAGGTTAAAAGCTATGTACATATGACCGACCATATAAGATGATATAAAGTGAAATGAATCACAAGATAGGGATACAAGTGGTTTTTTATTTTTTGCTATTATTTTTAACATATTTACAATGTATTATGTGATTTTTTTTATTCCTTTTGTATATTCTTCCCCCATGGTATAAGCCCTATTCTCACTGAATTTGATTCCTGGAAACCATGGAACCTATGTTTCTTTGTGCCTGGCTTACTTTACTTAATATAATTTTTTCCCAAGTCTTTCCATTTCCTAACAAAAGGGGCAATGTCATTCTTTCTGATGGAGGCATAGAATTCCATTGTGTGTGTTTATATATATATATATATATGTATATATATTATATACATATATATATATATATATATCACATTTTCTTGATCCATTCATCTACTGAGGGGCATCTGGGTTGGTTCCATATCTTAGCTATGGTAAATAATGCTGCAATAAACATAGCTATGCTGGTAGCTTTAGTATATACCCTTGTTTGTGTAAATGTTGGGATTGCTCGGTTATGGGGGAGCTCTATATGGAGTTATTTGAGGAACCTCCATGCTGCTTTCCAAAGTGGTTGAACAAGTTTACATTCCCACCAACAGTGCAGTAGGGTTCCCTACTGCACAGCCCCTCCACCATCTGTTGTTACTAGATTTCTTTATTTTAGCCAGTCTAACTGGGGTGAGGTGGAATCACATGTTGTTTTAATTTGCATTTCTTTTATGGCTAGAGAAGTTGAGCATTTCTTCATGTGTCTATTGGCCATTCTTATTTCCTCTTCGGAGAAGTTTCTCTTTAAGTTATTAGCCCACTTATTTGTCATGCAGTTGTTTCTTGAGGATTTGTTGGGGAATTTAATATTTTGAGTTCTAAGTATATTTTAGATATGAGACCCTTGTCTATTGTATGGCTACTGAAGATCTTCTCCCAATCCATAGGCTTTCTATTGATCTTGCTAGCTATGTCCTTTGCCTTGCAGAAGCTCTGCAGTTTCATGCAATCCCATTTGTCCAACCTTTCTTTGAGTTGTTGTGTTTCTGGGTCTCTATTGAGAAAATATCAGCCTGTGTCTAGGAGCCCTAGAGTTTATCCTATTCCTTCCTGTAATGTTTTTAGGGTGTCTGCTTTAACTTTGAGGTCTTTGATCCATTTGGAGTTGATTCTGGTGCAGGGTGATATATAAGGATCTAGCTTTAGTTTTCTACAAGTAGTTAACCAATTTTGCCAGCACCATTTGCTGAAGAGGCTGTCTTTCTTCCATTCTATTTTTTTAGCTCCCTTATCGAAGATTAGATGGTTATAGGTCTGTGGGTTCATTTCTGGGTCTTTAGTTCTATTCCATTGGTCCTGAGGTCTGTTCTTGTGCCAGTACTAAGCTGTTTTGATTACTATGGCTTTGTAGTACAGTTTGAAATTTGGTATTGATATTCCTCCAGCACTGTTCTTTCTGTTAAGGATCATTTTTACTATTCGGGGTCTTTTATTCCATATGAATTTTTGGATTGCTTCTTCTATTTCATTGAAGAATGAGGTTGGAATATTGATAGGTATCGCATTGAATTTGTAGATAGCTTTGGGAAGTATTGCCATTTTCACAATCTTGATCCAATCCAGGAGCATGGGAGATTTTTCCACTTCCTTAGTTCTGCTTTAATTTCATTTTTCAGGTTTTTAAAGTTTTCATCATAGAGGTGCTTCACATCTTTTGTTAACTCCTAGGTATTTTATTTTTTGTGGGCTATTACAACAGGGTTGCTTTCCTGATTTCAGCCACACTCTTCTCGTTATAGGCATCCAGAAAACCCATTGAGTTTGAGGATTAATTTTATATTCTGCTACTTTTCCAAAGTCTTGAATCAACTTTAGTAATTTAGGAGTGGAGTCCGTGGGATTCTTTAAATACAAGATCATGTCATCTGAAAAGAGGGAGAGTTTTACTTCATCTTTCCCTATTTGGATCCCCTTTATGTTTGCATCTTGTCTTATTGCTGTAGCTAGGCATTCTAATCTTAAATTGAAGAGAAGTGGAGAGAGTGGACATCCTTGTCTTGTTCCTGAATTTAGAGGAAATGTCTTTAGCTTTTCTCCATTAATTATAATGCTGGCTGTAGGTTTGTCATACACAGTCTTTATTATATTGAGGAATGTAGAAAAATACTTAGGAAGGTTCTGGTAAAGCTGCAGAAAGTTTAGGATAATATTAGAAAATTTTGAACCCTAGAAAGTTATAAAAGTAAGATTTAAGCTTGTACCAGTGGCTCACGCTTGTAATAGTATCTACTCAGGAGGCTGAGATCTGAGTTCAAGGTTTAGCACAAAGAGGCCCAGTCCCTGAATTCAAGCTCCAAGACAGGCAAAAAAAAAAAAAAAGAATTAAAGCAAACTTTTATACATAATATTAGTGCTTTTACCACCATCATTAATTTTTGGCATTGATCAAATATCAATTATTGAATAATTAGATTTATGTTATTTTTTCTGTTTGGAGACATGTTTTTCCAATTTTCATGAGTTTCTTTTTAAATAGGAGGGACTTACAGTATTAAGAACTGGGTAATCATTCTGTTAAACCAAAATGGCTTCTGAGATGTAATTGTGAAATAAAAATATTACCTTTTCCTTGCACTGCTTTTTTTTAAGTAACTCTTATATGGCTAGTTCTTCTCCTGACCTGCTTGACAACTGGCACAGGCCCATGGTTCTTGCAGCAATGATTGCTTTAAGTTTCAACAGTTTCTACTTGATAATTAAAATGTCTGGTCATATGTGGCAATCAAACCTCTGAACTTAAAGCTAAGATTTCTATTCCTATCTTCTACCTGTAGCTAGCAGGAATTGCATAGGTGGAGAAAGAGATGGTTAGCTGATGGTTAGGATTTCTGATTATCCTTTTCCCTTAATCTGGCTCACTATATTTTTGGCCACTTAGTAGTGAGGTAAAGAAGGAAGGAAAAAACCCCCAACAAAACAGGAAAGTTTTAACTAACAGATACCGGATAGAGTGCTGTTATGTATTCTGAGACTCTCAGGATAGAAGTCAATTACCTCTATAACTATAAAGTTATAGTAAATATAGTTATCTAGATCTATATATCTATACATAGCTATAGATATAGCTATATTAGATATAGCTATATATTAGATAGATATATGTTAATACATATATGTAATGGCTTTTCTATGTTTAAATATGTATAGTAATCTATAAAAGGACACAACAGCTTAACAATAATAAATGGTATGACAGAACAATTATATCAATGCATTATAATAAAAGTTATTTAAAACTTACAAGTTGCTTATTTCTGAGATTTTCTGTTTTAGTATTTAGCCTGCAGTTGACCCTAGGTTTCAAATGGAAATTTCAGAAAGTGAAATTGTCACTAAATTGTGACAAGGATATAATGTAATGCTTCAATATGATTTTTTTCCTAATGTTCCATTAACATGGTCTTTTATGTTCCCATTTAAATTATGAATGCTGGCAGATCAAGCTGGAGCTACTTAAGAGCTTTTTTTTGTTGGTGGTGGTAGGGGAAGATCACAGGTCTTGGTTGTTAATTAAGAGCCCAGGAGCACTTCTGTCTTCTGAGGTCTGTAATGGAAATCTCCATTGGAGACCTTAGCACCTTTAGTGTTAGAAAGGATCCCTGAGGTATCAGGTGATGTTTCTTTCAGTTGCAGAAGCGTTTATGGGCATCAAGTGGATTTCTTTTTCCTTGAAATGACTTTTACGTTAGTGTTGAATAACCTTTATTTTGGAGTCCTTTAAAAATTATTATCTTTAAGTAATTGTACAAAGTAGTTTCAATTTAACATGTTAGTTTTTGAGTACAGTGCCTCTTGATCAATGTCACCCCTTCCAGCATTCTCTCCCATTCTTCCAACCCTATGCTTCCTCTCAATTTTTCTAGTTCTATTTTCACATATGTACATTGAATCGTATTAGTATTCCTCCATCATTCTCTCAATTTTTCTGCACATCCCTCCCCGTAAGCCTCACTCCTCTCAGACAAAACACATGTAAGCTTCCTGTTTTAATCTACTTGACTGTTAGTTGTTCAAAGGAGTTATGCCATTGGAAGCCTCCCCTGTATGTACTATGCTTTGTTAATTTGTTTATGTTTATGTGCATAGGAGCCTATATATATATTGATATATGTTTATAGTTTAGATCTGATGTCCACATATGAGGGAAAACATATGCTGTTTGTTTCTATGAGCCTGAATTACTTCACTTAACATAATTTTTCTTGGTTCATTCATTTCCCTGAAAATGACATAGCATTATTCTTCCTGATTGATGGATAAATTTCTGTTGTATATACATATAAATATTTTCATGTACACAGGCATAGACATATGCACTGTATATTCTTGATTGACTCATTCACTTCAGTGCATCTGGGCTGCTTTCAAAGTTTGTCCATGATGAATAGTATAAAAATAAACATAGGTGTGCCCTATGATCCAGCGATGCCACTCTTGGGTATTTATTCAAAAGATTACAAGTTAGGATACAATAAAGATTCTTTAAATCTATATTTTAATTGAATGTGGCAATTGCATGAGGGCATCATGTGTCAACACTTTGAATATGGATTTACAGTGGCTTAAAGGGCATACTTTGACCTGTAACATTTCTTTCACAAAAAACACATTATTATTACTTTTTAAAAATCAATTTTTATTACCTTTAAATAGCTGGATGAAATCGTTTCAATTCAATATTAAATTATTGGTACAATGTATGATGATCAGTGTCACCCCTTACATCATTCTCCTTCCCCATGTTTCCCATGAAAAACACATTTACTTAAACAGAAAAGCTACTGTACCCAATCATCACAGCTGCATGAGGTTGGCTGAAGGAGGATGATTGTGTGCCCCCAAGTACCATTGTCCTTCTTCATTGTTAGAGGCATGACATAGAATCTTACCTCAAGGCTGTAATTCTCAAAGTGCCTCTGCTCAAAACACTAAGATACTTTTCCTGGGCTGTTAAGAACATGAACATAACTTTTGAAAAGCCATTTATCTTCTTTTGTGACTGTGCTCTCAGATTTCATCAATAGTTCTGTCTTGTTTAATATTAGCCCTGACAAGTAAACTTTGCAGATGTAATTGTTCATAATGCCAGCGTTGATGTCCGTAGCAGATTCGGTATCTTGGGAAAAGAGGCGTGGAGGCATCAGCCAGCATTCTGTTTGCCTTCAGTCGGATATGCAATCCCTCACACGTGAGTCTTCAACATCTTTGTCTGACGAAACACAGATGCTACTAACTTTGATTTATTTTCATTGCCTTGAAAATCTGCCATATTCTGTATGGCTTATCCTACAGTGGAGTGCTTTTGTATTATTGGGTAGCTAGTTAGTCAAAGAAACAACCTAGTATCACAAAGTGAGCCATTTATTTTAGGATGTTTTCCAAAATTTAGATATTCCATCCAAACCCATTTCTTTGGTATCCATGGAACCATGGATATCCATGGGCTCTTCTTCAGATTTCTTTCTTTGTTTGTTTTTTTTTTTTTTGTCAGTCATGTGGCTTGAACTCTGGGCCTGTCCTTCAGCTCTTCAGCCCAAGGCAAGTGCTCTACCACTTGAGCCACTACCGGTTTTCTGGAGCTAAGAATCTCACGGACTTTCCTGCCTGGGCTGGCTTTGCACAGCAATCCTCAGATCTCAGCCTCCACAGTAGCTAGGATTACAGGCGTGAGCCACCACCATCGGGCTCTTTTTCAGATTTCCCAGCAGGTATCCTCACTGAAACCTTAAGCTGTTGTTTCATTTCAGTCATTTCTTCAGTGGACTAAAGTGAGAGCCACTCAGTTATGTCTCCTTGGTTAGATGTGCACACTGGGTCAGACTCCATTTGTCTCTACTACATAAGCAGCCAGACCGTTGCTCTTGTATACTGAAGTCTGCTCATGGGGATCTAGAATGCTTGAGCTCCAGCTCTCCAAAAGTTAAAACTGGGAAATAAGGGAGGTAGGTAGATCCCTACCACTTCAAGCCACCATTTCTCTTTCGATCTTGTTCCAAGAAGACCCATGTCCTAAGGAGCCAGACTCTTCACTTGGTTACAAGTGGCTTGATTGTAATTCTGTAGTAATGCTTGTCCGTGTAATGCTGTCCTTAGTTATTCTGTGGCTTGTGAAGCATAGATACCGTAGAAAAACCTCACTTCATATTGGTTTGTGTACTTTCTTTTCATTGCCATTTCTCATGTTTGCCATCCTATCTTGCTCCTTGTAAGTAGATCACCGACAGTTTAATCCTCACCTAAAGCTGTTTTTCAGAGAACACAGAGTAAGATGTGGCAATTTTAATAGCCTGTCTTTGCAATGGAATATTATACTTAAGAATGTTTTCTGGATTTATGGTCCATCGCAAAATAAGAGCTATAGAGTATCTTTGCATTTGTATTGGCAAAAAATTACAAAAGGCTATATGTAATATATGTGTTATATTTGTAACTATAATCTAAGTTTACTTGGTAAATAATACTCATGTAACACTATTTGACAAGAAATGTGCTCATTACCTTACTTATATAACTGTAACCCCTCTGTAATCACCTTTACAATAAAATAGAATTTAAAAAAAAGAAAAAGAAAGTTAGCATTTATTTTCCTTCATTGTGGAAACTGAAACAGGTCAAGGAGGTGACAGAATTTAACAATCAGGGTTCTACCTGTCAACTTCCTAGCTCTCATAAACAACAAGAGTAAGGGCCTGCCCGGCCTCATACACACTGTTAGTGACCAACACACACAGAAACATGCCACTTGTTTCTACAGATTTCCCAATAGGAGAACTTAAATTTAGTTGGAGGTACTAATCTAATTGGATCCCCAGAGCTTTCGTGATTCTTTTTCTGATACATCAGTAGATAAATTTTCATTCACTATTTGAAAATTGAAAACTTGGTTTAGATTTTTAACCGCCTACTTTTAAATCCTTGTTATGATGATAAAGAAGTGAATTTTTATTTTTTCTTAAATTTCTACTTTTTTAAGAGATAAATTTGAAGCTGTGTGCCAGTGACTGTAATCTTAGCTATTCAAGAGGCTGAAGTCTAAGAATTGTGGTAAGAAGCCAGCCATGGCAGGAAAGACCATGGGACTCTTACTTCCAGTAATACCCTGAAAAAGCCCAAAGTAGAGTTGTGGTTCAGGTGGTAGAGCACTAGGCTTGAGCACAAAGCTCTGACCCTGAGTTCAAGTCCCAGGACCAGCAAATAAATAAATAAACAAGCAAATTTGTTTTGTATGATTATTTTTTCTTTAAAAAGTTAATTCAGTTCTTTCACAGTTTAGGGATATCTAATGTGACATTAATTTTCTTATTTCTAAAATGGCTATGCATTTCATTAGAGGAACTTTTTTGTTTGAATTTAAAATTCAACTCATTAAAGCCTATGGGATAGAAATTGAAACTATTAATTTTTTTAAAAAAATCTGTGTGTCTTCCATTTCAGAACTTAAGCTCCATTCTAAGATATTGCATTAAATTTTTTGAAGTCTACTGTGCTTTGAGGACAATATTCTTTAATAAAGTCCAAAGAATGATGTAAAAAACTCACTATCCAAAGGAAGTATATGAGAGAGAGATTATCCCCTTTTATTACTGGTTACTACTAGAGAAAACTTTAATAAAGAAGATGTTTACCTCCCCCCAAATGGGGTATATACCTGGAACTGTGCAATAAAAAATCAAATAAAGTAGAAGAAAGCTGAAGCTATTATATTTCCCTCCTAGGACAGAACATCTTGTCCTTTCACTATTTTTAGGTAAAGAGCATTGAAGTCTAGGGTGATGGAATATATTTTCGATGGTGATTGTCCTTACTGCCTTACTCTAGCAAGGCCTTTCAAAAATACTTGTTCTAGCCATCTCGAGACTCATTACCCTTCATGTCATTAACAGAAAAAGGAATCAATTATATTTTGGTACAAAAATGCCTATCAGATATTACTTAGAAGATCTAATATAAAATATCGGTTATTTATTTAGCAACTGTAATTGAGATGGAAAAATCCTACAGTAAAGTTAGAGCTGAATAATTAGATCATTTGTTTGTTATCCAAACATTTGCATGATTTTGCTGTGTAAGAGTAGCAAACTCAGTAATGCCTTTTAGAATCTGAAGCATAATGGGCTACCATTAGAATGTCCAAGGTATGGTGTTTATTAATTGCTTACAATTACTGAAATTATCATTGGATTGAGTAATTGAATGTCCTTAATTGAAGCTGCTTCTTGGCAAGTGTCTTTCATGTGTAGAATCATTTTTATCAGCTAAATGGAACCTTCTGAAACTGATTTGCAAATCAATTTTATTAGAAATGATCAAGTAGCACTAATTGTTGTGCTTTGCTGCTAATGAACTCAAATAATTAGAGCAGTTGATTTAACACATTTGAAAAAGGGCTATGATGCTAACTGTAATGATGAAAATTTTTGCTTAATTTCTGGTAGTAGTACTCTCTATTTTGCTTTGATTTATCAGCTACATAAATACTGGAAATACTGGGCATCATGAGCAAGCTGAATTGTAAGTTTACATTCTGAAGTTTTCAATAGTCTGTTTTTTTCACTTATTAGACATCTACCATTTTGTTTATGTGCATCAATTTATTAAAGTAGGTGGATAGATTTGACAAGTAAATATATAAAACTTTGAAAGCACTGTGGAAATTTTAAAAATGTGAAACAAATGAAGAAAAATTTAGTAAAGTAGATGAAAGATAAAGTTTAAGTTTCATATATTGATGTTCAGTTTATTATAAACCATTAACAATGATACCCTTGTAGGAAGTAGGTCAAAAGATTTATAAAGGAGTTGAAAAGTGTAATATGCCAAAAACCTTAGGAAAAGAAGTCCAGTTTTACTAATGGTCAAAAAATAGAAGTTAAAACAATGAAATACCATTGTATAAAAGTTGTATGTTTTCTTATGTGGATGCTAGACTTAAAACACAAGTATATATATATATATATAGAGAGAGAGAGAGAGAGAGAGAGAGAAAGACAGAAACAAGAAAACAGGCATAGGTATATGACATGCTTGTAATTATTGAACTGTTTGAGAGGATTAGGAAGGGAAAGAGAATTTTTGAGATTGAACAATACAATACCAAAATTCAGAGCACCTGTGAATGAGGAGAGTAAATGAAACTCACTGAATAATAGAGGATAATGAGGAAAGGGAGAGGGAAAGTAAGAAAGAGGCTAATCTGATTAAAATACTGTATATGCCTGTTTAACATCTTTTGGTGAAACCCCTTTGAACAATTAGCATACACTGAACAAATGAATGATAGGCAATGTCATATAATGTGATTGGTAGTGTAATATTATGTAATATTGGGGGAGAGGTTCTGGAGGGAGATGAAAAGTTAATGGAGAGGGAGAAGTAGGGTGAATGTGATCAAAATACTTTATGTATGTGTGTGAAGATGGAACAATAAAACAGGTTGAGATTGGTTTGGAAGAGAAGGAGGGGGCAATGAAGGAGAGTGTGGAGGAGGTGGTCAAGGTACGATATATGTGCATATGGACATATCAAAATGATATCTTGAAAACTTTTTGATGCTAGTAAAAGTGTGAAAAAGAAAGACATAAAAATGCAAAAAAGCTATTAACTTTAGGTGAAGAAATCCAATTTTAGTAATGCTCAATAACATGCAAATTAAAGCAAGGAAGTGCCATTTTAAATGAAATGCAAGTATGTGTTGTTGGTTCAAATTCAAGTTATTATAAATTTTCCTGGTAAGCAATTTGAGATTCCTTTTTTGGCAGTGTCATAAAGCTTGAACTCAGGGCCTGGCTGCTGCTCCTGAGCTTTTTTGTTCAAGGCTAGCACTCTACTACTTAAGCCATACCTCCCTCCACTTCTGATGGTATATGAGTGTGTGTGTGTGTGTGTGTGTGTGTGTGTGTGTGTGTGTGTGTGTGTGTGTGTGTGTGTGTGTGTGTGTGTGTAATTGGAGATAAGAGTCTCATGGATTCCCACCAAGACTCACTTTGAACTGCAGTCTTCAGATCCCAGCCTCTTGACTAGTAGCTAGGATTTCAGGTGAGAGCCACTGATGTCAGACTAAGCTTAATGACTATGGAAACTATATTGCTACATTCATTATATGTATCCAGTATTAGCATTAATTATTTTATTACTTTAAATTGTATCTTAAGATCTTCATATGCAAATACAGGGCAATGTAAAACAAAAATCTGAACCAGGGTTTAATTCCAGGATCTTATGCTTGCTGGATTTGACTTGCTCAGCTGGTACTCTACTACTTGAGCCATGCCTTTATTCTGGCTGTTTGATGGTTATTTGTTGAATATGGTGTTTTCATTGACTTTTCTATCTGGCTGGCGTTAAACTATGATCTTTTAGATCTTAGCCTCTCAACTTAATACAAATATTCTCTTTTTTTCTTCAAGTGTTAGCTAGAATTTATTTGAGTATAGCATCGTTAAAGTAGGAGGAAATAGAAAAGAGGGAGAAACATTTCCTGTTCTCCATTCTTGATTCAAAACACATGGTAGTCTTAGAAATGTTTGCCTAGTTTTGATATATTCAGATAGACGTGAAAACATATCTGACAAGGACTTGGGGAGATATAAATGAAAATATCTTGCTTTATAAATTCTACAAACTCATTCTTTCTTTCTGGTATATATACATATATAAATGGATCAAGAAAATGTGATATATATCTATACATATATATATATATATACGTGGTATATATATGTATATATGTATATATACGTATATGTATATATACGTATATATACATATATACATATACGTATATATGTATATATATGTATATATATATGTATAAATATCACATTTTCTTGATCCATTCATCTACTGAGGAGCATGTGGGTTGGTTCCATATCTTAGCTATGGTGAATAGTGCTGCGATAAACATAGTTGTGCTGGTAGCTTTAGTATGGCCACCCCTTGTGTTAGGAAATGGGAAGACTTGGAAAAAAACATATTAAGTGAAGTAAGCCAGACCCAAAGAAATATAGGTCCCTGGTTTCCCTCATTTGCAATTATTAGTAGATGTCTAGGATAACTTTATCAGATGAGTAGAAAAGGTAAAAAACTATGTACATATGACCATATAAGATGATGCTAAGTGAAATGAACCCCAAGTTATGGACACAAGAGGTCTTTCTTTGTTGTTATTGTTTTTAATGTACAATGTGATTTTTTTTTTTGTTTCCTCTGTATGTTCTTCCCCCTATGGTATATGCCCTATTGTTACTGTACTTGATTTTGGTACCCTGCAAATTGTATATACATTTATCTAATTTGGGGAGAGGAAGGGGAATAACAAAATGCTGAAACAAGGACACAGGATGACCCATTGCAACAATGATTCCCGCAAGCCACTATATTGGAAATGTACTTTATGACTTCTCGGGGGTGGGGGGATGGGGCAAGAGTGAGAGAGGTGAGGGAGGGAAGGGACAGTGGGAGAACAGCAAAGGAGGCTAACATGCTGGACCAGAAATGCACTCATCACGTTACTCATGTAACTGTAACCCCTCTGTGCAGGATCTTTACAATAACATAAAATTAAAAATAAATTCTACGAACGAATGGATTATGTGTCATACTTGTTAAACTAGATAAAAAAAAATGGAAGTTTGTGTTACCTTGCTTACCACCAGGCTGTTTTTCCAGATTCAGTCTGGATTGCTCTCCCATGCCTTCTTTGTAGTAACCATGATCTCTCATCTTGTAAAGTCCCACTGTGCCTCCTCTTCCTAGGAAACATCTTCTTTCTCCCATCCTCCAGCGTGTCCTTTCTTCTTGTGCTTTTTAGTCCACAAATAAATCCTCTACAAAATAGTAAGTTCACAGAGGGCTGGAAGTACAGCATATTCATTACGCTACCCCTAGCATCTGACAGATAGGAAATGAATATTTGTTGAATTAGTTAATAAAATAAAAATATGTCAGGCTCACTTCTACGGATTTCAAAAGCTGTTAGAGGATCAGAAAAGTGTGAGAGATGATGCAGAGAGAACTACAAGTTAGTATTTTCTTTGGTAATGTCTTACAGAATATTAGAAGTAACCTAGGTCAGCTACCAATTCAGTAATATGAATTCATGATAAAAATTAACAAGAAATCTGAATAGCATAATAACAGGTGGTAAGGAAGAGTGGCATCCCAAATGAAGCCTGCCAAGATTTAAAGCAAAGAAGAGCTGGAGTAAGAATGGATTTAAAAACATATTCCTGTTGATCCAAAGTACCTATCCTGAAACCATGGCTGCCTTTACAGTTCTCTTATAGAAATAAGAAAGTAAATCATTGTTCTGGTTGTCATCACTCTTGGTAGATTTCTCCAACAACAGCATAATCACAAACTTTTTAGCTTTCTGATTTATAATCTTACCTTCTTATAAGCACCTCCCTAAATTTGCTTCATCTAATTTATACTGCTAAGCTATAAGACACTAGCACCATTTCTTAATAAATTCATTGCTATAAACTAAATTAATAGCACCACCAAAAATCATCTCCTTGTGTCAGATGGAGAGCAGATTTGCCAGACTAATTCTCATACTTTAACTGGATTTTACTAGAGTTGTGTTCCATGAATCTTTAATACTGCAAGACAATGCTTGTGTATTCATTCATTCTGGTCTTCTTGAGTTGGCATAAAAAAATGCTCGAGACTGGGTGGCTTAAACTTCGAACTTATTTTCTTATAGTTCTGGATGTTAGAAATTTACTCTAGGTGCTAGCAAGCGTTGATGTCCAGTATGTGCTCTACCACTTGAACCAGTAAGGTCTGTTCTTTTGCTTGGGCTAGCCTCAAATAGCAACCTCTGTCCAAGTAGTTGGGATTACAGGATAGACTGTCTGCCTTGCCCTCTTCATCTTGGACCATAGTCCTGGTAGATCAGAATCTCCTGCAGATAGCCACATTAAATGTTGATTACATCCTTAAAGATTTTATCTTCAAATGCAATCTCACTGGGGGTTGACTTCCACATCTGAACTTTAGGAGGAACACAAGTCAGTCCCTCTAAGGACTAAGACAGCTTTTCCATGCCCCTTAATGCAAAGAAACTTCAGATTGGCCCCTTGTCTCTAGGACCGGATTACTCTTTATTTGGATACTGTACAGAGGGTTACAGTTACCTGAGTAAGGTAATGAGTACATTTCCTATTGAGCATTGTTACCCCTCCTTTGTTTTTCCCCTACCATCACTTCCCTGCCCACCTCCCCAACTCTTCCCCCTCCCAAGTTGTAAAGTTCATTTTCAACAAAAAAAATTACATAAGCCGGGCGCTGGTGGCTCACGCCTGTAATCCTAGCTACTCAGGAGGCTGAGATCTGAGGATCGCGGTTCAAAGCCAGCCCGGGCAGGAAAGACCGTGAGACTCCTATCTCCAATAAAACCATCCAGAAAACCGGAAGTGGCGCTGTAGCTCAAGTGGTAGAGCGCTCGCCTTGAGCTGAAGAGCTGAGGGACAGCGCCCAGGCCCAGAGTTCAAGCCCCACGACTGACAAAAAAAAAAAAAAAAATTACATAGTACATTCAAAACAACAGCAACAAAGATAAAACCTCTTGGGGTTCATTTTACTTAGTGTCATCTTATTGGTCATTCGTACATAGCTTTTGATTACTCTTTTAAAAGATCAATTACATCAGAAAAAGGTGAAACTTTCCAAAACCCTTTGAGATGTAAAATTTTATGAAAGCTTTTAAATAGTTTGAAAATGTAGGGACTAGTGAGCCTTTTGAAATGTAAGCAGCATGAAGGTCAGCTTTCTTAATCTCTAAGAGAGCTACTAGTGCAAAAGTCATGAGGAAAAGTAAGAGAAAGTTTACTTTTCCTTTGGTAGTCAATTGACTTGCAGATGGCCCATGAAAGTCCCTCACCCTCAGTATAATCCTTGGAAATTCTTTTGTTTCAGAGGTGTTACACTCAGTTCTAAACTCCCTCTCTCTCTCTCTCTCTCTCTCTCTCTCTCTCTCTCTCTCTCTCTCTCTCTCTCTCTCTCTCTCTCTCTCTCTCTCTCAGCAGTGGCCTTGAAAGAAATATCTGTTTCATATTTGATACTGTCCACTGCAGCTTTTGCACTAACACATTATACAAATGTACACATAAATTATTATGCTACAAATATTGAGTGGTGTTAATGGTAATAACACTTTTTATTTCAGCTACTCTTTCTGCCCTTTCAGATAATCTTCCTGCTAAACTGCTTTACAAACCTGAGCCTCCTGGGCTCAGGGACATTGCCTTAGGCTTCCAGACAAGTTTACACACACCAGAGACACACACATCAGTCAATGTTTGCCTCATAATATCTACACAGTTTCTGTTCTCTTTCCTCATTTCTTTTGTTTTTCTTACATGTTTCACCTTTTGAGAATGTCCCTTTGTCCCTTTCCTCACATTCTGTTTTTCCATATACTAATCAAATATATAATTTTTTATGGATTCTAATTTTTAAATTTTATTGTCTTTTTTATTAATGTGTTTCTTATTGTGAAAATACCATACAGAGGGGTTACAATTACATGAGCACCATAATGAGTACATTTTTTTTTTTTTTGTCAGTCCTGGGGCTTAAACTCTGGGCTTGGGCTCTGTCCCTCAGCTCTTCAGCTCAAGGCTAGCGCTCTACTACTTGAGCCACAGCGCCACTTCTGGTTTTCTAGTAGTTTATTGGAGATAAAAGTCTCACAGAGTTTCCTGCCCTGGCTGGCTTTGAACCGAGATCCACGATCTCAGCCTCCTGAGTAGCTAGAATTACAGACGTGAGCCACTGGCACCTGGCTTATTATCAAGCATTGTTGCCTACTCCTTTGTTTCCTCTTACCATCCCTGCCCTTTATGTACATAAGGTCTTGTACATCTCATTGTTGCAATGGGTCCACCTGTATCCCTATTTAAACAATTTGTTTTTTTTCCCTTCCCCTCCACAAATTATACCAACGTCAAATACAGTGAAAACAGGGGGAGGGACATACAAAGCAACAAAGAAATCATCTTATAAATATGTTAGAAACAATAGCAAGAAAGAAAAACCATTTCAGTCCTTATCTTGGGGTTCATTTTGCCTAACATCAACTTGTCTGATGTATTCTGCTTGTCTCAGACATATACTAGTTATTGCAAATAAGGGAAACCATGGGACCTATGTTTCTTTGGGCCTGGCTTACTTCACTTAATATAATTTTTTCCAAGTCTTTCCATTTCCTAACAAATGGAATAATATTCTTTCTGATGGAGGAATAGAATTCCATTGCATATATATACCACATTTTCTTGATCCATTCATCTACTGAGGGGCATCTGGGTTGGTTCCATATCTTAGCTGCAATAAACATAGTTGTGCTGGTAGCTTTAGTATGGTCTTGTTTGTGATCATTTGGTTAAATGCCCAAAAGTGGGATTGCTGGGGTCATAGGGGAACTCTATGTGGAGTCTTTTGAGGAGCCTCCATATGACTTTCCAAAGTGTTTGAACAAGTTTACATTTCCACCAACAATGCAGTAGGGTTCTCTTCTGTCCACATCCCCTCCAGCATCTGTTGTTATTAGAGTTATTAATTATAGCCATTCTAACTGGGGTGAGGTGGTATCTCAATGTTGTTTTGATTTGCATTTCTTTTATGGCTAGGGAGGTTGAGCATTTCTTCATGTGTCTATTGGCCATTCTTATTTCCTCTTCAGAGAAGTTTCTCTTTAAGTCTTTAGCCCACTTATTTATTGGGCAGTTGTTTCTTTGAGGATTTGTTGTTGGGGGATTTAATTTTTTGAGTTCCAGGTATATTTTAGATATGAGACCCTTGTCCATTGTATGACTGATGAAGATCTTCTCCCAATCTGTGGGCTTTCTATTGATCTTGCTAGCTATGTCCTTTGCCATGCAGAAGCTCTGCCATTTCATGCAATCCCAATTGTCAAAACATTCTTTGATTTGTTATGTTTCCGGGTCTCTATTGAGAAAATATCGGCCTGTGTCTAGGAGCCCTAGAGTTTCTCCTATTCCTTCCTGTAATGTTTTCAGGGTGTCTGCTTTGACTCCGAGGTCTTTGATTTATTCAGAGTTGATTCTGGTGCAGGGTGATATATAAGGATCTAGCTTTAGTTTTCTACAAGTGATTAACCAATTTTGCCAGCACTATTTACTGAAGAGGCTGTCTTTCTTCTATTCTATTTTTTTAGCTCCCTTATCGAAGATTAGATGACTATAGGTCTGTAGGTTCATTTCTGGATTTTCAATTCGATTCCATACATTGTATTCTTGACTGCCTTCTCCCCTTCTCCTCCACTTCATTCATCTACCCCTTTCCCACTGACCCCTCCACACCTCTTTTACATACCTCCTTCCTGAGATTTATTTTGTTGAACTTTGACTTTGCCTTTCTATGAAATCCCACTAGTTGAGTTCTCCTTTGACTCTATTGTGTTTCAGTTAATACATTTGTGCATGCTACCCCACCTTAACTTAGAAGCTAAATCTGGCTTCTACATATAAAAGAAAACATGCATCCTTTTGTCCCTCTGGGCTTGAGTTACTTCACTTAGCATGTGATAGGGCTTATCAAACCTCACGTGGTCAGAGTTTACTCTTAGCTTCCATAACTCTATTTTGCTTTTGTGATTCCATCTTAAGGTAGGACTTCACTCCTACCCTATGCTCTGACATTTAAAAATATATGTATCCACTGTCTATGTTCCTAAGTAACGGGTCCTAGAAACAAATGATCCTAGAACAGGGCATGCTGCCCTAGCTCAATGCTGTGTTTGACTTCTGTAACTTCTTGGCTTGCACCTTCAGGAACGAACTGTTAGGGACTTTCTATCCCTGAGCAAACAAGGAGGTGGGTTTTCTCCTTGCCCTCAGACCAAGCTTAGTATTACACTTTGGGCACTAACTTAAATTCATAAACTATAATAGCAGCACCATCAAATATCATATCCTTGTGTCAGATGGAGGCCAAAGTTGCCAGATTAATTTCCATACTTCAACTGAACTTTATTAGGGTAGTTTTCTGATTAATCCCTAATAATGTAGTAGCTGGCCAGTTAATAAAGACTTTCTCTTGGCTGTACTTTGTGTCTATGTAGTCTCTCCTGGTGGCTTATCTCCCCCCCCCCCCCCCCGCATCAACAAACATAATTTTTTAGGTCTTACCATTTCTTTACAAATGGTGCAATATCATTCTTATTCTTTATAATTTTCTTTGTCTCTACTGGTGACTTTATTCTCTCTCTTCCCCTACCACCTAATAATTTTTATAATGATTTCTCTAAGGGATAATTTTTTTCATTCCCTTTTATGCAAAGAATGTATTCTAGGGAATATTATTGCACAGTCATGTAATGAAGTGGGGATGCTGAGTCTAACAGGTGCCATCTGGGCCATGTGGTGGATAGGGATCTGGATTTAACTGGTGCCATCTTGGCTTCATGGTGGAAGAAGGGGAAATCCCACCTCCCAAGTGAGGGCATGCCTGAATTCCAGGGGCTGGGGCCGGGACTTGAGTGATGGGTTATTGGACTTGTCAGTCCTATGTTTTTAAAGTTGGGAGTTTCCTGTGATCCTGCCCCCTGATCTGACCCTATTTTAGGGTCAGACCAGCTCAGAAGCCATGACCCCATACCTTGGGCTCCTGTCCTGTCTCCTGGCTCTCCTCTGGTCAACATGGCATGGCACTTCAGCTCCTCATTGGAGTTGATCTTGTTTGTTGGTATTGTATTTCTTCTCTTTCTTTCCTTTGTGGATCTCATGGCTCAGTTTGCTAACAGTGATAAATGTATTTGCTGGGCTGAAGATTTTTGTGACAGGAGTCCATCTGCAGATACTGGCTTTTAAATAAAGACTCCTGATTCCATCTCTAAAATTATGGCTACTCTGTTTTCTCCCCATAGAACAGTAATATCTCAGAACAAACCACTCCCAACCTCAGTGGCAGGGAGAAGCATTAATCTGTTGTTTCTTCCAGCTGCAGATATGGGGATAGTTGGGTGATCAAGGTTGTTTATGGGTTGGTTTCCAGCTTACAGAAAAGTACTCCAGGAAATAGAAACAAGATTTTTTTCTTTTTTTCCTGTTTCTGTTTTCTTTTCCTTTTGTCTTGTTTGTTCCTTTATCTGTTTTGGAGAGGGTAAGAAGAGGCATAGAAATAGTGGGACAGAGTGTGAACAAGTGCAGCAATGGTACTTGTAAGGTTCGCTGGAAGGAAACTGTCACATGATCAGTGCTACAAAAAAAAAAAAAAAAAAAAAAAACCCAGGCAACACCAAACAAAATACAAGGCAAAACTCAAAACACAAAATCTTTGACCACACACAGAATTTCTTACACATAACTAGGACCTAGGTAGGAAGAACAGACTATGTTTAGATATCTTTGCTAACAATACTGACTGGACATTATATTGAAAAGGAACTATACAACCTGGGTGTGGGGACAGGAGGGAAGACTGGGAGAGGGTGAGAGGAGTGGCATTGTTCAAAAAGAAATGTACTCTTTTTATTGTAAAGGTGGTATACAGAGAGCTTTCAGTTATATCAGGCGGGTTATGAGTACATTTATTTTTGAACTGTGTCCCCTCTTCCCTCATTTTCTACCAGTTATTCCATCTCAACCTCCTCCCCCACAAGTTGTATGGTTTATTTTTTAACATCGTGTCTAGTGAGTGCCACTGCTGCATTTGTTCACAACTTTGTCCCACCAAAGAAACGTAGTCTTTATCTGACATGTAACTAACGCCTCTGTATATCACTTTTACAGTAGCAATAAACTTCAAAAAAACCTGAAGAAAACTAAAAAAGAAAAATATTTCTATTAAACTGTCTTTCTTAGTTATTGTTTTTTCCTCTGTGGTGAACCTTGTACTATCAATCAAATTGCAAAATATTTGGGATTTAGTAGAAGAACTTAATTGACCTTCCTAAATCCTATTTTTGTTTAGTACTTGATATCTACGGATTTCTTATCTTTATGTCATAAGTTGTGCTTAGAATAGTTTTAAATATCCTCAATTAGGCATTTTGGGAGTTTTTTATTAACTATATGTATTAGAGTATGAAATATCCATACTGATGTAAAAATTAGGCTTCCTGGTTCTAGAGCTATAATCCTCTTCTCAACTACTTTCTCTGATGATCTTTAATTATAATTAGGTAAAGGAATGGCATTTTCTTAATGCTTAAACAGCTTTTGTTTCATTCATAGATTTCTCAAAACTTATGAACAGTGAGGAAGAAGAACAAAGCACAACTTACAAGTTTCTAGATCTTATAGGTGGGTTATTATAAGCTCTCCAAATTCATATATAATAGGAGGATAGGCAACTGGGATGAAAGAGTTGAGACAGTTTTGGTCTCTCTGATGGGAGTTAGGCATGGGTATTTCAAATGTAAACCTTTGGCTTGGCAAATTTGTATTTGAGGCTGTGGATATTATCAGCTAGCAAGTGGATATAGAGCTGTGAATGAAAATCCCTTAAAGGAGTATTTAAGAACAGTAAGCTAGTAAAAATAGGAAATGGCTGTGTGAGATAAGAAATTCTCTTGTAATCTTGAACTTTCCTCTCACCCATATGATTGATGGATGTACGCTGTCCTCTGGTAGCTGGGATCCATATCATCTCTATATGTGATGTTATCTCACAGGCTGCTTCCAAGTCACAAGAACAGAGGGAGCTAGCCTGAAGGAGTTAGTAACTGCTGCATCCTAGAGGTAATCCATGTGATTTGTAGTCATAGTTCATCAATGAGAAAGTCATTTCATCTCATTCATACTTTCCCAAAAATAGTCTAGAGAGTATAATTAAGCACATGTGATTTTTGACCAATGCTGTCTGTCACTATCCAACGATTGGAGTCTAGAATCAGAATGTCAGGGTCTAAATCCTGATCCCACCATGCATTAGGTCATGGCATTGGAGGAGTAACTGTCATAATGTGCCACAGTCATTCCACAGCCCATAAAATGAAGAAATAATAATACCTATGGGCTGGAGATATAGCTCAGTGGTAGAGAATTTGCTTTGTATGTGGGAGGCCCTGGATCCCCTCTCTAACACTTCAAAACCAAAAACCAACAAAAAAGTACGTATTTTATTTATCTGTTTATTTGCTTGTTTAATTTAGTTCTGAAGAAGTTTTCATTAATATACTAAACCTTCTCAAGTAATTAATTATTATCATTATTATTTGTCATTATCATTCTTATATCATACCCTTTATATACACCTTTCTCTGGTTATCTGTCTTATTATTGTATTGATTTTTAACTTGGCTTGAGTCCTTCATAGCCCAGTTAACAGACAGTTGAAGAAATGAAAACCAATTTCTTTCTGGTCCTAGGCTTCTTTATAAATATTTTAGTAGTTATCTTAACCAATTTAATTTTATATTTGTTCTGACATTTTATGATAACCATAAGCCTAATTAAAAATATTGTTATTGTAGAGTTGATATACAGAGGAGTTACAGTTATATAAATCGGGTAAGGAGAAATGAGTACAATTCTTTTAGAACCATGTCTCCCTTTCCCTTGCCCTCTCCCTGTTTTTGCCTACTGTTTCCACCCACAAGATGTACAGTTCATTTTTTACAGTATCTAGGGTACCACTATTGTATTTGCTCACCCTGGTTCCAGATGTCCTCTTCTTCTTCTTTTTTTAACTTGCAGATCTGTTACAAAACTAGCCCAGTAACAGCTGGAGTATGCTAGTATTAGATTGTAACCACAAACACTTGTAGAAGCAAAAATTGCACTAGATGGAGTTAAACTGGCAAGGAACTCTTTATTCAAGGCTCTTAGCAAAAGGAGATGCTACAAATCCATCTTAACTGCATTAAAGCAAGCAGTGAGGGAGATTTTAAAGGTAGTGGGAGGTAATGTTGGGGGTGGATCTGAGTTTGCTAACTGATTTTGCCCGAAGGAAAAGTAGTCTTCAAAGTAGTAATTTTACAACTTAGAACAAGGTACCCACCAGAGCTAGGCACTTACCTGAGGCTGGAGTAGCTTCTTTCCTTGATGATTACTTTTCAAAGGGGACAGCTCCAAAGGCCTTTAGAATGGCATTCCTAGATCTTAAAACTGGTAAGAAGTTTTGAAAATATTTTACATCATAAAGAGGCATAGAAAGAATTGAGAAGTTTTTCTAAAGGCAACACTCCAGGAAAAGGGAGGTCAGGAAGCTACCAGGGAGAAGACTGTAAAGCTTGGTTAGGCAGAGGAGACATTAAGACTCTCTTGGTCACACTACACATTAACTAAGAGAGGTGAAGAGCAGTCAAGGGAGTTTTGATATGACTTTCTTTTTCCCGTTGAATAAAAGCAAAGCTCTCAACTCTGGTTCCTTTGTATATGAAGCTTCCTTTTACTTAGCAGTTTAGATTGCATGCTTTTTATCACTGTCATCCAATGCTTGCACCACCAAGGAAGATATTTAACATGAATTTTGGAAAGATGTAGTTTATACTTTGAAGGACCAGAAAATGCTCAGTAACTATATAAAAAAATTAAAAAAGGACTTCAGAGTTCAACACAAATAGCTCCATCTAGATAACAATAATAAAAAGAAACCTGTCAAAAATAATCTTTTCACTCAAACTGGGAACAAATAAAGGAGAATGGTAAGCCACAGCCACCACAGGACTGAAACAGATTTGTTATTTCACAGAACGATTACTTCAGGAAGCAATATGAGCCAATAGTGGATCCTTGGATTTTGGAGTGGTTTCTGCTTGTGGGGAAGCCTATAGCAAAATAACCAGCCTTTTTATCATTTGTGGTTTGCTTCTGTAGGTAAATAAATGACAGCTGGAGTTATTTATACAAAGACCAGATGTGAATATTTTGGTAGAGAGAACAGTTGTATCATAATTCATCAATGTACGGTTTTTACTTTAGAGAAATCTCAGAATTCTTGGCCAAAAGAAAACAAATTGTTTCAGAGAGAACAATCACAAAAATGTTTGGACATAGCTAAGTCTTTCTAGAGGGACCAGCAGTGCTTAAAGGAGATTTGGCAGATGGAATTAAAATGTGGTATCGATAGAAAGTCCAGTTTTCATTCTAAATGAATGGTTCAATTTAGTGAAACCACATATGGGCTCATATTGGAACTATTTTCTTCGTTAATTGCTTATTATAGCCCTAAGAAATATCAAACAAAAAATTGTATCACAGATTTACCTCAGATGGCAGCATCACCTTGGGCATAGCTTGGCCAGGTTTCTGATTAAGCATGGCATGGCCAGATGTGATATAGCATTATAATCACCTTTATGGAGAAGGCTAGAAATACGACATGGAAAACGTGTTATTATTATTCCTTGCATGTGAAATGTCTATTTTTTTCTTTTTGGGCCATATTTAAAATGATTATCTTTAAGAATTTGAATAAAGGGGTTTGAAATCAACATATCAGTTTCTAAGCACAATAATAGAAATATATTATATATTATATTATATGTATTATATATTATACATATTATATATTATATATTATATATTTCTGATCCTGGGGCTTGAACTCAGGACCTGGACACTGTCCCTGAGTCCCTTTATGATCAAGGCTAGTGATCTACCACTTGAGCCACAGTTCTACTTCTGGATTTTTCTGAGTAGTTTATTGGAGATGAGTCTCATGGCCTTTCCTGCCCATGCTGGCTTTTGGACTGTGATCCTTAGATCTCAGCCTCCTGAGTAGCTAGTATTATAGGAGGAAGCCACTGGCACCCAGCTATTTTAGATTCTTCATCTCACTTTATTCTTATTCTGAATGTTGGATTCCAATCACATATATAAGCAATTAAGAGACTGACTAACAACAGACTACCCAAGAGAGTTACATTCCCAGTCTGGTGGAACAGGTCCTCTCCTCAAACTTCTGATGACTTCACTAGGGTCTCTGTAGAAGCAGAAGAACATGTCAGATCATCACCAGGCTTTGAAAAAATTCTTTTATTAGAAAGCTTTGTGGATGAATTAGTTGTCTAAGATATATTTTTTGAGGATCCTCCATACTGCTTTCCAAAGTGGTTGAGCAAGTTTACACTCCCACCAACAGTGCAATAGGTTTCCTTTTGGCCACATCCCCTCCAGCATCTGTTGTTATTAGATGTGTTTTTGTGTGCAGGTTGTGTCAGCAGGTGAGCAAGTACAGTGCTCCATGTTTGCTGAGAAATTTCCTTTAAATCCAGTATTGAGAACTCTTCTCAATGCTGACTACCTCAAGATTTGATGCAGATCATTCCTCGTGTAACAGCTGCAGAGTGATATTATGGTGTGAGTCTTTGTCCAGAGGACCCATGTCTCTGGGATTTCCCCTTCTTCCCATCCATTTGTTTTCCTAGGTGCCCTGATCTAGGTTAGGACTCAGAGCTCATGTGGATGAACACACACTCAAAGTTCAAATCTCTCACACATATGTACCCTAGTGTTTCTTAATGGTAACTTCTGTAATTGCCTTCTTAACTGTAGACACAATGATATTTAAATAAAATGTGATAATTTCCTTGAGAAAATAATATTGGAGGAATAGTATCTAAAAATAAACAACTAATAATAATTTGGGTAAAGCTTTTTTTTTTTGCCCTGAAATAAAATCTACTATAGAGCCAGGGAAAAGAAGCAAGGAATTAGATATGTATGTTATATGGGCTTTGCTTTAATTCTACTTCATAGGAAACAATCCTTAGTGTAGACTTCTTTTCAAAAAGACATTTTTAGGTTTGGGGTGATGATTTAATTTAAGGAAACAGGAATAGTTATGTGACATTGTATATATACTAATGATATTAGCATGCATATTAATATGTATATTTTTATTTGTTCTGCTTAATCAAGAAATAGGAAGCTCTAGCTACATAAATTAAGGTACCTGTTGAGATTTTTGTGATTCTTAACATCCGATGCCATGGTTTTACTGTTTGCTGTTATAACCAAAGTGTGGTCAAAATTCTCTCCAGGAAAATCATGCTTTCTCTATTGCAAGGCTCTGTGAAAGGAAGCCTCATGAACTTCTTAGTCCTTACCTAGTAGTTTTAAATGGCCTCAGATCAGAAGAATAGGAAAGGGATTTGACCAGGCAGTGTAAAAACATCAAACGAGGTCCTATCATGCAGAACAGAAATAAAAAAGTGAGCATGGCTTTTCCCTGAAGCCCTAGAACTTGGGCTCAAACTTTGCTCCTTTAAGTGTGTGAATTTGGCCCATTGAAGCTGAAATCCAGTTAGCTGCAGGGGATAGCTTAGTAGTGGTTATGTAAACATCTCAGGCTCCTGCAGCAGTTCCTGATTTCCCAGAGGAAAGATTCAGGAAAAGCAATGAAGTACTCCATATCCTCCAGGAAAGGTTTGTATTTTGTAGCTTTGGATGGTGGCACCATTTGGGAAAGTTCTGGTAGCTTTAGGGACTTTAGGGGCCTACTTGGAGGAAGTAGGTTACTAAAGGCATGATCCTGGGGGCTGACTCTTGTCTCTTTGTACACCATGAGGTGAATGGTCTCTGCCATGTGCTCCTGCTGCCTGCCAGGGTGCTCTGCTTCACCAGAGACCCAGAATCAATGGAACCAAGGACTGTGGGATTGAAACCTCTGAAACCATGTAACAAAATAAGTCCTTAAGTTCACTTTCTCAGGCATTTATTCTAGATAGCTCATACAATGAGTGTAAACAAATAGTGTTAGTCTGGAGGAGGGGAGTCATTTGGGGTTTATTAAATCTAAGTATTTTAAATTACTAACAAATAAAAAATAATAAGCCTATGCATGAATAATGTATAGACCCACGGGAGAAGTTATAAAAATGAAAGAATAGAAATGGGAGAAAAAGAAATGAAAGAAGGAAGAAGGAATCTTGTTCTTGGAGGGTGCGGTAGAGAATGCTTGGGTTTGGGAGACTGTGTACTTTCTGCTTTGCTGTTTACTGGTTCTCACTTGGACTGACCAAATCTTGGTTTTCTTTTTTATAAAATGAAGAATGTTTTCTACTTAATTCATTTGATTGTTAATAATGAATGAATCATAAGATACGTAAATACTTTGTGTGTTACTCTAGCACATAAAAAATGTTCAGCAAGTGGTTCATCTTCTGCCTGTATTTGCTTTCAGAGTGTGAAATGGTCGGCTTCACCTAAATGGATTTTATGGCTCAGTGGATTAGCTACTTCCTGTATTTTCTGTTATCCACCAGAAAAATGCCTTTTTCCAGCTGTTGGGAGGGTCAGATGAAATTGACCACAGTGCACTGAACAGGCAAAACCTATACCATTACAAGTCATTATGAAACTACAGAGGCAGAACTGCTGGTAGGGACTGTATCTAAAAACATTCTCAAATTAAAATTTTTTTTGTTTCCCTGTGCTATTGTTTTACCTTCAGATAGAGTTGATTCAAAAGAATTTAGATGACTTTGATGTCTATAAAGCTAATGTGTATATTTGGGCCACCTTTTTCCCTCCTGGGGGTTGATGCTTTCATTGCTGACTAGCTTTGGGCTGCTTATTTTATTTCCTACTCATTTTATTGTTATCTCTAAGCAAAGGAGTCACCACTTAAGAAAGCAGTTTATGAATACACCACATCTTGATCCACACTCTTACTTTCATGGCTTTCACTCACCTATCCCTACCCACCCTTTCCCTTACTTTTCTTAATAGTACGTATATCTGAATTCTTGATTCCATTCTTAAATAACATGGTTTTAAGTATAATTACAGTGTGGAAAATGATAACCTGGATTAATGGCATTAAGTACAAAGCTGGAAAAAAAAGGAAGACTCCAAAGCACATTGCCTAATGAATATCGTATAATTGAGTTTGACAGCTAAGCTATAATAGTACAATACTGGGCAGATGGCTACTTTCAACCCAAATTAAATAACTTGTTTAAAAAATACTCCAGTCCACACTGAACTTGTTTTTTCTGGATGTTAAGAATTTGAGTTGATAAAAATAGGTCTGTATGAAGTCATTCATTCAGTATATCAAATATATATCTATCAAAATTGTTTTGCTTAATTTTATTTAGCTAACATTTTTTCTATACTGGACTACAATAACATTAATAGAAAGGATATTTTCTTTTTAATGTAAAAGAAAATTAAAAAATCTCACAGAGAATAAATGGAATTATGAAAGTTTAGCCTTATATTTCATTTAAAAAAATAAATGGTGAGATTTGAGCATGAATCATTTGGAATCTTTATGTTTCCTGTCAAAGAATCAGAAGACATGCTTCACAAAAAAGACAACAACAAAATAACCAACTTTAATTTTAAGAGACCTCAGCAAAATTATTCATGAGCAATGACATATTAGTTGACCAGTGGTAATCACATAATACAGTGAATTGTGTAGAAAGTTGGGGATGTCTAATTTGTGATAGAGAGAGACCATATAAAATCTGTTGTTGCTAACAAATATGAGTTACACATACATCTCTTGGTGGGTTTCTTTTTTCTTTTCCTTTTCTTTTTTTTTAAGCTTTCACATTAACTTTATTGTCTGAGCCACCCTTCATAACTTAACAAATCCCTCATCACTGCCAACTATACTAGGAATCATATTCCTTCTTAAATGTACTAAAAACTCATACTCAGCTATGAGTTCTGGGTTGCAAAAGAGGATTTACTGTGTACATCTGTCTTCAAGGCTATGTTACAAATCAAGCAAAAACACACATACACACAAGTGCTACTTTTTTTTCTTAAAAGACAATTCTTTATAGCAAAGGAGTCCAATCTTAGATCACTGACTCTGCCAGCTCCTGTTACTAATAGTATAGAAGCAGTTATTATATCACTAGTGGACGTTTGTTTTCTTTCCTTTGGGCATTAAAGTGATGATCTGTGATATTGTAGGCCTGAAAACATTGCAAATCAAAGTCAGCTAATTCATAATATCAAGAAATGCCGTTGTGGGAACATGTTTAGTAACATTGAAAACTCACAGGTAGTTTGATTATATGTAGTTTTTTTTTTAAATAAGTGCTTCAAATATTACTGAACCTTGATAAGAATGACAGAAAGAGCCAGCCAGTGCTGTAGTTCATTTGAAATATAAAGGACATCATGTCAGATAGTTATTCATGTGGTGATGACTAACTATGCCATGGAGAAGAAAGTCTACTGGTGATGAAAAATGGCTCAGAAGCCCTTTCTTCACTAAGTAAATGGAGCAGAAACCAGGGAAGTCTCAATTGACACTGATGGAAATGGTTACAAGGTGCCAGGGACGAAATAACTAAAGCAAATTTATCTGGAGAGAACAAGGAGGAAAGTATGCCAGGGTGAGAAAACTTTGCAAAAGCTAGCACTGAATTTAAATAGAAAGCTCTGCCCAGTATTCCAGTTAGATGGTATATTCATATGCATGAGGAAGATTGGATGGTTGATGATGGTATTGTCACTCAGGTGGTGACAGCGTGGAGAAGAACAATGTGAAGGTGAAAATCATTTTAGCAGGACCCTGGCAGAGAAACCAATCATGAACATACTGGAAGAGGTTTGGGCCACTGAGGATGCATCATTAACCACCAGGAGGACTAATGTGGGAGACAGTCCATCGGAGGCTGGTGATGAGGAAAAGGAAGACAAATGAGGGCAGGTCCCTTTGCACAAAGAGCTTTTAATTATGCTGAGGAAAGCACTTCACTCATAATGTATCTAAGAGCCACTTTCTCACAGTCAACACACACAAATTGAATTGAGGCAGAGGATTCTGTGCTTGAATCTGGAAGAGTATATTTAGAAGTAGGAGTATGTAGACGGCCTGGATTGAATCCAGCTACAAGAGCCCTAGCTGGGCCACGGCAGCCAGAACTGCTTCACCATCCTCACTGCTGGATTCCTCAATGAAAATATCAGGGGAGACTGTAGTAGTGCCCACCAGGAGTTGTTAGGACATTTCAATGAGAGGGATGGAGTGCATGGCATCTAGGAAATGCTCAGTAAATATTACTGTGAAGAAGAGGCTGCTTTATGCTTTATTTTTATATTTTTCACAATACTGGGGTTTGAACTCAGAACTTTCACTTTCTAAGCAAGCATTTTATTACTTGATCCATGCCACCAGCCTTGTTTTGTGTGTTGATATTTTTTTTGAGATAGATCTTGCTTAATGTCCAAGTCAGCATGGATTATGATCTTCCCAATTGTGCTGCCCTGTAGCCTGTGTTGCTGGGATGGTAGACACACATTTTGCCCAGCCATTGGTTAAAATGAGTTGGATGGAGGTCTCTTTCCTTCCATCCTCCTTCTCTTCCTGTCTCCCTCCATCTGTCCCTCCTTTGTTTCTTTGCGTGGTCTGTCTGATCTTGAACTGTGATCCCTTGATCCCCTGATCTCTGTCTCAAAGGAGCTAGAATTAGAGGCTTGAGATGCTATATTTGGCTTCACATTTAATTTTTTGCAGCCTGTTTGAAGTATAATCAACAAGTATTTACATGGTATGTATAAGAACACTTAAGATCTTTTAGCAAATGTTAAGTATATAATACAGTATTATTAACTGTAGTTACCATGTTGTACATCAGGTCTCCAGAACTTACTCATCTTCAATTGGAAAGTCTATACCCTTTCAACATAATTTTTCCATTTTCCTACCAATTTCCTCTTTTCCTCTTCATTTCCATAGTTTTGACTCTGAACAAAGATACCACAAGTAAGTAACATCATGTAGAAATTTTCTTTCTATGGCATGTTTCACTTAGCATAATATCCTCCAAGTTTATCTATGTTGTTCACAAATGGCAAGCTTTTTTTCCCTCTAGTTTAAAGAACATCACACATCTCTCTCACACGCACTCACACACATATACACTCATACAAATACACTCATACCATATTCCTTGTTCATTAATCCAGTGATGAACATCTTGGTTGTTTCCATATCGTGATTATTATGAATAATGCTGTAATGATGAGTACAAGAGTACAGTACACATATCACTATGATGTCTGATTTTATTTCTTTCAGATTTATAGACAGTACTGAGTTCCCTAAATATGGTAGTTCTTACATGTTGACTATCATTAAAACAATAAAAAAAAAAACACAAGAAAATCCAGCCATATCAATGGGTAAAGAAAATGTCATACCTGTGTACCTACCTGTGTAGGTATGCATATGTATGTACATACATGTACACACACACACACACACACACACACACACGAATACTGTTTAGCCTTAAGAGAAAAGAAAATATTGCTATTCATGACAAGGATGAAAGAGTGCATAAAATTTTCAGTTATACGATTCTGGAGAATGCTCAATTGGTGGCTTTAGTTAATGATGCATTGCATATGTGAAAATTTCCACAAGTGGTATTATCATTTCTTTCCTTTATATACCAGGCACTCTGCATGTCTCAGTTAAATCTCATAAGAACTATCAGTACTAAGATCTTCCACATTTTGGTTGAGAAATAACTGTAGTTGCCTTATACTGTTAGTGATGTCATATTTGGATTCAATCTAGGTCACCTGCATCCAAACTCCCCCTTCTAAATATGCACTTCAGGATTTAAGCAAACAATTTTTCTGCTTCAATTCAATTTTCATGTGAGTGTGAAAGAGCGGCCTTTGATTTATTATGTGTGGGGTTTCTTCTCAGCTTAATTAAAAGCTTCTTGTACAAAGGGACCCTGTTCTAGTTTGTATGTGGCAGAGAATTTTTTTAAGGCTATATTGTAGGCTTTTCTTAAATTTTTGTTCTTAAAAAGGTCTCTCTAAGCTATTTGTTTTTTAGTACATATTAATCAAAGTGGCATTTTATAGTCTAAGTAATAAGGAAGTATTCTCTACTGTGGATTTTGGAGCAAGTGGAAGATAGCATGTTGACTGTTTCTTAGTATGATTTTCATGTTGTCATAGGCTTTAGAGTGCAATTTATGACCTTGAGTAGCACCTCTCATATTAGATTCTGAATGAAAATTTTTTTCAGAGAAATTTAGAATTTGTTAAGTACTCTATATATAAGTAACCCAGAGAAGCTATTCACAAAAGACTTCCAAATACTTTTTAAAGAATTATTTCCCTCTCCTTACCACTTCAACTCTTCCATATCTGTGTTGAAATGTGTTTAGGGATCTAATGTTCCCCAAACCAGCATCAAAGTCAGAATCCCATTTTGCAAGGGATATAAATCTCTGCATCTGAAATAGCTTTTGAAAATGTTTGGAGTTTTAATTTCATACTTGCCTAATTTTAATGTGGGTCAAGAAAGTGAATGACAAATGCAACTGGTCTTTGGAATAATAAGACTGTTGGTAGGTAGAATAGCTAAAAGGTAACCTTATCAGCATATTTTGAATGCATAGAAATGGAAAGAGAAGTTAAGTATTTTAAGTAATACTGCATTAGTTTGAGGATAAACACTATGGTGTTCATTGAGACTTGTGAATGTTACTGGTGACATGTTTTTGGCCTTGCTTTCATTTTCCTGTCTTTGCTTTTCTTTATTACAATTATCTGCTCTGACTTTCCCTTCCAGATCTCTTCTTCTTCAAGGTTCTTTGTACTTTTGTCTTACCAGTAGAATTGCTGGTAAGACTTGTTCTCTGTGCTTCATCCTTTCTGTACTTAAATTACACTCTCCTTCTTCTATCCCATCAAAATCTCCTGAAGACACTGAATCAGAATTTACAGTGTACTTTCCTTGCACTTGATTATTAAGGCATGATAGGTAATGGCAACAAGCACACTGTACAACAGAGCAAGGGTATTGAAGTCACTGCTTTCTTGTTTGCTGTTAATCCTTAATAAAGTTGATTGACTTACGGAGTTCACTTGATAGGAAAAGTGTTTTCCAAGTAAATTAATTGCTCAATTATTTCACCATAATTTGCCTATACAACTCTTACTGTGGATTTCAAGGTGATCTTGCCTTTTAGTAACAGACAGTTGGTCACAAATTATTTATGTTTTTGCCTACAATACATTATCAACAGTCTTTAGAATACATTTGCTTTCCAGTTGTGATAAATCTGCTTAATAAGTACCACATGGTTCTTGTAAGGGAAAAATACAGGTAGATTTCTGATTTCATGCAGCTCACAGCTTGCTTTTCCTCATACTGGTGGAGAGGTGTTACTCCTTGGCACTCTCCACAGTGAGACTACTTTGTAGGCACTGCGGCTGGTTATGAAGTTCAGCCCTGAGTCTACTACTATATGTCTGTGATGTTTGAAAGGCCTGCCGTGTTACTTTATACTCTCTCGTCCCTTCTCCTGATCAATATTTTGGGCCATAGCTTGGAACTATTGATAGAGTCACCTAAAGAAGAACTGTGCTGACGATTATTATTGTGACTATAATTCTGTGAATTCCTGACTGCTAAAAATGAGGACTACGTGTACTAAAGTGATTCTTTAATCCTATGTTGGGGCCCCAAAGTGCTCTATTAACAAATATGTAACTCTAAACTATTTTTAAAAAGAAAAAATAAACTCTAGTAAGTCAACCAAGTTTTCAAACAATTTGGAGGTAGGCTGAAAATGTTTGAAATATTTTTGGCTTCTCGGCAGTTTTTCAGCACTGTAACGGCAGTTGTATAGGAAGGTCTATGTGTCTCCTTTATTATTTTTCTTGAAGACAATTCATCTCTTTAAAGCAGCTGATTAGTCTAATTATTCTAGGTAGCTTTCTGTTGCCTACTGTTTGTATGTAATTTGTAAGGTAGAGTTCTATTATAAATAATTGTCTCCCCTCCCTTCTGAATGGAGAAAATGCTATCTCCTTTAGTGGCCATTTGGCATTGTGTTGTATCTTCTGTCACTGCCTTCTCTTGTGTTCCTGAATACTGCCCCATGTTCTTGGGGCTATCTTACCAGAGCTTTTCCCTATAAAGTATTTGGTAATAAAGTAGATTATGGGATCCATATAAAAGTAACATTTATTGCTGTGTGTAACCTTGTTATATTAGCTAGTCAATATACTTACCCAGTATAAAGTCTTCATCATTTCTCTTTTAGTAATCATCAATTTTCTGAAAAGATTAATTTCACCAGAGAAGGGGTGCAGACTCAGCTTGGTTGGCACTTTATCTCTGGCTGAAAAGATACCATTCTCCCTAATATTTAAAAATTAGTACCAAAATATTTTTCTTGCTTCATATGTGGAAGTAATAATGCTTTAATGTTGAAATGGTATTTACTAATAATACCCCCTCCTCATCACTCCCCTCCATCCCTAGACAGACACATATATGCATCCAGCAGTAGTTATTAATTTTTATCATCAGGGTAAATGCTGTGGCTTTTAAGATGTTTACACCATCTTAAAAGAGTGAAATAGGTGGAGTGTAATAGATTCCTTTCAGAAAATTACCTTTGACTTCTACTTATTACCTATGGGCAAGTCACATAAAATAGGAAATTCAGGGTTTTCCTTATAAGACTGGTTACTCTCTTACATAAGAATTTTCTTGCTAGTATGCCATTGCTTTCATGGTTTGCTCTGAGTGACTGGCCATTAGAACGATGTAAATTCCAGTGTTCAAAATTTTCATTGTTTGGGCATTGTGATGGCATACCACCTTTTAATGAGCTGGAGACTAGGCTGATTTGCCTTGAAGCTATGAGACAAATCTATATAAGCCTGAGGGTATTACCTGATTGCTAATTCCAGTCATGGGCTTTATGAGTCTTGCAAAATTCCACATTTTATAAAAGTTCCTACTACCACTTTGAGATTTTTAACAATACATTTCAAAGTGCTTCTTTTAACATCCCTCTCTATCCAGAGGCCCAAACCACTCCCACCAGCCTGTGTTCTAGACCTATGCTACCCTTGACTCCTCACCAAAAGTTTGCATTGTTTAACCAGCATTTTAAATATTCAATATACTTGTCTTATCATGAAGCATTGGGGGGAAATGATTAAAAATATGTTCCTAACATCAAGGTCCTCTAAGAACAGTGGAAACAACCGACAAGATGATTATTAAGCTCTGACAGCAACCTAAGGGAGATAATCACAGGACTCTGAATGGCATAAAAAACACAGCAACTAATATCACTCTCATGTAGTTTGGTTAGGGGAAACAGGTGGCATTAGAAGTGAGTCTGGAAATATGAGCAAATTTTATATAGAGCCAAGAAGAGAGCGTTCTTGGAAGAAGCATTCCCAAAGGAATAGAAGCCAGAGAACATAAGCTGTTTGGGAAGCCCCAGGTAGTGGTGGAAAAGTTGTGTAAGGACTAAAGGTGACTAGAGGTGGCACCATAGAAAGGGTAGGGATTAGTTCAAGAAGGACACAATAGGCCATTCTATGAGGTTTAGCTCTTTTTATCCTAGAGATGATACAAAATATGATTTGGTGGGTCTATGCAAGGAGGTAGTACAATTATATTTAAATTGTACAGTAGTTCAATTTATATTTTATTTATATTTATAAATTTATATTTATATTTATGGATTTTACTAGCATAAGTTATGCTAGTAGGCATCAAATGCTAGCAGTCAGCAAATCTAGTTAGTCCTGATGATAGATTCAACCACCTCAAGAGTAAAAATTAGGCACAAAATAAGTTTTAAATAAATATTGTCAAATAAAGTGGGAAGTATAAGTGCATTGCTGCAAGCGAAGTTTAGTGCTTTAATATGGAGCAATACTAATCAATACTCATACTCACTCCTACTGGGCCCTGGAAAAGTGACCACAAAGGAAGGCTGATGTGTGTGTGTGTGTGTGTGTGTGTGTGTGTGTGTGTGTGTGTGTGTGTGTGTGTGTGTGTGTGTGTGTGTGTGTGCGCGTGTGTGCACATGCCCACATGCCAGTGGATTAATGTTTGTCATTCTATGCGTGTGTGTATTTATGTATGTTTTGTAACAGATGAGATATGAGGAATATGTAGTTTAGTGAGAGAGAATTTAAACCCAAGCAAGTTTAATATTAATTGTCAATGCTCATCCAGTAAGAAGAATTACAACAGTTGAAGGTAACTCATTTTTAATTGAGAATTTGTATCCATAAAGCATCTATTGATGGCAAATTGCTCACACATGAAGTGCTAACAATATACTCACAGCGATCTTAGTTATGGAAAAAAGATATGCATAGATTTTACCCAAAGTGTAGAAGAGCCTACAAGATATAACAACGTCTCAAAATAATTGTGGATGAAATTGCATGGGTAGCCATTACCTAGGTAGGTCTTTTGTTTAGAGGGAATTTGAAAAATGAGTCCATTTATACCACGGTTAAGGGACCATTCTTAAGTGCTGTAATTCATAATGTGTTTTTGAATAAAGGGAATCTAATTTTCATTTGTCTTTCTCCAGAAAGACTTGGAATTTCTTTGGGTTTGTAGTGGGACTGCTGATAGAGTAGATTTTAAAGACTTGAAAATTTAGCAATGAGAAGGCAGGAAGATTGAGA